>NC_135295.1:2290891-2663391 GCF_051311805.1 Agelaius phoeniceus
TTGGCATGGGGAGTATTGACAAAAACCTGTGGTATTTGATTTTCTTACCCAATATTTTCCCTTTTCCAAGAGGAATTGTGGCTGGTGTTCATCCATGGCATTCCTGCACTCACAATGGCTCTTACCTGCCCTCGGGGTCCATCCCCTGTGTGCTTTGGGAGCATCCCTGTGGCTTTTCTGCCATCCCTCTGACAATGTGGCTGAGAACCATGACAAGCCCTTGGCCTGGGCTATGGCCATGTGCCAGTGATTCTCCAGCACAGATTTTGCCAGACCCAGGGTGTGATAGTGCTTCTGGAAGGTGCCAAACGTTGGCATTTCCCATTGCTCTCCTGAGCGTCACCTCCATGCTCTGCTGGGATGTCCTTGTGGGCAATATCCACATCCCCAGGGCTGGCCACAGTCATCATCCCTCTGGCAGGTGGCTTTTGAAGAGAAGGGTTCAGCTGCTTGGGGACCTAAATCCCCCTTGCTGAAACACAGAATTTGGCCTTCAAAAATCCCCTTTTGAGACAGGACGCTGTTCCTGGAGGAGGATGTGTGCTGGGATGGGCTCTGGGTGAATCTGTCTCAGTGGGAAGCATCATCCAGGTCTGTGGGGGCTGCTGTGGGGTCAGCAGAGCTCATGGCTGTGGCCTGGGCGGTGCTGGGGAGCAGCAGGACAGGATTTGTGTGCCTGGGACAAGAATGTGTGTCCTGTGAGCGAGCAGCAACAGCTGAGAGCCAGCTGTCCTGCTGGATTTGAGCTGCCTGATGAGCCTGGGGCCGGATCCTCACCCCTCTGGCTCAGGATGCACGTGGGTACAGGCTGTGGCTGAGCTGGGCTTGGCTCCCAGCTGATGGCAGAGCCTTTGGGGCACAGGGGGCATCCCTGTGTCGTGCTGGGGATGAGGGACCTTGAGTTTGTGTCTCTGCACCCTGGGATGCTCCAGTGGTGCCCTGCTTGAGCTCTGGACAGCAGAGTGCTGCTGGTGGCTGGTTTATTTATGGGCTGGGTTGCAGACGCTGTGTTTTCAAGGCAGCACAGGAGAAGAGGAAGTTAAACCAGTCTTTGCCATGTGGCATCTTGTCCCAGTTCCTCCTGTTTGCTCAGAGCCAGTTGGGTTGGGGTTCAGTGGCAGCCAGACCATGGGCTGTGCCTCCTGGTGGGCTTTGGTGGCTCCTCCTCACACAGCTTCCTATGCTCAGGGCCTTGATCTCTGGTTTTGGTGCTTTTACATCCCCAGTGCTAGGTTTGGGCCTTGGTTTCATTTATTACATGGAATAACAGTGTCTGGTGGTGAGTTTCCAGCTCTAGTTTGGCTCTGAGCAGAGTCTGGGGCTGTGGACCACAGTGGCTTTTGGGGAATGTGCAAAGATGGGTGGGCCTGTCACCTCTGAGGAAGGCAGATGGCCAGGATGCCAATTTTTGTGGCTCTGTTTCCAGGCTGGAAGCGCCACGGGCAGGTTGGAGCTGTGCTGGGGGAGTGTGAGCCCTGGGATGGAGGCAGGAGCGTGGTCCTGCCTGGGCCTCTTGGTGCTGGCCACATTTTTTCCATCCATGTCTCCTTCTGGTGAGCTCTGCTATGGCATCACCCTCACAGTAATTAACATTGCCATATCAGTGCCAAATTAAGATCTTTTGCTTCTTCTCCTTCTGGTGACCACCATCACCTTCCCAGCATTGGGGGGCTCCTGATTTCACCAGCTCCTTTGCACCCCAAATGAATTCTGGACCCTGCAGCCCCTGGGGGAACCTGGTGCTTCCTCCCCAGGAGCTCAAGACATGGAAACCCTGATGGAGAATGCCTGGGACAATGCAGGAGCAACATCTGCATTGCCTGCTTGGGCCCTGACAGAAGTGATGGCTGCCTTGGGCATGGATGCAGTCAGCAGTCAGTTTATGCAAATTAAATCAAATCAGCAGCCTCTGGACACCATGGCTGCTCCTCAGCAGTGCTTGGGGGTGCAAATCCAACAAAGAAATGGTTGTGGGAGGTGGGCTTGAAAGATCTTGGTGGCCTTTGGGAGCGGCGCTGCTGAGGTGGTGCTCTGGGAGGGAGGATTGTGCTGCAGGGCTGAGTTCTGGGCTGGCACTGGGGCTCTGGGCAGCCCTGGCTCCCAGGCTGAGCCCACCCTGGGCTTTGGAGGGTCTGCAAAGCTGCTCTGGGTGGGGATGGGGCACAGAGGCACTGAACATTTGTCAGGGCTGGGGATGGAGATGAGGCTGGGAGAGCTGGAACTGTTGGACAGCTCCAGGGAGACCTTAGAGCCCCTTCTATCACCTAAAGGGGCTTCAGGAGAGCTGGAGAGGGGCTTTGGACCTGGCTGGGGAGGGATGAGGGCCTGGAACAACAGGACAAAGGGGAAATGGCTTCCCACTGCCAGCAGGCAGGGTTAGGTGGGATATTGAGAGGAAATTCTTGCCTGTGATGGTGCTGAGGCCCTGGCACAGGTGCCCAGAGGAGCTGGGGCTGCCCCATCCCTGGCAGTGCCCAAGGCCAGGTTGGATGGGGCTCAGAGCAGCCTGGGATAGAGGTTGGAATGAGTTTTAAGTTTCCTCCCAACCCAAACCATTCTGGGATTTCATGATTTGTGCCCACAGCGCCCTTGGGCAGAGAGCAGGAGGATGTGCCAGGCTGGTGCTGAGGGCATTGCCCAGTCCCCATCCCAGTGACACAGGAGGGAAGGGCAGAGTTCCCCTGGGACAGTTTCACTCCCTGTGGGGCTGTTGTGGGTTTCCATTGCTCTCTGGATGGCCTGGAGCAGCAGTTGGGTCTGATGGGATTTCCCCTGGGTAAAACCCACCAGGAGGAGACACAGTTGTCCCCTGTGCTGTTGGGAGGAAATCCCTTCATGGAGAGCCCCCAAATTGCCAGCAGGGAGGGATTTGCTTTGCCCTGATGCTGCTGAGCTGCCCCAGTGGGTCCCAGTGCTGAGATCCTGCCTTGTGCTGGAGCTGGAGGCAGTGATTGTCCCCCTTGGGCGCCTTGTGTGACAAATCCTCCATGTCCTTGGTGACCACTGAGGTGATGCTGCACGGGTGCACCCTCAGGCAGGGGGTGCTGAGGAGGATGGAGGCAGTGTTGGGGTGATACTGGGGTTCACTGAGGGAGGAGAACCCTCAGAGTGAAACATTTCAGCTTCTCCTGGGCTTACATCCCCCCATGTCTTTGGTGACCACTGAGGTGATGCTGCACTGGGCTATGGGTGCACCCTCAGGCAGGGGGTGCTGAGGAGGATGGAGGCAATGTTGGGGTGATATTGAGGTTCTTTGGGAGAGGAAAACCCTCAGAGTGGAACATTTCAGCTTCTCCTGGGCTCACATCCCCCCACCCCAGAGCAGGAGGGGAGCAGAACTGGGTGGCCCCAAAAGCTGCAGCCGTGTCCACCCCCTCCATGGCTCCCCTTTGCTCCCTGTGGCCTCAGCACCAGTGAGGGTGCCCAGCATGGGGCTGGTTTGGGGTGCAGAGCTGCTCCTGCACCCCAGCAGTGCAGGCTGAGCTGTGACAGCCTCCTGATTTACCGAGTGCAGCATCCGACCCCGAATTCAGCTCCTTCTCCTTCTCACTCTTTCTTTTTTTCCTTTTTTTTTTTTTTTAATGAGTCAACCTCTCATCTGTCATATTAAACCTCCTCATTACCAGGTATCTAAATTTTGCTCTGACAATAGTGACAGGGGAAGCTGAGATCTCATTGCCACGGCGCAGGGGCTCCGGGGAGCTGGCAGGTGGTTATTTCATGCCCTGCAGGGAGCCGTGGGGGTGGGCAACAAGAGCTGGATAATGGGCTCCTGCTTGCTTGCCATCATTTAGAAAACCCTACTTTAGTGCAGAGGGAAAAAAAAAAAAAATTACCCCCAGTCTCTGCCTCTGGAGCTGGTGAGAGATGGAGAACATGGGGGAAGGGGAGCAGCTTTGGGGGTCTGGCTGCTGCTCCCTGGGTGTGAAGGGGGAAATTGGGATGGGAGTGGTTGGGGAAATTGGGATGGGGTTGGGTTGGGTTGGAGGGTAAATGGGGATGGAGGATGAATGGGGGATGGAGGGTAAATGGGGGGTGGAGGGTAAATAGGGATGGAGGGTAAATGGGGATGGAGGATAAATGGGGGATGGAGGGTAAATGGGGATGGAGGGTGAATGGGGATGGAGGGTGAATGGGGATGGAGGGTAAATAGGGATGGAGGGTAAATGGGGATGGAGGGTGAATGGGGATGGAGGGTAAATAGGGATTCAGGGTAAATGGGGATGGGGGTAAATGAGGATGGAGGGTAAATAGGGATGGAGGGTAAATGGGGATGGAGGGTAAATGGGGATGGAGGGTAAATGGGGATGGAGGGTGAATGGGGATGGAGGATAAGTGGGGATGGAGGGTAAATGGGGATGGAGGGTAAATGGGGATGGAGAGTGAATGGGGATGGAGGGTGAATGAGGATGGAGGGTGAATGGGGATGGAGGATAAATGGGGATGGAGGGTAAATGGGGATGGAGGGTAAATAGGGATGGAGGGTGAATGGGGATGGAGGGTAAATGGGGATGGAGGGTAAATGGGGATGGAGGATAAATGGGGATGGAGGGTAAATGGGGATGGAGGGTGAATGGGGATGGAGGATAAGTGGGGATGGAGGGTAAATGGGGATGGAGGGTAAATGGGGATGGAGGATAAATGGGCATGAGGGAGGCTGGGAGTGAGGATAGAAAGGGCTGGAGGGTGGATAGGGATGGCACAGGGCTGCCCTGTGCCTGCTGTTGGTACCACTGGGGAAGGGGAAGCTCTGGGGTGCCCCCAGGGAGCACCTGTGGAGCTGGTGAGAGATGGAGAACATGGGGGAAGGGGGGAGCAGCTTTGGGGGTCTGGCTGCTGCTCCCTGGGTGTGAAGATGGGGATGGGAGGGGTTGGGGATGGAGGGTGAAAGGTGGAAGGAGATGAGGGTGGATGCAGTTGGTACCACTGGGGAAGGGGATGCTCTGGGCATATTTGAGGTGCCCCCAGGGCATGCAGGGTTCCCAGCCTGGATGGGCACACCTGAAGAAGCTGCTGAGCCACCTGGGACAGCACAGTCAGGCTCAGGGTGACCTCTGCTGCAAGGATGCCACCACCAAGGTCACTGCTCAAGGTCATGAGGCTTAATCTGGCAGCTGCATCACCTTTGGTAGCTGTTCTCAGGGTGCTCTGAAGGTCCCTTTAGTAGGGGACTGTCCAAGCCCTGCTGTTTAACTCCAAGCCCTGCAGTGGCTCCTCCCTCCCTGTAGCATCTCCAGGAGAGAGGACCAGCTGCCTCTCTGGGAAGCCAAGTGGTGTGAGGGGCTGCAAGGCCCTGCTTGTCCTGGTCCCAGAGGCTTTTCCTTCCTGAAACTGGGTCCTTCCCTCGGGTGAGGGTTCCCTGGTTGGCTTTTGGACAGCACCAAGCAGGGCTGTGGGTTTGCCAGTGGAGCTCCTGCCCTGTGTCCCCTCCAGCCTCTGCTGTCCTTGGCTGTGCTGGCAGTGCAGAGAAGGTCACTGTCACCCTGCCTGTGCAGAACATGTCCCCAGTTTGGGATGTGCTGGTCGTTCTGTGCATGTGCTGGCATCCCTGGCTGCCTGTGGTGTGGGATGAAACTGTGATCTGGGCTGTAGGGCACCAGGGTTCCTGCTTTGGGTGCTGCCTCCAGTTCTTGTGCTGCTGTTGGGACTGACATCCCTGTGCTGGTGTTGGGACTGACATCCCTGTGCTGGTGTTGGGACTGTCACCCTTGTGCTGATGTTGGGACTGTCACCCCTGTGCTGGTGTTGGGACTGACATACTTGTGCTGATGTTGGGACTGACATCCCTGTGCTGGTGTTGGCACTGACATACTTGTGCTGATGTTGGGACTGTCATCCCCATCCCTGTGCTGGTGTTGGCACTGTCATCCCTGTGCTGGTGTTGGCATTGTCACCCTTGTGCTGGTGTTGGGACTGTCACCCCTGTGCTGGTGTTGGCACTGTCACCCTGTGCTGATGTTGACACTGACATCCCTGTGCTGGTGTTGGCACTGTCACCCTGTGCTGATGTTGGGACTGACATCCCCATCCCTGTGCTGGTGTCACCCCTGTGCTGATGTTGGGACTGACATCCCTGTACTGGTGTTGGCACTGTCATCCCTGTGCTGGTGTTGGGACTGTCACCCTTGTGCTGATGTTGGCATTGTCACCCTTGTGCTGATGTTGGCACTGACATACTTGTGCTGATGTTGGGACTGTCATCCCCATCCCTGTGCTGGTGTTGGCACTGTCATCCCTGTGCTGGTGTTGGGACTGTCACCCTGTGCTGGTGTTGGGACTGTCACCCTGTGCTGGTGTTTGACTCCACACTGGCACACACAATGTGGGGGAAGAGAAGATCAACCCCAGTTTAATAATTTCCCCCAAATCCTTCCTTTCACCCACCCTTGCTCAGCAAGCACCAGTTCTCCAGTGCCAGGGCTGGGCTTGGCACGATGTGAGGTTTTGTTACAGCTCAGCAGAGCTGGTTGCACGCTTGGCATCTGCTTTTCTTCGGAGAGTGCCTGAATCTGGGTCAGGAATATCTCTGTGTGTGTGTGTGTGAGTGTCTTTCCAATTCCTTGGGGGCCTGCCTGAATCCTCACTGAATCCTGAATCCTCACTGAATCCTGAATCCTCACTGCTGCTCCCCTGAGCTACCTGCAGCTGCCAGGAGGAGCTGGGGGCTGCTTTGGCTGCCCATCCCCGGGAAATCTGAGCCCTGCCAGGGGTGCAGGAGGGTTGGCAGCTCAGCACTGGGCTGGCACCTGCCTGGCCAGCGGGATTTGGCCCCGGGCAGGGTCGGGCAGCTGCGTTTCTGAGCAGGAGGTTTGCTCTGGAGCCACGGTTCGGGCGCCTTCCTCTCCCCTCCCCCTGCCTGCATCTGGAGGTTCGACACAGGAACCCAGATAGCATCATCCTGAAACCAGAATAGAAGCTTTGGAGGAGACTCGAGCATGTTTGTGCGGTTTTTATCTCGGTTTGGAGATAAAGAGGTGCTAAACAATGCAAAGCTGGCGAGTTGGAGTCCCTCAGGGTGCTGGGGACTCGCTGGCACCTCCCTTGCTGCCCTGCCAGGCACATCCCTGGGTGCTGCATCCCTCCTGAGGGCCACATTTCCCCTGGCAGCACTGCCCCCGTGGCACAGCAGAGCAGGGCTGGCAGCCAGCACCGTGCCAGGGCCTTTGCCAGAGAGGAAGAGCAAGGTTAACATGAGCTCTGGCTGTGTGTTTTAGGGAAGGGGCTTTGCAAAGGAGAAGGAAGTCAGTCCTGCTGATCCAGAAACCACACAGAAGGAAACTAAAAGTCCTTGGTGTCAGCATGGAGGATATGTTAAAAAAACAACAATTAGCTCACAAGAGGCAGCAAGAAAGGAAACAGGAAGGCAAGGAGTGCAGTTAAACAGGCGGGTTCAAGAGGTGACTTGAGCTAAATCCATGTCCTTAAGGGATGGGATCCAGGCCTGGCCATGGGTGGGGAAGTGACTTTGCTCTGTGTCACTGCAGGACTTGGTGTCCTCAAGGTGAGGCTCAGAGACCTCAGCTGCAGCTGCTCTTTATTTGCAGCTGCTTTTGGTGGCTGTTGGCAGCAGGTGCAGGGGTCTCAGCTGGGCTGGGGGCTGCTGGGGCAGTGGGGCCATCTCACCTCCCCATGCAGCTGCTGCTTGAGCTAAAAGCTGCAGCTTTGGGGCAGGAGTGGTGCAGCAGCTGCTCTTGGCCACCTCCAAAGCATCACTGCTACCTCCAGAGCACCACTGCCACCTCCAAAGCATCACTGCCACCTCCAAAGCACCACTGCCACCTCCAAAACATCACTGCCACCTCCAAAGCACCACTGCCACCTCCAAAGCATCACTGCCACTTCCAAAGCACCACTGCCACTTCCAAAACATCACTGCCACCTTGAGAGCATCACTGCCACCTCCAAAGCATCACTGCCACCTCCAAAGCCACCACTGCCACCTCCAAAGCATCACTGCCACCTCCAAAGCATCACTGCCACCTCCAAAGCACCACTGCCACCTCCAAAGCATCACTGCCACCTCCAAAACATCACTGCCACCTCGAGAGCATCACTGCCACCTCCAAAACATCACTGCCACCTCCAAAGCACCACTGCCACCTCCAAAGCACCACTGCCACCTCCAAAGCATCACTGCCACCTCCAAAGCATCACTGCCACCTCCAAAGCATCACTGCCACCTCCAAAACATCACTGCCACCTCCAAAGCACCACTGCCACCTCCAAAGCACCACTGCCACCTCGAGAGCATCACTGCCACCTCCAAAGCACCATTGCCACCTCCAAAGCATCACTGCCACCTCCAAAGCACCACTGCCACCTCCAAAGCACCACTGCCACCTTGAGAGCACCACTGCCACCTCCAAAGCAGCACTGCCACCTCCAAAGCATCACTGCCACCTCCAAAGCATCACTGCCACCTCCAAAGCACCACTGCCACCTCCAAAACATCACTGCCACCTCCAAAGCACCACTGCCACCTCCAAAGCATCACTGCCACCTCCAAAACATCACTGCCACCTCCAAAGCATCACTGCCACCTCCAAAACATCACTGCCACCTCCAAAGCACCACTGCCACCTCCAAAGCACCACTGCCACCTCCAAAGCACCACTGCCACCTCGAGAGCATCACTGCCACCTCCAAAGCATCACTGCTTCCTCCCCCCTTGCTCTGTTCCCTCGCCCAGCAGGGCCAGTGAGGGGCTCAGTGTGGTGTAAGCCACTTCCCACTGCAGGCCAGCTCAGGGCTTGGTTTGCATTCCTCACCTGGGCTCTCCTGCCTGAGTGGACAGACAGGGTGAGTTGGTGTGGACAAGGAGATGGGCATGGCCCAGCTGTCAGTGCTGGCAGCCTGGAGAGCCACTGCTGTGCCCAGCTGGTCCCACAGCCTGTGAGGGGCCAGGATTGTGCCCCTCTGCCCCACTCTGGTGAGACACCCCTGCAGTGCTGCCTCCAGCTCAGGAGGAAGAGCACAAATGTTGTGGAGTGAGTCCAGAGGAGACCATGGAGATGCCCTGAGGGCTGGATCCCCTCTGCTCTGCAGCCAGGCTGGGGGAGCTGGGGCTGTAGGGGAGTCTGGGGACACCTTGGAGCTCCATCCAGTGTGGAAAGGAGCTCCAGGAGAGCTGGAGAGGAACTTTGAACAAGGACCTGGAGTGATGGAGCAAGGCTTCCCACTGCCAAAGGGCCTGGCAAGAAATCTGTGGGGTGCTGGGAAGAAATTTGTGGGGTCCTGGGAAGAACTGTGTCCCTGTGAGTGGGTGACAGAGAGGGAGGATGAGATGAGCTTTAAGAATCTGACCATTGTAGAGTTCTCTAACACCTTGTACCCCACCTGCCCACTGGCTGTGTGCTGAAACTCCCTTGCCATGACCTTTTTCCCACAGAGAAGCTGCAAGGCTGGGACAAGTTATTGCTGTCATTTCTGTATGTGGGTAAACCTGACAGCCCCCAAAATGTGCTGGGGCTTGGGTCCATTAATTCAGTTCCTGTTCCTTGGGAGAGGGGGGGGATTGTGGCAGAGAGGAGCCTCCCTTTACTCTCAGCCAGACCTCGATGGGATGGAGCCTGTTAAGGAGAAACACATCTTGGGGAGGTGTTTTCTGCAAATCTTGGGTAAGAGCTGGGTTGGTCCCTCAGTGGGAGCATTGGGTGCCTGGAGGGAGCAGCTGCTGGCCTGGGCTGTGACCTGCCATGCCTGTCACCTGCATCTCTCCCTCCAAGCTGGGACTTTCTGTGCCTCCATAAGATGAGCTGTGTCTTCACAGCAGCATTTTTCTCCTTTTCCCAACCTTCCAATGTCCTTTGAAGCTCCTTTTGCAGGTTTCCTTGCAGCCAAGGATGTTCTCGTTGCACTGGGCCTGTTTTGGGGATGGAGATCAGGAAAACATCCCTTGAACAGGTGCCAACCCATCCCAATTTTGCCCTCCCTCATATCACTGGCTCTGCTGTGTGTCCCTGCACTGAGGAGCACGGTGCCACATGCTGGGAAAAAGCAAAGAGCTCCAAAGGAAAATACATTTTTTTGGAAAGGATGCGTTTATTTGCCTTTATTTATCTTCCTAAAGCTTTCAGATTAATCTTTTTGATCTTGCCTCTGCAGCTGCATGGCCAAGGTTTGGTTTCTTTCAGCTGACATTGTGCTGAGAGCACAGAGCACTGCAAGGGGGGTGTTAAGGAAGGGCAGCAGAATTCCTTTGCTCTGGAGAGGGGCGGTGTGTCGAGCTAACTTTAGTAAGGAGCAACTAAAAAGGGATGCAATAAAAGTATATTAAAAATAGCAAACGGCCATAGAAAGTGGATGTGAGGCTCTCAGCGTTCCCTGCTTGTGCCCAGAGAAACGTGGGGCTGGAAAAGGGACGAGTTATGGAGCAGTGCAGAGCCCCCCGCTGCCTGAGCAAAAAAGCAAAGGTGAAACCACTTAGAAGTAGGTGAACCAGATCAGAAGTTTGTACAGCAGATTAAAAAAAAAAAAATAAATCCAGAAATAAAGACTTGAAAGAGATATCAGCTCCTCTGTGTGCTCAGCTCCCCAGATTCCTTGTTTTGTAAAAACATCTCCCAGCTGAGATTCCTCTGCGCTTTTTCTTTCTTTTCCCCCCTCCCGTTTGCAAAATGCTAACTCTGCTCTCTCGCCTGTCTCTCCAATTTGGAGCAATTTACTGGGAGCCGGGGATGAATTACTCAGCACAGAGTTAACCAGCACCTGCTCGGAGTTAATTGGCATGTGTGCTAATTGCCGTGATAGTCACACTTGTGCGAGCTGAGTGCGGGGAGGGGGGAGCTCCTCCAGCCCAGAGCTTCTCATGCTCAGCTCCCTGATCCTGCCTGAGATTCCTGCCAGTGCCACAGGCTCGGGCTGGCTTTTTTCCAGCGGATTTGCAGGTCCTTTTCCATGCCCTTGGACCCTCCTTGTCAGGGTGGGGGAGCTGGGATGCTCCGTGGTTTCCTTGGAAAACGAGGCTCAGGAGAAAGGAAGAAGCTGCTGTCTGAGAAGGAGGAGATGATGCTTTAATGAGCGGGGTTATTGTTTATAAAATCATTCAAGACCCCCAAAGTGAGAAGTTATTTAGCAGCTCAGCTCCTTGTGGCAGTCCTGTGCTCTGGGTGCTGGTTCAGGTGCTTGAATTCCACCTGATCATGGAGGAGGGTCCTGGGTGATCTGGGTGCTGGTTCAGGTGCTTGAATTCCCCCTGAGCACAGAGGGAGGGTCCTGGGTGATCTTGGTGCTGGTTCAGGTGCTTGAATTCCACCGGATCACAGCGGAGGGTCCTGGGTGATCTTGGTGCTTATTCAGGTGCTTGAATTCCCCCTGAGCACAGAGGAGGGTCCTGGGTGATCTTGGTGCTGGTTCAGGTGCTTGAATTCCACCTGATCATGGAGGAGGGTCCTGGGTGATCTTGGTGCTTATTCAGGTGCTTGAATTCCACCTGAGCACAGAGGAGGGTCCTGGCTGATCTTGGTGCTTGTTCAGATGCTTAAATTCCACCTGAGCACAGAGGAGGGTCCTGGGTGATCTTGGTGCTTGTTCAGGTGCTTGAATTCCACCTGAGCACAGAGGAGGGTCCTGGGTGATCTGGGTGTTGGTTCAGGTGCTTGAATTCCACCTGAGCACAGAGGAGGGTCCTGGGTGCTCTGGGTGCCTCAGGCTGGGCAGTGAGGGAGCCAAAGCAATGTGGTGGTGAGGGAGAGGGAGCTCCAGGGATCCTCCTGGGCTGGGGCTGAGCCCCAGCAGCAGCAGGGCCAGCAGAGATGAGGGCAGCTCTCCAGGTTTCTTGCCCTTCCAGCTGCTGTTCAGAAACTCAAACCAGTGGTTGGACTTTCTGAAAGAGCCACCTGGGCAGGAAACGTGAAAATACCTGGGTTTAAAAATACGGTGGGGGAAAAAACCCAACCTAAAAACAAATGAAGTCACCCCAAAACCCCAATTCCATGAAGAGAAAAGGGAGGGGTTTGAAATCCCCTCTGTCAGGTGCATTTGGAGGGCAGCAAACATTCTGTGCTCTTCTCCATCCCTGCTCCTCACCCCATCCTAGGGCTGCCCTCCCCATGGGGTTTTTTCCTTCTCCTGCAGGGTACAGGGGTCAAGAGCATCACATGGCAGCTCCTTTTCTCCCCATGATGATGAGCAAAAACCTGTCAAATCACCTTTTTCCTGTGGAAAACTTTATCCAGCAGCACCAAAAAACCCTGAGGCTGGGACCATTGTCCCCAAGGTGCTGAGGATGCAGAGTCAGGACTCAGAGCAGCAGGAGGAACCCGGTTTGGTGGTTGAAAAAGGGGATTTGGTTTGAAACACTTGGGCTGTGTTTGTGGCCTGGGGAGAGGAATGTGGTTGGAAATTCACTGCTGCCATGTAAGAAACAGCAGCTGGTGTGGAGCTGAGGGCAGGGATGAGCAGCCCTGGGCCTTTTTCCCATCCTCATCCCATCTCATCTCTTAGAGCACCGTGCAGCTTTTGGCTGCCATAGCATCCTGTGAACAAGTCCCACAACGAAATTGTGTTAAAATATGTTTCCTTTCACTCAGTTGAAATTTACTGCCCGTTGTTCTGCAGTGTTTATTGTTGCTTCTGGAGAGTTCCTCTCTGGTTTGGACAGTAAATCCGCTGTCTTTCAGAGGCTTTCTCTGTCCAAGAGCTGCAGCACACGGAAAGAATTAGCATCTTGCCCTGTGTCTGGTTGTGGAGCTGTTGCTGCTTTGTGCTGCTGCTGGTGGTTTTGAAGATGTTGAAGGTGAATATTTTTCAGCCAGTTTAGAGAAGTGGCGACTCTGAAGGGAAAAGCAGCAAAGCAAACCCGACAAAAAGTTCCCCCTCTTCCAAAATTTCTTGGTGTGTGTGCAAAATCCTCACCCTGGTTCTGAGCCTTTGGGCTGTGGGGTCTCTCCTGGGTGGGCTCAAAGTGAGGGAAATACCAAGAGGATGCTCCAGGTGGATGAAATAAAAATCCTTCTTTTCCTTTTGGGTCTTGCTTTATCACTGACCTTCGAGGGATGCTCACATGGTGTGAGCTGGAGCAGTGATGCCCCAGAACTGGTGATGCCCCAGAGCTGGTGATGCTCTGGAACTGGTGATGCTCTGGAGCTGGTGATGCTCTGGAACTGGTGATGCTCTGAAACTGGTGATGCCCTGGAGCTGGTGATGCCCTGGAGCTGGTGATGCCCTGAAACTGGTGATGCCCTGAAACTGGTGATGCTCTGGAGCTGGTGATGCCCTGGAGCTGGTGATGCTTGGAACTGGTGATGCCCTGAAACTGGTGATGCCCCAAAACTGGTGATGCCCCAAAACTGGTGATGCCCCAAAACTGGTGATGCTCTGAAACTGGTGATGCTTTGAAACTGGTGATGCCCCAGAGCTGGTGATGCCCCAGAGCTGGTGATGCCCCAGAGCTGGTGATGCTCTGGAGCTGGTGATGCTCTGGAGCTGGTGATGCCCCAAAACTGGTGATGCCCCAGAATTGGTGATGCCCCAAAACTGGTGATGCTTGGAACTGGTGATGCCCCAGAGCTGGTGATGCTTTGAAACTGGTGATGCCCCAAAACTGGTGATGCCCCAAAACTGGTGATGCCCCAGAACCGGTGATGCCCTGGAGCTGGTGATGCTCTGGAACTGGTGATGCTCTGGAACTGGTGATGCTCTGGAACTGGTGATGCCCCAAAACTGGTGATGCCCCAGAGCTGGTGATGCCCTGGAGCTGGTGATGCTCTGGAGCTGGTGATACCCCAGAACTGGTGATGCCCCAGAACTGGTGATGCCCCAGAACTGGTGATGCCCCAGAACTGGTGATGCTTTGAAACTGGTTATGCCTTGAAACTGGTGATGCCCCAAAACTGGTGATGCTCTGGAGCTGGTTATACCTTGAAACTGGTGATGCTCTGGAGCTGGTGATGCTCTGGGACTTGTATTTTTGGGGCTTTCCATGGTGGGATGGGCAGCAGCAGCCAAAGGATGCCCCTAGCACTGGCTCAGTGTTCCCCATGGTGACAGTGCTCCTCACAGCTGCATGGTTGCTCCCATTTTGCTGCTGGGAAGGAAACATGCACCTCTTTTGGTAAATAATTACTTAAGAATTAAATGCCATCCCTGTATGATCTGTCCTTGCAAAGAGTCTTTTACTGATGGGATTTATGGGTAAAAAAACCAGGTTTTGCTGCCCTTTGTCTCTCTGGTCTTCTTCCTGGCCTCCCCATACCTCATCCTCCCTGGAGGGCAAATTGTGGGTGTCAGGATGGGGAACCACAGAACATGATGCACCATGATTAACTTCCCCCCCCAAAAAAAAGCAGAGAAAAAGATGAAGTGACTCACATGACTCAGTGAACCCCAAAACTGAGTGTGGTAGTGAGACCATTTGGGTTTCTTGTTGGAGCATGGTCTGGTGAGGAGCTGAAGGATGGGGCCAAGGTCTTCAGCAGGGTCTGGGGGTGCTCTGGGGTGGGAGAGGAGCAGGAGGAGCTTGGTCAGGTTGGCTGTGGCTGCTGCTTTGAATTTGGGAGAAAAACCTGGTTTTTTTGGGTTTTTTTTAATGCTTTTTGTGTCAGGCTGGGGGCTGCCAAGTTTTGGCAGATAGGAAGCTATTTTGGGACTGGCTTTTCCCTTTGCCTGGGTCTTGGCACAGGGCACCTTGCCTTAAATGCAGCGTTATCACTGCTGTTACCCAGCTGCTCAGAGCAGGGAGAAGGACATACCTGTGGAAAATGAACTGGCTGGAGTTCCCTCTTTGTCCCTGCAGTGCAGCACAGTGCTGGGAAATGGCATGAGATGGGCTGGGGGGCTGTGCCAGGAGGTGCCCTGGTACATCTGGGTGCAGCCTCTGCTGCTGGGGGATGCAGATTCACGTGGGAGCCCCTGAGAGCTGCAGAACTCATCCCTTTGGGGAGAGTTTTGGGCACAAGCCAAGCCCCAGATCCATGGAAACACCCTGTGGCTGAGCCCAGTGAAGGCCAGGCTGTCTCAGCTGCCTTCAGAGTCCTCCTTTCCTACAAGAATTGGGTTTCTGTGCCTGGTTATGAGGTTCCTTTCAAGCAATCAAAGAAAGACATTTTAAAAATTCCAAATTGGAGATTAGTGCAGAAACTGGAGACGGATTTAAATTGCCCAAGCTAATCACCAGCCACTCGACTGCTTATGACTTTATTAAGAGCAAAAAAAAAAGAAAAGAAAAAAAAGTCTGGAGTGTCAGAGAGGAGCAGTGATTCAGGGGCTCACTGCTGCCACCTCCTCCTCCTCACCCAGCATCGTGTGTCCTGTGCCATGTGTGTTCCTGGCCTCCATCCTCGGGCTTCTTGGAGACCAGTTTGGATAAATAAATCCATAAATCCCTCTGCAGCTCTCCTGGCCCCGAGCTGGCTGGGACAAAGCAGCAGAGCCCACTCTGGCCTAGGGCTGGGATCTGGCTGGGTTCTGGGCCTGTGTGGGGTTTGGGAGCAGAGTCTCACTGCTGTCTCTGTCCTGTGCAGGTTTCTGAGCAGCTGCTGCCTCCTCGTCCCCGCTGGATCTGCCTGTGCAGGACGGTACCATGAACTGAGCACGGAGCTGCGCCAACTTTTTTTTTTTTTTTTATATTTTTGGTTTTGGCTTTTTTTGGGTTTGTTTTCCATCCGAGAGCAAAGCCCCCCCACCCCATCCAAAGCTTTTTGATGCAAGCATTCTAAAGTGGGGTTGCTGCTCCCCTCGCTGAGCCCCAGTGGTCCCGGCTGCGCTGAGGATTTCCCGAGAAGATGGGGAGGAAAAAGATCCAGATCCAGCGGATCACGGACGAGCGCAACCGGCAGGTCAGTGCTGTGTGTCCCTGCTGCCCCTGGGGCTCCAGAATCACCCATTCCCATCCCTCCAGGGCTACCAGAGCCGTGCTTTTCCCAGTCCATAAAACAAGCTGAGATTTAGGCCGGATCCAGGCGGATCCAGGACCAAGGCGTTGCTCCTCCTCGCCTTGGAGCTCTTGGAGCTCTTTCCATCTAA
Source organism: Agelaius phoeniceus (assembly GCF_051311805.1). NCBI lineage: Eukaryota > Metazoa > Chordata > Aves > Passeriformes > Icteridae > Agelaius > Agelaius phoeniceus. Next base: position 2,306,855 of record NC_135295.1, read on the forward strand.
GTGCTTTTCCAGAAGAAAGTATCTTCCCCACTTAGTTAGTTCCCCCCCCCTGTTTTTTTTTTTTATTTCTTATTTTTGTCTCGCAGAAAATATATTTCAGTTGACATTTTCCATGTGGTTTTTCCAATCATAAACAGCCACAACAAGTATCCATTTTGCTGAACGCAAACAACTCCAATTATTCCCTTTTTTTTTTTTTTTTCCCCCCCCTCAATTGTAGACTTAAATGACTCCAGGGCTTTTTTCCTTGGGGCTCTTTTGAAGCCAAGCCCGAGACACGCATGTGCATGTGTGTAGGAATGCATTCATGTATCTCAGAGGGAAAACAAAAACCAGCAGATTATTCCCAAATTTCCATGTTCCTTCAACTGGAGTGGTGGAGCAGCAGCACTTTGCCAGCCCAGGGATGACTCTGGCCATGTATTTCCCATTACCACAGGACTTCCAGGCAGCTCCCTTTGCTTTCTGTGCTCCTGGAGTTTGGCTCAGCAGATCCAAGCCTCTGCCTTTAGTCCAGCATGACCTGCCACACTTCTTTCCTGCCACTTTCACTCCAGAAAAACAGAAAAAAAAAAAAAAACAGCAAAAAAAGCATGTGGATATATTGTTAATCCTTAAAGAGTGTCAGAGAACAGAATTGGGTGAACCACTTTATTGCTCCTCAGCAAAACAATAGGAAATGGCAGATTTTCCTCATTATAGCTTCACGTGGTGATGGGGGCTGGGGGTGGGCATCAAATTCTTTCTGCTGATGTCCCAGTTGCTCCTGGGGCTGTTTAGATCCATCATGAGGAGGAAACAGAGCCTTAGGGGTTGTTGGAGGATCTGGAGTGTATTTTATGGGGTGCACAGGGGGAGTGAGGGATCTGCAGTGACTGGAGCCTTGTTCAGACAAATGGAAAATAATTGGTAATGCTGGAGGGGAATGGCTGGGTAGACCTTGGGGAAAGGAAGGAGGCAGCAGCTGAGTGATGGGGTGTTCCTGAGGGATGAGCAGCTCTTCAGCCCTGGCTGGAGATGAAGACCCTTGCTGAGGGTGGGATTTGGCAGCAGGAGTTGCTTTTTGCATGGCTGGGTGTGATGATGGCTTTAGTGCATCTCTGACATCAGGTGTCCCCAAATCCCATTTCCCAGGGCTGGGGGACCCTGGTTTTTCCTGGCTGGGCTGGTTCTTCCAAAACCCAGCACGGGAGCGTCGCTCTCCAAGCCAGTGCAGCACATCTTGCTTTGCTTCCCAGCAGCCATCCCCATCAGATGGGGTGTAAATTGGTAAATTGGTCAGCAGCACAGCTTTGCAATCAATTTTCACTGCTCCCTTTCTTTGGGAAAAAAGGACATACAGGAAAACATACAGGAAGATGGGACATTTCACGATAAAGGATTGCTGCAGGCAGTGGGGTCTCCTCCATCCACTGTGGGAGGAGCTGTAAAGAGGGGCAGAAGCCTCTTGCTGCACTCTCCTGGGCCATGCAATGCCAGGATCTGATCCCCAGAGTCACAAGTGTCCTGTGTCATTTTATCTCATAGAACCATGGAATGGTTTGGGTTGGAAAGGATCTTAAAAGTCCATCTCATCCCACCCCCCTGCCATGGCAGGGACACCTTCCACTGTCCCAGGCTGCTCCAAGCCCTGCCCAACCTGGCCTTGGGCACTGCCAGGGATGGGACAGCCTCAGCTGCTCTGGGCACCTGTGCCAGGGCCTGCCCGCCCTCCCAGGAAAAATTTCCTTCCAATATCCCCTCTAAATCCCCCCTTTTTCAGTTTGAAACTCTGCCCCTTGTCCCACCACCATCTCCCCATGTAAGAAGTCCCTGTGTGTGTGTTTGCTAAGCCCCTTAAGAGCTGCAAGGCTGCACTGAGGTGTCCCCAGAGCCACCTCTGGCTTCTCACTCCCCTCCCTCTCCTGCTGTTGCTGTGGGTCAGTGATGAGGAGCTGATGTGTGCTGCAGGCTGCCAGCTGAACTGCCCTAAACCCAGCCTGGGAGCATCCTCACTGCCTTAAACCCAGCCTGGAACCTCCTCACTGCCCTAAACCCAGCCTGGGAGCATCCTCAACTGCCCTAAACCCAGCCTGGGAGCATCCTGAACTGCCTTAAACCCATCCTGGGAGCATCCTGAACTGCCTTAAACCCAGCCTGGGAGCATCCTCACTGCCTTAAACCCAGCCTGGGAGCACCCTCAGCTGCCTTAAACCCAGCCTGGAACCTCCTCACTGCCTTAAACCCAGCCTGGGAGCATCCTGAACTGCCTTAAACCCAGCCTGGGAGCATCCTCACTGCCTTAAACCCAGCCTGGGAGCATCCTGAACTGCCTTAAACCCAGCCTGGGAGCATCCTGAACTGCCTTAAACCCAGCCTGGGAGCATCCTGAACTGCCTTAAACCCAGCCTGGGAGCATCCTGAACTGCCTTAAACCCAGCCTGGGAGCATCCTCACTGCCTTAAACCCAGCCTGGAACCTCCTCAGCTGCCTTAAACCCAGCCTGGGAGCATCCTCACTGCCCTTAAACCCAGCCTGGGAGCATCCTCACTGCCCTTAAACCCAGCCTGGGAGCATCCTCACTGCCTTAAACCCAGCCTGGGAGCATCCTCAGCTGCCTTAAACCCAGCCTGGAACCTCCTCAGCTGCCCTAAACCCAGCCTGGGAGCACCCTCACTGCCTTAAACCCAGCCTGGGAGCATCCTGAACTGCCCTAAACCCAGCCTGGGAGCACCCTCACTGCCTTAAACCCAGCCTGGGACCATCCTCAACCCAGCCCTGCCCCAAGGGCAGCTCTCCCCCTGCTCTGGCTGAGTGTCAGCTCTCCTGAGCTGCTGGAATGCAGGGCTGGATGCCCCAGCTGTGCCAGACACTGTCCTTGGCACGTCCTGGTGGCTCCTTGGGATGTCCTGGTGGCTCCTTGGGATGTCCTGGCAGCTCCTTGGCATGCCCTGGTGGCTCCTTGGGGTGTCCTGGTGGCTCCTTGGCATTCTTGGGTGGCTCCTTGGCACGTCCTGGTGGCTCCTTGGCATTCCTTGGTGGCTCCTTGGCATATCCTGGCAGCTCCTTGGCATGACCTGGTGGCTCCTTGGCATGTCGTGGCAGCTCCTTGGCATTCTTTGGTGGCTCCTTGGGATGTCCTGGCAGCTCCTTGGCATGCCCTGGTGGCTCCTTGGCACATCCTGGCAGCTCCTTGGCATGCCCTGGTGGTTCCTTGGGATGCCCTGATGGCTCCTTGGGGTGTCCTGGTGGCTCCTTGACATTCCTGGGTGGCTCCTTGGGATGTCCTGGTGACTCCTTGGCATTCTTGGGTGGCTCTTTGGCATTCCTGGGTGGCTCCTTGGCATTCCTTGGTGGCTCTTTGGCATGACCTGGTGTCTCCTTGGCACATCCTGGCAGCTCCTTGGCATTCCTTGGTGGCTCCTTGGCATTCCTGGGTGGCTCCTTGGCATATCCTGGCAGCTCCTTGGCATGTCCTGGTGGCTCCTTGGCATATCCTGGCAGCTCCTTGGCACGTCCTGGTGGCTCCTTGGCATATCCTGGTGTCTCCTTGGCATATCCTGGTGTCTCCTTGGCATGCCTGGGGCGGACAGCAGTGGGAATAGTGCAGGGATGCCCTGGAGAATGAGGGGTTCCCCAGTGGTGGTGGCCACAAGAGGCTCCAGCAGGACGTGGAGCTGCTGCAGTGGGTCCAGAGGAGGCCACAGAGCTGCTCTGAGGGCTGGAGCCCCTCTGCTCTGGAGCCAGGCTGGGGCTGTTCAGCCTGGAGGAGGCTCCATGGAGATCTAAAGGGGCTCTGGGAAGCTGGGGAGGAACTTTGGAGAAGGACCTGGAGTGACAGGACAAAGGGGGAATGGTTTTAAACTGAAAAGAGGGAGATTTAGGTTGGATATCAGGAGAAAATTGTTCCCTGTGAGGATGGGAAGGCCCTGGCACAGAGAAGCTGTGGATGCCCCATCCCTGGAAATGTCCAAGGCCCCAACCCCAGGCTCTCCCCTCTCACCAATTTGGCAATATTTGGCAATATTTGGCAATATTTGGCAATATTTGGCAATATTTGGCAATATTTGGCTGGACAAGGCTTGGAGCAGCCTGGGATAGTTGAAGATGCCCCTGCCCATGTCAGGGGGTGGGACAAGATGAGCATTTAGATCCCTTCCAACCCAGCCCAGTGTGTGATTGTGTGAATTCCAGCAGCAGCCAAACCCAGGGGAGGAGAGGAGCAAGTAAGAGTCACTAATGTCATTAGAGGAATTAGTGCAGAGGATTTGCCACAACAGATCAGGCCATCAGTCCTTCAGGGCCAGGCTGCTGACTCTGGCAACTGCCAATATGCTTTACATCAGGGGAAAGGCAAAAAATCCCTGCTAGTGTGGGGCAGTAATTCCTTCCTGACCCCTTTGGTGATCGGCTTAGGCCCTGGAGCATGAGATTTGATTACCCTCTTAGACTTACAAGGTTAATTCTTCTAGATGAGGCTCATGCACAGTGTCAGGGGAGGTTTGAGGTTTCTGTCCCAGGTCATGAGTGGATGCACAAAGCCCTGGTGGGTGATGCTTTTGTGTGATGTGGTGGCTAAAGGGCAAATCTTTGCTTTTCCCCTGCAAGATGGTGCCAATAGGGAGGGCTCTGTCTGCAGAGGGAGCATCCCCTCATCTCTACAGGGGTGATTTGGTGGTTTGTGTTCTGCTGAGCTGTGCCCAGGTTGCTGGTGGATTTGGGGGAGGTGACCCCACACTCTTCACTGCTCGAGGGCAGAACCCAAACCATGTTTTGTCCCTGCTCTTCAAAGCCAAGAGCTGCCCCATGGTTTGAACCCCACATCTCAGCCTCACCTCACTGCCTCCAGTCTTGGTGGCTGAGCCCATCAAGGTGTGGTTTGGCCGGGTTGTCCCTGGCTCTGTGGCTGCAGGAACAACCCTGGGCTCTTTGTTCTGGTGGAGACCCTCAGGTGTTTTCCTGCTGGGGCTCCTCCAGCTGCTTGGAGGGTCAGGCAGAGCCTGGAGGCCACCCCAGCAGGGACAGAGGGACAGGTCCTGGTGGGGAAAGAGGGACAGAGGGACAGGTCCTGGTTGGAAAAGGGACAAAGGGACAGGTCCTGGTGGGGAAGGGGCAGAGTGACAGGTTTTGGTGGGGAAGGGGGCAGAAGGACAGGTCCTGGTGGGAAAAGGGACAGAGGGACAGGTCCTGCTGGGAAAAGGGACAAAGGGACAGGTTTTGGTGGGGAAGGGGGCAGAAGGACAGGTCCTGCTAGGGAAGGGGACAAAGGGACAGGTCCTGGTGGGAAAAGAGGCAGAGGGACAGGTTTTGGTGGGGAGGGGGACAAAGGGACAGGTTTTGGTGGGGAAGGGGGCAGAGGGACAGGTCCTGCTGGGAAAAGGGGCAGGGAAACAGGTTTTGGTGGGGAAGGGGACAAAGGGACAGGATTTGGTGGGGAAGGGGGTCAGGAAGACAGGTCCTGTTAGGGAAGGGGACAGAGAGACAGGTCCTGTTGGGGAGGAGGACAAAGGGACAAGTTTTGGTGGGGAAGGGGGAAGAGGGCCAGGTTTTGGTGGGGAAGGGGACAGAGGGACAGGTCCTGTAGGGAAGGGGACAGAGAGACAGGTCCTGTTGGGAAAAGGGACAGAGGGACAGGTTTGGGTGGGGAAGGGGGCAGAGGGACAGGTCCTGTTGGGAAAAGGGGCAGAGACAGGTCCTGCTGGCAAAGGGGGTCAGGAAGACAGGTCCTGCTGGGGAAGGGGGCAGAGATACCAGGTCCTGCTGGGGAAAGGGGCAGAGATACCAGGTCCTGCTGGGGAAGGGGGCAGAGATACCAGGTCCTGTTGGGGAAGGGGGCAGAGATACCAGGTTTTGGTTTCAGAGCCTGTCCTGCCACAGCTGCAGGAGCAGAAGCACAGCTGGCTCCCACCTGTGGCACTGCCAGCTCCTGGTGCTGGGAGCTGCCCCCCAGCAGAGGTTTTGGGTGGCTGAGAAGGGCAGAATGCTGCTGGGGAGGGGGAGCTGTCGGTGAAAGGAGCTGCCCTCAGGTGATTCCATTTGAGCAGAGTGCTCTGGGGTGCTGCTGGTGTGATGTGAGAGCCCAGAGCGGGCGCACGTGGCGGCCACAGCAGCACAGGGACCAGCCCAGCGCTTCCCAGGGGCCGAGGCGATTAGAGCAGAATCTCATTACTGCTTAATTATCTCTGGGAGGTGCTGGGGAGGGGCAGCAGCTCCCTTGCCAAGCGTGCCCAGAGCTGCCCCTGCTCTGCCCTCCTGCCACTCGTGGCTTTGTCTCGAGGGCTGCAGGACCCTGAGGCTGCATTCTGGGTGCTGCTGGCAGCTCCATGGCCTGTGGCTGGGATGCAGCAGCCTCATTCACTCTCCTCCCTCAGCTCTGCAAATTAAAGCTGTTCAGTTGCAAAACTGATGCTGTGGTGGAGGCCCAGAGTGGAGTGCAACCTTCCCACGTGGAGAAGGGAGCAGGTCTTGGCACCCCAGGGCATCTCAGCTCATCTCCAACCCTTCCCTGGAGGCTGCTTTGCTCCCAGAGCAATGCTTAGCACAAAGCCATGACCTCCTGCCTCTTCTTTTCTTCTTCTGTTTTTTTATTTGCTCGGAGGGCATTGGCCAAGCCTCGTGCCTTCCCCATCAGCGTGCTGCCTGTTCAGGGGGTGGGGGACCCTCAGCAGCTCTGTCTGCACTGCAGCAGGGCCAGGGAGCCCCAAACCAGCTCCTTCTCCAGCAGCTGGCTCCTGTTAGGAGTGTGGTGGTGAGAGCTGAGCGTGGGCTGGGAGTCACAGCCCAACGTCTGCCCTGCAGCTGGAGCTGCTGCTGGAGCCAGCACCCAGCCCCAGCCCTCCAGGATTGCTCCTGCTCTGCTCACAGCTCAAAGCAGGGCAGACTGGGGAGACAGGGGACCCCATTTGGGCAGGCAAGGAAAGGAGAACCCCCCAGTGAGGTCCCACAAAGGGGCAGCAAGGTGGGAGGTTTTGGTTCAGCAAGGTGGAAGTGGCAGCTGGGCAGCCCCTGGCATAGGGGGGCTCATGGTGCCCTTGGGGGAGGGATCAATGGGGGCTGGTGAGCAGGAAAGTGGTTACCCCTGGGTGGTTTTGGGGTGCTGAGCCCCAGCTCTGTGGCCCCCAGGGTTGGGCACTCACAGCACAGCTGCAGCGAGAGAGGACAAGATCTCCATGGCTTGAATATTCCACTTAAAAACCCGCAGCCCCCGGACAGATGGCAGCTCTGCTGGGGATTTTGCTGAAATTTATTTTCTCTTGATTTGGCAATATGTGATTTCCAAGGCTGATAATCATCTTTGTGCTTGTGAAGTGTCTGCCTTTGGAGGATCCCAAAATAGGCAGCAATAGGAACCGTTGGGAAGAGGGAGGCGAGAGAGGAGAGCTTGGGGTTGGCTCCAGTTGGGGAAACTGAGACAGAATATTCCTTCTGCATTCCCCTTCTTCCTTTTCCTCTTCCCCCAGTGGTCATTCCATTTGCCTCTGGGAGCTGCTGGCAGCGTGGCCACAGCTTCTGACCGTGGCTGTCCTTGCTTTCAGGTGACCTTCACCAAGCGTAAGTTTGGCTTGATGAAGAAAGCCTACGAGCTGAGCGTGCTGTGCGACTGTGAGATCGCCCTCATCATCTTCAACCACTCCAACAAGCTGTTCCAGTATGCCAGCACCGACATGGACAAGGTGCTGCTCAAGTACACCGAGTACAACGAGCCCCACGAGAGCCGGACCAACGCCGACATCATCGAGGTGAGGCCCAGCTGTGCCACCAGGCTGGGGCCAGGGCTGAGGCTGGGACCGTTCTGCACGCAGGGAGGGCATGGGGCAAGCAGATCTGCCACACTCAGGTGGATTTGGCGTGGTTTGGGTTCAGCAAAGCCGTGAAAATAACTCTGTTCTGGGTGGTAGAGTTGTCTCCAGTTGTGTGGTGATCCGCTGGCCTGAAGCTTGAGGGGCAGGTTTGCTGTGTTGGACCCTGCTGTGGAATCCAGACAAACCATGAGGTGGATTTGGGGCTGCTGCTGGACTGCCTGGTGCAGCTGGTGGCATTGTTCTGAAATGCCTGGTGCAGCTGGTGGCATTGTTCTGAAATACCTGGTGCAGCTGGTGACACTGCCCCCACCTGATATTCAGACACAGTGAGGTTGTGGGAGGGCACCAGTGGCCAAATTGCAGGGGAATTCAGGAGGGATGGACCAGCTGGGATGGTCCAGGGCCTGCTCAAAGCATGGCCAAGCTCATGGGATGGACCAGGGCCTGCTCAAAGCATGGCCAAGCTCATGGGATGGACCAGGGCCTGCTCAAGGCATGGCCAAGCTCATGGGATGGACCAGGAACTGCTCAAAGCATGGCCAAGCTCATGGGATGGTCCAGGCCTTGCTCAAAGCATGGCCAAGCTCATGGGATGGACCAGGAACTGCTCAAAGCATGGCCAAGCTCATGGGATGGTCCAGGGCCTGCTCAAAGCATGGCCAAGCTCATGGGATGGACCAGGGCCTGCTCAAGGCATGGCCAAGCTCATGGGATGGTCCAGGGCCTGCTCAAAGCATGCCCAAGCTCATGGGATGGACCAGGAACTGCTCAAAGCATGGCCACGCTCATGGGATGGTCCAGGGCCTGCTCAAGGCATGGCCAAGCTCATGGGATGGTCCAGGGCCTGCTCAAAGCATGGCCAAGCTCATGGGATGGTCCAGGGCCTGCTCAAGGCATGGCCAAGCTCATGGGATGGTCCAGGGCCTGCTCAAAGCATGGCCAAGCTCATGGGATGGTCTAGGAACTACTCAAAGCATGGCCAAGCTCATGGGATGGACCAGGAACTGCTCAAAGCATGGCCAAGCTCATGGGATGGTCCAGGTGGGATGGACCAGGGCCTGCTCAAAGCATGGCCAAGCTCATGGGATGTACCAGGAACTGCTCAAGGCATGGCCAAGCTCATGGGATGGTCCAGGGCCTGCTCAAAGCATGGCCAAGCTCATGGGATGGTCCAGGCCTTGCTCAAAGCATGGCCAAGCTCATGGGATGGACCAGGGCCTGCTCAAAGCATGGCCAAGCTCATGGGATGGTCCAGGGCCTGCTCAAAGCATGGCCAAGCTCATGGCTTGGTGGGTTTGCTCAAGGCCTGTCTGGCTGTGTTTTGTGGGTCTCCAGGGATGGCCCAAGCACTCTCAGTCTGACCCATGCCCAGCACTGCCACTGGCACCGTGCCCAAGCTCTGCTCACTTCAAGGCTGCCCTCCTCCAGCCTGCTGCCATTGCAGGAGATGCTCAGCTGCCCACACTGGCCCTCTGCTCAGCTTTGTCCTTGTCCCTGGTGCTGGCAGAGCATCTCTGGGCTGGAGCAGGGGGCACATTTGGCTCTCAGGACAGTGCCAGCAGTGCCTGGGTCCTTGGTCACATCCTCCCCCTCACAGTGGCTGGGCAGATGGAGCTGCAGGGTCCTCAGCATGGGGGCAGCTGCCATTAAACCAGGACAGACAGGCAAATGAAGGGCTTGGCTTTGTAATTAGTGACTTTATGGGCAGCAGTTAATGCCCTCAGAGCCACTGGTGGCAGAGTGGAGCAGCACAGCCTGCACTGCTTCTGCCTCTGAATTCCTTTGGTGCCCCTTGGCAAGTGTGCTCAGCCTTTGATTTCATGGGGAAGGGAAAAAAAACCCCAGCCTGCATCTTGCCCCAAAAATCTTGCTTTCCTCTTCTTTTTTATGCTCTGTAAAATGTATCTTTTTGAGAGATTTGAACTTGAAGTTTTCACCCCATGGCTGAACCGAGCATCTCGCAGCATCTGCCTTCCTTCGCTGGGAGTTTGGAGACCCTTCTGCCACAGCACAGCTTTGTAGGAGCCTTAAAAATGGTTCCAAAATGTCCTTTTTGGCCAGTTGGATGCAGGTCATGCCCCTTTTTGCTGTGCAGATGCTGGCAGCCTCTCCGGGATGCTCAGCCCGCGCTCGCAGCATTGAACAGATTTGTCTTGGCCTAAAAATACCATAAACATTTTGGGCAGCCTTCTCTGTTCCCTTATGGTCCAAGATGCAAACACTCCCAAGCCGACAAGTTACACACAGTCCTTGGCACCCAAAGAAACGTTGTGTTTGCACCACATGAAAAGCTGGATCTGCATCCAAAGCCAGCCAGAGAGGAACATCGGGAGCGGAAGGATATTGGTGGATGGCAGGGAAAAAAACCCAAACACGCCGGGCTCGGCTTGGATTGCTGGCAGAGCTCTCATGGAGCAAAACCTGCTGGGGTGCAGGCAGGTTTGGAGGCTGCTCAAGCATCCCTCCTCATCTTTGTCTTGTCTGGGAGGAGTTGGGGTTGCTTGAAGATTTTTTAATGTTTTCTCAATCCAAGCCCCCCCATTCCTACTCTCGGTGCTGGTTTCTTTTTCTCCTCACCCAGGTCAGGTTCCAACAGCCCAGCTGTGTCCCCACTGCACACAAATCCAATTTATCTCCTGTTTCTTGGTGGCTCCCAGTTGAACTTGACTCACAAAAAGTTTCTTCTCGTTCTGGAAGCTTCCCCACATTGAGCATTTAGAGACTGTGACAGCCCAGGCTGGGATTTTCCCACCGAATGTGATTTTAAGTGGATTTCAAGGGGCTGCTGCATCAGCCCACCTTCCCTGTGATGTCTGCCTGCCCTTCCTGCTGAGGGATTCGGCCCTGAGTGGCTCTGGCAGCATCTCAGGAAGGATGAGGAGCAGCCAGGACCTGGAGGAATTGAGGCAGAAGCCTCTTGATTTTGTTTTTCTGCTGGAAGGGGAGCGAGCAGTGGCTCTGGAGGGTTAAGCCAAGCACTGCCAGGCTGGGCCCAGCAGCACTGGTACCACAGCTCAAGGCAGCATGAGTTGCTCTGTCCAAATTACGTTTGAAAACAACAGCAAACATGAGATCTCCTGGTTTCTGGTGCTGGGGAGGTGCATCTGAGGGTGGGACTGAGGGCACAGGAATGTCCTCGAGGGGTTTCTCCTGTGGATGTTTAGTGAGAGGCAGAGCTGCTCCATGCTGAGCATACCCAGCCCTAGCTCAGGAGGGGTCCCACACCCCAGCTGCCTTTTGGGGCCCATTCCCTGTTGGGATCTCTGCTGCTCACAGTGACCCCAAGAAAAGTTCCAAAGTCTCTTTTCCCAGCCCAAGCACTTGGAGAAGGAGTCAGGGCTCTTCATTTCTCGCTCTCAAGGTTGTTTATTGTATCTTATCTATAAAAAATTCTCTCCTGCCCTGCCAAGGTCCATCCAGCAGGACAGTTCCAGGCACTCTGCCTGCCCCAGGGCAGGGTTATGTCTTTATACTAAAAACTACCTGTACAATATTTACAATTACTTCCCAATACCTATCACCTGTGTTAGACACTGAGCTTCTACTCTAAACCAATCCCAAAGTGCCACCATCACAGCAGAAGATGGAGGCCAAGAAGAAGAAGAAGGAGAAAGGCTGGACATGCCCAGATCCCTCCATCTTGCCCCCTGAACCCCCATACCAGAAAACCCCAAAATCTACTTTTCCACCCCGTGATAACTTCACTATTATTCTACTTAAACTGTTGTGGCTTGCAGATCTTCATCTAAGGTTGGTGACTTGCTCCAGGGGTCATAATCAAACCCACACAGGCATTGTGGGCTCTGTGCCAGGCTCCCTGAGCCCCCTGGCCGGGCTCTGGGCTGCTCAGGACAGCCAGAGGGGTGTCCTGGGTGCTGACAGGGACCCCCCCAGGGTGGGGTTTCAGCAGTGCCAGGGCTCAGCTTTGTCCATCAGGAGCGGGATCCAGCCACGCAGCCCCCGCAGCTTCTCCGTGCCAGACCAAATCCCGGTTCCTGCAGGCTTTTAAGTCAGAGAAAATCTCTCTGGTGCAGAGAGGGGGGTTTCCTGAGTCGGGGGGGGCCAGCTGAGCCCCCAGCTGGGCACGCTGGGTGCCACGTGCCCGCCCAGCCGGGATCACGCCGGCTTTGGGGCTCGCTGTCGCTTCTCGTTTCCTGCCAGCCTGGCTGACGTGCCAGCTCCTCAGAGAGGGCTTGGACAGGGCAGAGCTCAGCAAGCACCAGGATGCTCCACAGCCACTTAAAGGCACCCAGCTGTTTCTGCCCTTTGCTTGGCTGAGTGTCCCGGAGGGGCTGATTTTTCCCCCTCGGTCGCCTTCGCGGGGTTGGCATTCCCCAGGATGTGTTAAATCAGGCATTCTGCAGGATGCTGGGGAGGTGCTGAAATGCAGGGGCAGCTGCCAGTGTCAATGTCTTCATCCTCATTCTCATCCTTATCCTCATCCAGACTTCCCCAAAGCCCAGAGTGGTTGAGGCTCCCTCCTTCTAAGGGAAGTCGACTGCATCCTGGTTGAGCATGGTTTCCTCTCACATGTTCTGCATTTCCTGCTGCTCTCTTCCCCTCCTCGGGCTGGAAATCTGCTCCCCTGTGAGCTGCAGTCATGGAAGTGAGAATATTGCCTGGAAAAGCAGGATGTGCAGCGGGTCCTGATAGAATGGGGGGGACCTGAGGGGCAGGTGATGACTGAGGTGGGCTTTGCAATGGGAAATTCTCCCCCTGGTTCTCTCTGAAAATTTTCTGCTTTTAAATTTCTTCCATATGAAAAATTGTTGTGTTCTGCTGGCTGCAGCCCAGTGACAGAAAGGTTTCCTGAAAACCTCTTTGCATCTTCTGGTTTTTTGGTTTTTTTTTCCCTGGCAAAATAAAAGAGGAAGAATGAGAAGGAAAGTTCTTTTCTAAAAGACCTTGCAGAGATCCCAAACACAGGAATCTTTGGGTTTCATTCCCGCTCCAGCAGAATTATTTTCCTTTTACATCATCTCGACAAAAAAGCTCAAAATGTGGGATGCACTTTTTTTTTTTTTTTTTTTGGTAAAAAAAACCCAAAAGAAGCAGCAGCCAACGCCCGTATGGCTGGAAATGGCATTTTGTTGTCCCCAAGCTCTCATGTTGTTGTCTCAGAGAGCAGCAGATTGCTGCAAGGCACGCTGCCCTGGCTCGTGTCCTGCTGCCACTCCAGCCTGGTGCTTCCTGTGCTGCAGAGCAGCGCCTTGCTCAGCCCTGGGGCTTGTCCCCATCCCCTTCCCTGCAGCTCCTCTCAGTGTCACAGGTCACAGCCCAGCCCCAGGGCCACAATCCCAGCTCAGGGTCGCTGTCACAGGTTTACAGGAAGGATTTTTTTGTGTTGTTTTTTTCTGGTTTGATGTTTCCTGGGGCTGCTGGTGGGTTTCCTGCAGGAGCAGGGATGGTGACACCACAGCTGCCCCTCGCTGCTCCTCAGCTGCTGCAAACCCACCCTGCAAGGAGCTCAGAGACAATGAAGTTATGGCTGATTTTACAGCATTGGTGGCTGGGGAGAGCAGAGAGACCAAGGCAAAGCTGAGCTGACACAAAGATGTGTTAGAGAAGGAGCTGGGGAGAGGTGAAGGGCAGATGCTGTGAGATATTTCAGGATGAGCAGAGCCACATCCACCCCGTCCCACTGCTTTCCTTGAACAGTTTTTGAGGAAACAACTCCCAGGATGATTTTATGTGGGTTTAGAAATGGCAAAATGCTGGGGCTGGTGGTGGCTTTTCTGCAGGAGCAGGGATGGTGGCACCACAGCTGCCCCTTGCTGCTCCTCAGCTGCTGCAAAGCCACAATGCAAGGAGCTCAGAGACAATGAAGTTATGGCTGATTTTTTATGGGGAGAGCAGAGAGACCAAGGCAGAGCTGGTTAGCAAACACAAAGATGTGTTAGAGAAGGAGCTGGGGAGAGATGAAGGGATGATGCTGAGAGCTGTTTCAGGGTATGGATGAGCAGAGCCACATCCACCCCATCCCACTGCTTTCCTGGACAGTTTTTGAGGAAACAACCCCCAGGACGATTTTATGTGGGTTTAGAGATGGCAAAATGCTGTGGCTGGTGGTGGCTTTCCTGCAGGAGCAGGGATGGTGACACCACAGCTGCCCCTCACTGCTCCTCAGCTGCTGCAAACCCACCCTGCAAGAACCTGTGGGTCCCACAGACAATGAAGTTATGGCTGATTTTTTATGGGGAGAGCAAAATCACCAAGGCAGAGCTGGTTAGCAAACACAAAGATGTGTTAGAGAAGGAGCTGGGGAGAGATGAAGGGATGATGCTTAGAGCAGTTTCAGGGTATGGGTGAGCAGAGCCACATCCACCCCGTCCCACTGCTTTTCTTGACACAGTTTTTTGAAGAAACAACCCCCAGGATGATTTTATGTGGGTTTAGAGATGGCAAAATGCTGGGGCTGCTGGTGGCTTTCCTGCAGGAGCAGGGATGGTGACACCACAGCTGCCCCTCACAGCTCAGCTGCTGCAAACCCACCTGTGGGTCCCACAGACAATGAAGTTATGGCTGATTTTTTATGGGGAGAGCAAAAACACCAAGGCAGAACTGGTTAGCAAACACAAAGATGTGTTAGAGAAGGAGCTGGGGAGAGGTGAAGGGCAGATGCTGTGAGATATTTCAGGATGAGCAGAGCCACATCCACTCTGTCCCACTGCTTTCCTGGACACAGTCTTTATGGAAACAACCCCCAGGATGATTTTATGTGGGTTTAGAAATGGCAAAATGCTGGGGCTGGTGGTGGCTTTCCTGCAGGAGCAGGGATGGTGGCACCACAGCTGCCCCTCACAGCTCAGCTGCTGCAAACCCAGAATGCAAGGAACTGTGGGTGTCACAGACAATGAAGTTATGGCTGATTTTTTATGGGGAGAGCAAAATCACCAAGGCAGAGCTGGTTAGCAAACACAAAGATGTGTTAGAGAAGGAGCTGGGGAGAGATGAAGGGCAGATGCTGTGAGATATTTCAGGGTGAGCAGAGCCACATCCACCCTGTCCCACTGCTTTCCTTGACAGTTTTTGAGGAAACAACCCCCAGGATGATTTTATATGTTTTATTTTTAAATTTTTTTATCTTTTATTTTATAATTTTAAAAATGTATTTTGAATTTTTTTGCCATTTATTGTGGCAAAATGCTCGGGCTGGTGGTGGCAGCCCTGTGCTCGTCCCTGTGCTTGGTTCAGGTGTCAAATACAGGCAGAGCTGAGGGCTCTGGGAGCTGCCTAAAAACCTCCCTGGTGGCATCGTTGCTGCAGGTTTTAAAAAGGATCTTTTTGCTTGGCTTGAACCTCTTGAAAAAATCCATCCATCCCTACATCTTCTGAACCTGCCAACAGCTGTTGCTGGAGGAGAGGAATTTTCAAGGATTTTTTTTTTAATTTTGGTTTGATTTTGATTTTTTTGAATTTTGATTTGATTTTTTTTAAAATTTTTATTTTGATTTGATTTTTTAATTTTTGTTTGATTTTGATTTTTTTGGATTTTAATTTGTTTTTTTTGATTTTAATTTGATTTTTAAATTTTGATTTGATTGTGATTTTTTTGGATTTTGATTTGATTTTTTTGATTTTTTTATTTTGATTTTTTGTTTTTGATTCGATTTTGATTTGATTTTTTGATTTTGATTTGATTTTTTGGATTTTGATTTGATTTTTTGATTTTGATTTTGATTTGATTTTTAAATTTTGATTTGATTTTGATTTTTTGGATTTTGATTTGATTTTGATTTTTTTATTTTGATTTGACTTTTTGTTTTTTATTTGTTTTTTTTTTTGTTTTTGATTTGATTTTTTGATTTTGATTTGATTTTTTGATTTTGATTTGATTTTGATTTTGATTTGATTTTTAAATTTTGATTTGATTTTGATTTTTTGTTTTTGATTTGATTTTTTAAATTTTTTATTTTGATTTTTTGGCTTTGATTTGATTTTTTTTTTGATTTTTTAATTTTAGTTTTTTGGTTTTGATTTGATTTTGATTCGATTTTGATTTGATTTTTTTTATTTTGATTTTTTTTCACGGATTACCTTCCCAATCCCCAGGCAGGGATGGTAGGGAAGAAATGAGAGCTCCAGCTCCTGTCCCTGCAGAGGGAATTGTGTTGAGATGGGCACAGCCCCGTGTTAGACACCAGAGAGGAAACCCAGCTTCATTGCTTCGCTGCTCATGGAACAACTTTTTTTCCATTTTGCCTCTGAAAGAGAAAAAGGAAAAAAAAAAAAACTTATTTTTTTTTTTAGGGAAAAGCTCAACTTTCTGTCTTTTGGCTGCGTCGGCGAAACAAAAGGTTTTGGAAAAAAAAAAAATCCACAAAAAGCAGTTTCAAAAAAAAAACCACCAAAAAAAAAGGCAAAGCTGTTCCTTCCCCAGCAGCAGCACTTCTTCCTCTTTTGGGCCATTCTGAGAACAAACAAGGACACGTACTAAAATAGAAAAATAATAGGGAAAAGTCCTCAGGAAACTGCAGAAAAAGGCCTGGGAATCTCCTGTTCATGGCAGTGACTGATTGCCAGTGCCTTGTTCTACAGACACTCAGCACAGGAATTAGGGACACCAGGAATTACTCAGTTATTATTATAATAGAATATATTAATATATTATATTAATATAATATAGTATAATAGAATATAGTATAATGTAATATAATATAATATAATATAATATAATATAATATAATATAATATATTCGTATAATATATTCATATAATATATTCATATAATATAATGTTATATATTAATATAATATAATGTAATATAATATACTACAATATAATATACTACAATATAATATAATATAGTATAATATAATATAATATAATATAATATAATATAATATAATATAATATAATATAATATAATATAATATAATATAATATAATATAATATATTAATATAATACAATATAATATAATACAATATAATATGTATAATGTTAATGTTAGGTATAAGAACTATTCCTAATCATTATTATCAGATAATTAATTAATAATTATTAGATGTCAGGAATCACTGGTGACACCAGACAGGGCATCAGATGCCACCATGGTCAGGAGTGAGTGGGGTCCTTCTGTATGTGAACAAGAACATTTCCCCTCTGCAGCTGAATCCAGGAATGAGGGTGAAAGTGGTGCCTGGGAAGGCCCAGGAAGGAGCAATTTTAATGGGAAATATTGTGAAAAGCTTCAGCTTGGATGGAGATCAGGCTGGGCTGGGTGTGGTGCCCTCTGCTTGCAAAAGGATCCACCGAGCCCAACCTGTGGTGCTGAGCAAATGCTGCCAGCAGAGTTCCCAACCCATCTGGGATTTATTCACTGCAGGGTTTTTATTTCCCCCAGGGGCCCTGTGTTTCCTGCAGCTCTCAGGTAGTTGAAGAGCCACTCCCAAATAAGCTTTGGCCTCAGAACGGAGATGTTTGTTGCTGTTTAGGAAGACAGAGAATTGTCAAGATTATTTTTTTTTTCCCTTGCTGAATTTGGCATAAAAAGGCATCAAGACTTCCAGGAAATTCTGTATCTTTGACTCCTGCAAAAAAAAAAACAAGAAAAAGAGTTGGCAAGTGCTGGTTCCATCATAATGCCTTCATTGCTTTTGATATGTTGGAAACAGAGGGATTTAAAGTGGGTCTCAGTGTGCTGGTGAGCATGAGAGAGGCACTTTGGGGTGTCCCTGTGCCCTGTTGGGGGCACAGTGCTTGTCTCACCTCATCACCTCGATGCTGTCGGGTCTGTCTGTCTGTCTGTCTGTCTGTCTCTGCCCCACACGGGTAGGGCGGTTCTTGGGTGCCCCGCGTTTCAAAGGACGAGTCTGGACTCTTCAGCTTTTCCATCTTCAGATTGTTGATTGTTTCTTATCTACAAAATTTTCTGTCTGCCCAGCAGAGGTCTGACCTGCAAGGCAGCCAAGGGCACTCTGACCACCCACGGGGCGGTCGTGTCTTTTTATACTAAAATCTACATACACAATATTTACCTTTATTTCCCAATACTTTTCACCCATGTTGGCAAGTGCACCTTCACCATAAACCAATCCCCAAGTGCCAACATCACCACAGGAGATGGAAGACAAGAAGAAGAAAGAAGAAGGACGAGACACGCCCTGATCCCTCCATCTTGTCTCCATAACCCCCCTGTACCAAAAACCTTAAAGTTTATATTTCACCCTCTAAATGTGTCCCTGTTACACCCTTCACTCTAAAGTGATTCTCATGTCCTCAAACTGCTGTCACTCTTGGCAACATTCCAGGATTTCCGAGACCCCCAAGGGTTCTCCTGGCATCTCTGGACATCGGGAGCGATGTGCTGAGTTCCCACACGATGCAGCAGTGCCCAAACCTTCCCTGTCTGTGAGCCCAGTCTTGGCATGGGCTTTGCTGCCCAGTGTTGTCACCATCACCCCCTGTGTCACCCCAGCAGGGCTCCCAGCTGTCACTGTGCCACATGCCCTGTCCTGTCCTGCTCTTCCTGTGGCACCTTTGCGTTTGGCAAATGCCGCTCGTCTGCTTTTGTCAGGAAATTCTGTCAGATTGGACAATTTGCCTATAATTTCGGGGTTTATTTTCCTGTTTAGCTGCTTGGAAGCAGGTTTTCCCTGTTTTTTGCAGGACAGCAAAGAGCATGAAGGTTTTTTTTTTTCCCCTTCGTGATGTTGTGGCACCTGAAGGTGACAAAGATGCCTGAGTTCGTGCAGGGCCAGATTCAGTCCTGGTGTAAACAGAACCTTTGAAAACAAGGAAGTTTCTCTCTGTTGCTCCCCATGCTGTAATTCCTAAGTTGGCATCAAACCCCAGGGGCTGTATCCTGGTTTTTTGACCCCACTGAGGTCAGCAACATCTTGGGGTGATGCTGTTGATTTGTACAGGAGCAAGTGCTGGTCCATGCAGGCCAGGGGATGTTTTTGGGGGGACCTGAGTTTGTGCATGGCCAAATCAGTCCTGGTGTAAACAGAACCTTTAAAAACAAGGAAGTTCCTCTCTGTTGCTCCCCATGCTGAAATTCCTAAATTAGAGACACCCTGGCATCAAAGCCCAGGGGTTGTATCCTGATTTTTTAACCCCACTGAAGTCAGTGACCTTTAAAAACAAGGAAGTTCCTCTCTGTTGCTCCCCATGCTGTAATTCCTAAATTAGAGACACCCTGGCATCAAAGCCCAGGGGTTGTATCCTGATTTTTTAACCCCACTGAAGTCAGTGATGTCTTGGGGTGATGCTGTTGGTTTGTACAGGGGCAAGTGCTGGTCCAGGGGAGGTTCTTGGGGGGACCTGGTACCAGTTGTTGGTTTCTCTGTGTCTGGATTGAAGGCACTTGAGATGTAGTTCATGTTTAAATAAACACTCAGGTGTTTATTATTTCTTATCAGTAAAACAGTCTCAAAACCATGAGTTGGGCAGCTTTTCATGAGAAGGCACAAAATGGCCAACAATCTCTTGTTACAAGGTTTTTTAAGACTAAACTATCCAATTAAGAGCTGACACCTGGATTATTTTCCCTTTTAACCCAATATCTGATCCCAAAGACCCCACAATGAGGACTTTTTTGCCCAATTACAAAATGCCACCCCAACCCATGGAGGAGGAAGAAGAAACCCAGGATGACACCCTGTGCCCTCCACCTTGCACACTAAAAACCCCAAACCCTCAATTTCTCACCCAGTGATCCACCTACACTGCTGTCTATAATCTATTTCACACTTTTGTGGATTCTAGTTTATTTTGAAATCCAGGAAACTTCCTCCATGGATGAGGGTCAGAGTCAGCGCTCCCTGGGGGTCAGGGCAGCCCAGAGCAGGCACAGGAACATTCCCAGTGCTGCCCTGGCTTTCCCACAGGGAGCTGCCCTCGTTCCCCACCTCAGACTGTTCCGGTTGTGTTTGCAGACGTTAAGAAAGAAAGGTTTTAACGGCTGTGACAGCCCAGAGCCCGACGGCGACGACTCCATAGACCAGAGCCCCTTGATGGAGGATAAATACCGCAAAGGCAGCGAGGATCTGGATATCCTGTTCAAGAGATATGGTGTAAGTACCTGCCCGTGGCTGGAAATCCTTCATTATATGTTCTTTTCTGTTTTGTTTCTCTTCTGTTCGACCTCCCCTCGCCCTGTCCCTGGCCCCCCCTGTGTCCCCCCACACGTAACAGGCGCTGAACAAGAAGCACAGGGAGTGCGAGAGCCCCGAGGGGGACGAAGTGTTTGCTCTGACCCCGCAGACGGAGGAGAAATATAAAAAGATTGATGAGGAGTTTGATAAAATGATGCAGAGTTACCGGCTCGCAGTGAGTAGCTGGTGGCCTGCAGCCCCCCCTGGCCCCCTCCCCGGTGCCTCCAGGTGATGGGGGGGTGGATTTTGGATTTTGCATGGCTTTGCTTTGGAGCCGATGCCAGCAGCCCCTGCAGCCCTGAATGCACCTGGCTCTTGAGTGCCCTTCCTGTTGCCCAGCCTTGGGAGACTCCTTCCTGACCCTCCTTGGCTCTGGCCAGGCAGTGCAGGATGGTATTGCTTGTCTCATCTCCTCTGCTGGATTAGGGTCTCCTTTTTCACCCTCTTTTCCTCAAAAAAAAACCCCCAGATTTTTGTCTGGGTTAAGATCCCGGTGTTCATGTGAGCTGGTGGCGGGCGCCGACCTCTCACATCCTTGCAAAGCTCAGCCTGGTTTGGGCTATTCCACATTAATTCCCCCCAAATCCACCGAGCCCTCAGGGCAGCTGGTGGCTGTGGCAGAAATCCAGGGAGGTTTTAGCCTGTGATCCCAGAGCTGTCACTGGCACTGGGGTGGCATCAGGACAGTGCTGAAAGGGATTTGTGTCAGGAGACGGGAGGAGGAGGAGGGGGACACGTTTCAAATTAGTTGTTAGTTCAAGGGAGCAGAGACTATTGATGCAGGCAAGGGCTCTTCAGGGGATTAGCCCCGAGTTGCTGCAGCAGTAATTAATGCTGTGGGAGCAGGGGGGAGGCTCCTGTCCAGGGCTGGATGCAGCACAGCAAAAATGACACACACACACAGAGCCCCACCCAAAATAATCTGCCCTCCTGTGCTTTGCAAGCCCCCACAAGTTAAAATTCAGGCTTTTGTTGAGAACTGGGCCTTGTGAAATCTCCAGGTTTTGGGGGTTTTTTGCTGACTCAGCGCTGTGTTGCTCCACGAGCCTTGCAAAGGATCCCAAAATCTGCATTTTGATCCCCTGGATCTCAGGGTGGAGGAGGTGGGGAGGCTGCCCTGAGACCTGGAGGGGCTGAGGAGGTGGAGGAAAGTGCAGGTGGTGATGATCTCTTGCAGCTCTGCTGTGACAGCGAGGAGAGGGGTTCAGGGCAGGATTAGCTCTGTCAGGACGTGGATCTGCCTCAGCCTCCCTGGTTTCTCTAGGAGGGTGCAGATTCCCACCCTGCCAGGGTGTGTGGGGTGGGAGTAGAGCCCCAGCAGGACATGCACCCCTCCAGCACCTGGCACAAGCCCTACCACAGTGGAAAATAGGCTGGAAAGCCACCTGAGCTTTGTCCTTAGTGCAGAACACCCTCGTGAGCAGGGGCTGCTCAGCCTCAGACCGTGCCTGCTGCAAAGGCAGGGCCCTGAGTGGGGTCCCACCATCCAGACATGCCAATCCACAGGGACAATCTGTGCCCAGGGCTCCTTTCAGCAGGTGGCATTCAAGTGCTGGGTGGCTCCTCATCAGGGCATAGAGCATCTGGCTCCCCCACTAAACCTCCCTGGCAGCAAGGGGCCGAGCAGTGCAGGTGGAGTGTGTGGTTGAAGGAGACGCTTTTCCATTTTAACGCTGGGTTGGTTTTGTGTGTGAGCAGAACTAACCCAGAGGAGCAGCTTAACAACAGCTGTGTCTGCTAACGAAGGGGCCCTGTGGGGCTTCTGCCTCTGGTGTTTGCCCTCCCTTCTAACAAGAGCAGAAATGGTGGATTTTGGCTGATGTGTGCATCTTCTCCCCCAGACTTTGGACCCATGTGCAAGCTGCCCTTGTGCCGGGGCAGTGGCAGCCTCCCACCTGTCTGCAGGTGCATTAAGGCAAATCTCAGCTCTTGGGGCTGCTGTATCAGCTCCCAGCTCCACCATGGCACTGCTCATGCCGTGGTGTGGAGGAGCTCCAGCTCTTCCTCTCCCTCTCTGGGAGCTCTGAAGGCGCGCGGACGCGTTGGCAGTGATTTATTACACAACGCTGCTCCGGTGTTCGTGCAACGCCCGAGAAACCTTCCTCCACCTCCTCCTCCTCCTCCTCCTCCTCCTCCTCCTCCTCCTCCTGTGATTCTGCTGCCGTGCAGGATGAGCTCCCGGGCTAAGCAGAGGGAGGGCTCCGTGTTCCAGCTCTCCCTGGTGCTGTGGGAGTTGCTGAGCCCCAGGGCGCAGGCTCAGAGCCGCTGGCCCCGCGGCTCGGCTGCAGCCACGGGGTAGCTCTGAAGGACAGGATGCCCTTGGGAGGCAGGTGGGGAGAGTTCCTGGCAGGGAGGCGTGGGTGAGCACTGTCCTACTCCTTCCTGCCATCCCCCTCTCTCACCTAAGGAGCAGGACCTAAAGAGGAGCAGATTTTTGGAGGAGGGGAGGCTGCAAGTCCCTCTTCCCTCACTGGGGATCCACTCTGGCTCTGCGATGGTCCCATTCAGTGCTGGGCTACTCTCCCTCTCCATCCCAGAGCAAATTAAAGTGGGACTTAAGCAAAGCCCGTGCTAAAGCCTCTAAGCAGGTGCCAGCTCCTGTTAACGAAGAGCAAATCAGTGACATAAGACAAGTGGCTGGGATAATCACAGCGGCTCTGGCTCCCACGGGATGCTGGTAGGTGAAGCTGCTCCTCAACCTGCAGCCAAGGATAGGGCTTTAGTGATGCTCTGCATCCCTGGGGTCAGCTCATCCTTCCCAGCGGAGACAGGAGGGATCCCAGAGTGACCCAGGGGCTCTGTGGAGCAAAACGAGTCCTTCCCAGGTGCTTGGCCACCCAGAATGGGGATCCACTGCTGGCTTCCTGCTGGCTGAGGAAGGGAGAATAGAATCCTGCTTGTGGTGAAGGGTAGTGCCAAGCTGGGCTGCTCTCAGTGCTGCTGGGAGCAGACCACCAGGCTGGTGCCCACCTTCATGCTCTGGGCTGCTCCCAGCCTCTCCTTGCCTGCCCTGAAAGCACAGAGGGTAAATAAATACAGCCTGAAAAAGAGGCCAGAACACTTGTTTGCAGAGCTTGGCTATGTCCAAGAGAACGGCCCATTGCTCTTGCTGGTGTTCCCTGGTGGGAACTGGGCTCTGGTGCATCCCCTGCAAGGTGCCAGGGTGGGTTTGAGCACAGCAGTGCAGGTTTGAGGAGCCTGCCTGTCCCTCCCTGGCCAGCAGCTGTGCTGTGCTGCAGGAACTTTTCCTGGTGGGGAACTGGGCTCAGGTGCATCCCCTGCAAGGTTCCAGTGTGGGTTTGAGTGCAGCAGTGCAAGTTTGAGGAGCCTGACTGTCCCCCCCTGGCCAGCAGCTGTGCTGTGCTGCAGGAACTTTTCCTGCTGGGGAACTGGGCTCAGGTGCATGCCCTGCAAGGTGCCAGGGTTCAAGCACAGCAGTGCAGGTTTGAGGAGCCTGCCCCCTTTGCCAGCAGCTGTGCTGTGCTGTGCTGTGCTGCAGGAACTTGGCTCCCCTTTACCCTCTGCTCTCTGTTCAGTCCACAGTGCCCGCTCCGAACTTCGCCATGCCCGTGACGGTGCCGGTGACCAACCAGAACTCGCTGCAGTTCAGCAACCCTGGCAGCTCCCTGGTCACCCAGTCCCTGGTGACCTCCTCGCTGACAGACCCCCGGCTCCTGTCCCCACAGCAGCCAGCCTTGCAGAGGAACACGGTGTCCCCAGGGCTGCCACAGAGGCCAGCCAGTGCAGGTGAGCCACTGGGAGCCCCTCACCTGCCGGGGCGTCGGGGGTAGCATGGTCGGGACAGATGGAGATGAGAGATCTCTGCAGCCAGGTCAGGAATTTGGGGTTTATTGCAAAGGGCCTGGGTGCAGGGGCCTTTTGGAGTTTGGGGTTTATTATTGTAAAGGGCCTGGGTGCAGGGGCCTGCTGGGATTTGGGGTTCATTGCACAGGGCCTGGGTGCAGGGGCCTTTTGGCATTTGGGGTTTTTGCAAAGGGCCTGGGTGCAGGGGCCTGCTGGGATTTGGGGTTTATTGCAAAGGGCCTGGGTGCAGGGGCCTTTTGGAGTTTGGGGTTTTTGCAAAGGGCCAAGTGCAGGGGCCTGCTGGGATTTGGGGTTTATCGCAAAGGGCCAAGTGCAGGGGCCTTTTGGAGTTTGGGGTTTATTGCACAGGGCCTGGGTGCAGGGCCCTGCTGGAATTTGGGGTTTATCGCAAAGGGCCTGGGTGCAGGGGCCTTTTGGGTATTGGGGTTTATTGCAAAGGGCCAAGTGCAGGGGCCTGCTGGGATTTGGGGTTTATTGCAAAGGGCCTGGGTGCAGGGGCCTGCTGGGATTTGGGGTTTATTGCAAAGGGCCTGGGTGCAGGGCCCTGCTGGGATTTGGGGTTTATTGCAAAGGGCCTGGGTGCAGGGGCCTTTTGGGATTTGGGGTTTATTGCAAAGGGCCTGGGTGCAGGGCCCTGCTGGGAGCTGCCAGGCACAGCTGGAGCAGGACTGAGAGAAGAGAGGGGGAGAGAGGATGAGAGGGAAAGAGAGTAAAGGAGTAAAAAAGGTAAGAGAGTAAAAAGGGTAAGAGAGCAAAAGCGTAAGAGAGTGAGGTTCCCATTACAATACCATAAATCTTCTTCTGTGCTGAATATTCTAATTCTCACTAACCAATCCAGTACAAGATACAAATCCTACAGCATTTACATCCAGCCTATAAGAATCATTACATTACCATACTGTGCTACATTTTAAACCCTAAAAACTCCTCTTTGGGCCTGCCTGCAAGCAGAGGGTGTTGTTCCATCAAAAGGGGATCACCTTCAGTCCAGCCACACCATTGTTTTCCAGTTGTTCAGTAACTGAGGGATCTCAAAGCTTGCTTTCATTTCAATCTCACTTATAGTTTCTATATTCTCAAAATCTTTTGCCAGACAATCATATTTGTAAAGCTTTCCTGTTCCATCTTCCCCAACACTCACCTCCTCATCCTTCCTGCCTGCTGGGCTTGCAGCACCCAGTGTGGGGCATCCTGAGAGAGGGGACACCCCTGCTGCTTCCATCCCCTGTCCAGGGTCCACATTCCAGCACCTGTGGGTGGCAGAAGCTCTCTGGAAGTGTTGCTGCCCCTCAGTGTGTGTGACCTCCTGCCAGCCATGGATGCTCTGTTTGTGCCCCAAACTGAGGGCAACCTCCCCACCTTACCGAGGCTCTTTGAGAGCTGGATCCCTGCAGGATCTGGGCTGGATCCCTGCAGGATCTGGGCTGGATCCCTGCAGGAGCTGGGTTGGGTTGGCCAGTGCAAGATGACTCACCTGGCACCATGCCCAGGCTTGGGGGTGGCTGCTGGCACCCAGCTCGCCGGTGGCACTCTGGTGACATGGGTCTGGCTGCCTAAAAAGGGCTGTTCTGAGTTGGGCTGTGCTGCCTGCAGTTGGCTGTGGGTGATTACTCATGTGGCTGTGCTGACAGATCTGAGGAGCAGACATTTCCAGCAGGGACCAGCCCATGGTGGCACAGGACAGGCTGGGGGAGAGAGCAGTTGTCACCCACGTCCCCTGTAGTGGCAGGGGGGACAGGACAATGTGTGTGACCACAGCCTGGCTCTCTTTTATGATCATAAATCATATTCCTCCTATTTTGGATGCCACTGTAAAACTCACCCAGGCTGCAAATGGCAGAGCTGGTGCCAGTGAGCACCATTTGGGTCCTCAGCTGTGGTCCCTGGGGCTTTGAGAGCTCTGGGGAGCTTTGCAAAGGGGATGGATTTGGAGGGAAGGTTGGGAGGTGCTTCCAGAAGCAGGTTTGTGCTGGCTCAGGATGAGCAGGAGGAATGGCCTGGCTGGGATGCAGCAGGAACTGTGCTTCAGAGACAGCTTCTTTGCTCTCACCACCATCTCCAAAGTGCCTCAGAGCACTCAGGTATCGGGATGAGGCCCCAGAGCTGCAGGAGAGGGGACATTCTGCTCCAGGACTGATCCCAGAGAGCAGAGAGGGGTTATTCTCCTCCAGGATCAGTCCCAGAGAGCAGCATTTCCCTGCAGGCAGGGCTGGCAGAGCCCTCCTCGGGCACATGCAGCCATGGCTGAGGCTGCAGGGATCTCCTGCCCTCTCTGAGGCCCCTCAGCTGAGAGCAGAAGAGGCTTCCTGGTGGAGCAGACCCCTCTGGGGGCTCGCTGTTTCCAGCTCTCTCCCTGCTCATTTCAGGGGATCATTTTGTGGTTGTGAGCGCAGAGGTGTTCCAAGTCTGGCCATCTGTGTCTCATTCACTGGCTGCCTGGGACACGGAAGAAATCCTGTTTATAGGAGCCAGGGCCTTGCATGTTAGAAAAAAAATCCTTTTTTTTTTCCTTTTTTTTTTTAATTTTTTTTTTTTTAGCATTGCACCAGAGCTGGTTGTGTTGTTTCCAAAGCAAATGCACAGCGAGCGCTGGGTGGGTACCCTGACAGTGCCTGGTGCTGCTGGCTCAGGGATGCTGTG
Source organism: Agelaius phoeniceus (assembly GCF_051311805.1). Classification (NCBI taxonomy): domain Eukaryota; kingdom Metazoa; phylum Chordata; class Aves; order Passeriformes; family Icteridae; genus Agelaius; species Agelaius phoeniceus. The sequence goes on from NC_135295.1 coordinate 2,333,201, forward strand.
GGAGAAGGGCAGCCAAGGGTGGGTGCACAGGGCTGGGGGTGGGTTGGCATCACTCACCCACGGAGGTGGCAGCATGGCCACAGTGCCTGGGCTGCAGGTGGGCTCCCACAGCAGGGCACAGCCACAAAACCCTGCTGGAGCCCCTTCTGTGCCACTTGGGAGGCACAGGGACCTCTGGCTTTGCCTCCCCATCCCTTCAGGGAGGTGCTGCAGTGTCACACTCGCCACACCTAGTGGGTCACTTCACCCTTTCTCAGGCCATACAATTTTTGGGGCCGTATGAGGAGTAACTGTTCTCCCCTCAGCTCAGCCCTCCCACCCTCCTCCATCTTCCAGGGGCTCGCTGAGAGCCACGGGCTGGATCAAGATTCGTGTCTCAGGTTTCTCCATCTGGCTTGGGAAGGGCTGGGCAGTGCTCAGAGGTGGGGTTTGGCACCGAAAGCCCCCTGTTGGCCAGCCCGGGGCTCCGGGTTGACTGCGGTCGCAGCTCCGGAGCCTCCGCGCCGCCTCTTGGCTGCAGCCGTGGTCAGGCAGCCCCGGCTGGGGAATAGGTGGCTTTCAGAAATAACTTCATAACAAGGCAGAAGAAAGATCGAGTCTTCTTCCAGGCGAGGCAAAACGTTGTGGTTTTTGGGAATAAAAAGGTCCAGTTTTCCCCAGTCTGGTGGGGAATTTCAGCGCTTTGCTGCAAGTGTTGGGATGATGGGAGTGGGGATCTCTGTGGTGTCCTGGCAGTTTGGGATGGTTTCCATCGGTGTGAACCTTTTGGGAATAAAAAGGTCCAGTTTTCCCCAGTCTGGTGGGGAATTTCAGCGTTTTGCTGCAAGTGTTGGGACGATGGGAGTGGGGATCTCTGTGGTGTCCTGGCAGTGTGGGGTGGTTTCCATCCCTGTGAACATTACAGGGGGGGGGATTTTGTTTCCTCTCATGCTGCTGGGGCTCTCTCTCCCCCCAGCAGCACCAGCTCTGTGTCCCCCCCAAAAGGGGGGCTTGGAATCAAATAGCTGCAGTGTTTTCCAAGCTGCCTCCTCTGGAGCAGGCTCTGTGCACCTGGCTCCTTCCCAAAGGAAACGGATCTGCCTGGATAACATTTCCCAACCTGATCACCAGGAATGCTGCTCCTTTTGCCCAGGACTTTCTCCCCAGCAAGGCAGTCCTGTTTTTTCCCTTTTTGCCTTCCTCCACTGTGCTCCCTGCCCCTCAAAAGCGGGGATGCTCCCCCTGTTCCTGCCCTGATGCTGATCCCATCTCTGCTCTTGCTTTGCAGGGGCGATGCTTGGGGGAGACCTGAACAACACGAACGGAGCCTGCCCCAGCCCCGTGGGTGAGTAAGGAGCCCTCAGCCCCTGCCCTGGCTCCATGGGGCACTCCTGCCCTCCCCACACCTCCCACAGGATTTTGCTTTGCTGTTGAGCCCGTGGGGAAGCACTGGGGAAGGTTTTGCTGCTCTTGGCAGTGGGAGGGGTTGGCATGTGGAGCTCCAGGCTGCCTTTGGTGGGGGTGCTGGTTTCAGTGACCAAGCAGTCTCCATCTGCCCAGGGTTCTGGGGAGAGCTGCAGAGCAGGGAGGTGACCCCCAAAGAGCAGGATTTGGGTAGCTCTGGGTTCAGCTCCTGCTGCTGCAGCCAATTCTCTGATCAATTAACACCCAGCTCCTCCTCGTGCTTGGGCCCTATAAAGGAACTTTACTGCAAGGAAAAGAAGCTCATTAAGGGCCTTTTCCACTGTGAGAGCCTCAGTGCTAATGAGGCTCAGGCCTCATGGCTCAGCTCCTCAGCTGTAAAATGCACTAACAACATCTCCATCCCCACATCTGCCTCTGCCATCTGCAGGCTGAGGATGTTGGGCCACTGCTGGTGCAGGCACAGCCCAAAAACCAGAGCCAGCCCTGGGTACTGCTGGGAAGCAGCTGCTGCTCTCAGCACTGGCCTTGGCAGTGCTCCCAGCCTTGGCAGGGTAGATGCCATCCATCCCAGGGCAAGGGCACAAGCAAAAGCTCCTGAGCCTGACTCCTCACCCCTTTTTGCAGTAGGTGCCCAGCTGACAGCACAGAGCAGCGTGGAATTCCACATCACCCCAGATGAAACCAAACTGGAGCCAGATCCCGCTGGTTTTCGGGTGGAGTTGGTCCAGTTTTGGCTCTGCAGCATGGTGCCACCTGACCCCCATCCCCTACACTCTGGATTCTGCCAGGAATAACCATTTCCCTGTGCTGGGCAGCACCGTGCCAGCCCCAGAGGGATTTGTTCACAGAGCAAAACCCACCAGGGTGGTCTGTGGGGCAGTATCCCAGTGTCTCCCAGCACCCAGCACGAATCTTTGCTGATCCTTGAGGTACACAGGGAAGGGGACATCATACAGCTCTGGATTCTGCCATTTCCCTGTGCTGGGCAGCACTGTGCCAGCACCAGAGGGATTTGTTCACAGAGCAAAACCCACCAGGGTGCTTTGTGGGGCAGAGTCTCAGTGTCTCCCTGGGCTCTCCCAGCACGGAGCTTTGCTGATCCTTGAGGTACACAGGGAAGGGGCCATCATACAGCTCTGGATTCTGCCAGGAATAACCATTTCCCTGTGCTGGGCAGCACTGTGCCAGCACCAGAGGGATTTGTTCACACAGCAAAACCCACCAGGGTGGTCTGTGAGGCAGTATCCCAGTGTCTCCCAGCACCCAGCACGAATCTTTGCTGATCCTTGAGGTACACAGGGAAGGGGCCATCATACAGCTCTGGATTCTGCCATTTCCCTGTGCTGGGCAGCACTGTGCCAGCACCAGAGGGATTTGTTCACAGAGCAAAACCCACCAGGGTGCTTTGTGGGGCAGTGTCTCAGTGTCTCCCTGGGCTTTCCTAGCCCCCAGCTTTGCTGATCCTTGAGGTACACAGCGAAGAGGCCATCGTGGCACAGCCCCCAGGCAGCTCTGGGGGCTCCATTCCCCACATCCACCCCCATGTCAGCTGTCAGAGCACTCAGGATTCTGGATTCTGCCATTTCCCTGTGCTGGGCAGCACCAGAGGGATTTGTTCACACAGCAAAACCCACCAGGGTGCTTTGTGGGGCAGTGTCTCCCAGCACCCAGCACAGAGCTTTGCTGATCCTGGAGGGCACAGGGAAGGGGCCATCGTGCCCCAGGCAGCTCTGGGGGCTCCATTCCCCACAGCCACCCCCATGTCAGCTGTCAGAGCACTCAGGATTCTGGATTCTGCCATTTCCCTGTGCTGGGCAGCACCGTGCCAGCCCCAGAGGGATTTGTTCACACAGCAAAACCCACCAGGGTGCTTTGAGGGGCAGTGTCTCCCAGCACCCAGCACGGAGCTTTGCTGATCCTGGAGGGCACAGGGAAGGGGCCATCGTGCCCCAGGCAGCTCTGGGGCCTCGTTCCCCCCCATCCACCCCCGTGTCAGCTGTTGGAGCAGCCCCTGCGGGTGCAGAGCTTGGCAGGGCCCCTGAATGTCAGCATTGACGTCACCCGAGCATTCCCTGCGTTCCTGCTGCCACTGCAGGAAATGGGGCTGAGCAGCGGGGCCAGCCCCAGACCCCTGCTGTCCCCAGACTCTCCCCGCCCTCCCTGGGGCTCCCCTCGTGCCTCTGGGAGGGCACTGTGGCTCTGGCAGTGCTCAAATACCTGCTACATCTCTTCCTCCTCCTCCTCCTCCTCCTCCTCCTCCTCGCTTGCAGTCTCTGCAGCACTCAGTGATCACCTGCTGCCTCTGAGTCATCAGCTGCGGGTGCCTCTGGCCGGATCCTGCAGTGCTGTGTCCCTGCATGCTGCCCACACTCCATGGCTGTGCCACCCTGGGCATGCAGCACCCACCCCTGCCCCTTTGGGGGTGCTGAGCCCTGAGGGTCCCCGCTCAAATTCCCCCTGCAAAGGCAGCCCAGAGGAGCCAGAGGGCTCCTGCCACAGGCATCTTCTATGGAAAATCCTTTCCTGAGGATTTTTCCTCCTGAGAAGCTGAGAGGCCTCAGGAGAAAAATGTCACCAATGGTTATCTGCTGCTGTGGAATGCAACAGGTGGATCTGGGATTGGGCTCATGTGGATGTTTCTAATTAATGGCCAATCACAGCCCAGCTGTCCAGACTGTCTCAGTCAGTCCCAGGATTTTGTTATCATGTGTGACTGTGTTCACAGGGGTCTGAGGATGAGGGAAGAGATGAGGATCTGACTCCATGTTTCAGAAGGCTTGATTTATTATTTTATGATAGTTATTATATTAAAACTATACTAAAAGAATAGAAGAGAGGATTTCATCAGAAGGCTGGCTAAGAATAGAAAAAGAAAGAATGATAACAAAGGTTTGTGGCTCTGATAGAGTCTGAGCCAGCTGGGCTGTGATTGGCCATTAATGAGAAACAACCACATGAGCCCAATCCCAGATGCACCTGTTGCATTCCACAGCAGCAGATAACCATTGTTTGCATTTTGTTCCTGAGGCCTCTCAGCTTCTCAGGAGGAAAATTCCCAAGGAAAGGATTTTCCATAAAAGATGTCTGCGACAATCCTTCTTTTTCTATTCTTAGCCAGCCTTCTGATGAAATCCTTTCTTCTATTCTTTTAGTATAGTTTTGATATAATATATATCATAAAATAATAAATCAAGCCTTCTGAAACATGGAGTCAGATCCTCATCTCTCCCCTCAGAGCCCTGTGAACATGGTCACAGCTCCTCTTTTAGACTCCTTCCCTTGGCTGGGCAGTGCAGCCCCTGTCTCTGCATCCATGCTGGCTGCACGTGGCAATGACAGAAGCAATGACAGCCCAAGGCCACCCCACCCATCTTTGGGGGTGAGTGGGGGCAGCACTGGAGCCCAAAGCAGCCCAGGGAGCCACCCCAACCCACAGGGATACAGGGTGTGCCTCAAACAGGCTCGCCATGGGAGCCCCGTGGGCATCCATGCAGTGGGAAGGAGAATATCAAAGGATTTAAGATTTCTTATGGCTTTTCCATGGTCATGGGAAGGAGAATATCAAAGAGTTTAACATTTCTTATGGCTTTTCCATGGCCCTGGGAAGGAGAACATCAAAGAGTTTACCATTGCTTTTGGCTTTTCCATGGCTTTGGGAATGAGATTATCAAAGAGTTCAACGTTTCTTTTGGCTTTTCCATGCCTTGAGAAGGAGAATATAAAAGAATTTAACATTGCTTTTGGCTATTCCATGGCATTGGGAAGGAGAATATCAGAGTTTAACATTTCTTATGGCTTTTCCATGGCCTTGGGAAGGAGAATATCAAAGAATTTAAGATTTCTTTAGGCTATTCCATGGCATTGGAGGGAGAATATCAAAGGGTTCAATGTTTCTTTTGGCTTTTCCATGGCCACCAGCACTGCAGGTCACCTGAGGAATTTCTGCACCTTTGTTGTTGATAAATCTAAAAGCCAGTGCCCCTGTGGGACCAAGGGGAGCATTGGCACCCCCTGTGCCATCTGTGGGGTCAGAGCATTGCCATCCCTGTGCCAGCTGTGGGACCAAGGGGAGCATTGCCATCCCTGTGCCATCTGTGGGACCAAGGGAAGTGTCACCATCCCTGTGCCATCTGTGGGATCAGAGCATTGCCACCCCCTGTGCCATCTGTGGGGTCAGAGGGGAGTGTCACCAATGCTCCCTTCTGATCCCACAGATGGCACAGGGATGGTGACACTCCCCTTGGTCCCACAGATGGCACAGGGATGGTGACACTCCCCTTGGTCCCACAGATGGCACAGGGGTGGCAATGCTCCCCTTGGTCCCACAGATGGCACAGGGAGTGGAAATGCTCTGATCCCACAGATGGCACAGGGGTGGCAATGCTCTGATCCCACAGATGGCACAGGGGTGGCAATGCTCTGATCCCACAGATGGCACAGGGGTGGCAATGCTCTGACCCCACAGATGGCACAGGGGTGGCAATGCTCCCCTTGGTCCCACAGATAGCACAGGGGTGGCAGTGCTGCCCTTGGTGCCACAGATGGCACAGGGGGTGGCAGTGCTCTGATCCCACAAGTGGCACAGAGGTGGTGACACTTCCCTTTGGTCCCACAGATGGCACAGGGGATGGCAATGCTCTGATCCCACACATGGCACAGGGGATGACAATGCTCCCTTGGTCCCACACATGGCACAGGGGTGGTGACACTCCCCTTGGTCCCACAGATGGCACAGGGATGGCAATGCTCTGATCCCACAGATGGCACAGGGGTGGCAATGCTCCCTTGGTCCCACAGATGGCACAGGGGTTGGAAATGCTCCCCTTGGTCCCACAGCTGGCCCAGGGCTGGCATCCAGGGCAGCATTACCACCCCTGTGCCCGCTGTGCCCACCCTGGGCAGCTCCAGGGGTGCAGGGGTTTTGCTGAGCCCCCCTCCCTGCAGTGTTGGTGGCAGCAGCCCCTGCTGGAATGCAGCTGCAGCTCGATGTGCATGTCATTAATAATGCAATCAGCGACCTATTTTTCCCGGTCTAACGTGCAATGAATGTGAGGGCTGAATCCTGGTGATTGCTGAACGCCTTTCTATCTTTGGGGCCTATTCATGAAAAAAAACCAACCCTCATCAGAACAGTAATCTGATCCAATTTATTCCTTTCCTGATGTTCATCAAATCTTTTCCTTTTTATTTTTTTTTTCTTCCTTTCCTTTCTTCTTTTTTTTTTCCCCTTCTCTTTGCACATAAAATCCTTAAGTGGGGCAGCAGGAGGAGGAGGAGGAGGAGGAAAGGAGGGAACCTCAGATCTTCAAAGGGGCAGTGGGAGCAGTGAACTGAGTCCTCACTCTGCCACAGCCCCTTTTCACTGCCCCAGGAGCAGAGAGAGGCCTTAAAAGTGAATGTGCCAATAATTACCCATCTTGGCAGGGCTGTGGTGCCCAAGCAAAGCAGGGAAAGAGCCTGGCTGCAGATCAGGCTCTCAGATTTGCTGGGTGTTTCTGCAGGAACACAAAGGGAAGTCCCTGCAGGTTGGGCAGCTTGGGGGCTGCTGCCTGTCCTGGGGTGAACCTGCTGGGGTGTAGGAGGGATTTGGGGGGGATGAGGTGCTGCTCTCCCACAGGAAGGAGCAGTCATGGAGTGTAGGATGGTCGGGATGGATGGAGGTGAGGAATCTCTGCAGCCAGGTCAGGAATTTGGGGTTTATTGCAAAGGGCCTGGGTGCAGGGGCCTTGTGGAGTTTGGGGTTCATTGCAAAGGGCCTGGGTGCAGGGGCCTCTTGGGATTTGGGGTTTATTGCAAAGGGCCTGGGTGCAGGGGCCTTTTGGAGTTTGGGGTTCATTGCACAGGGCCTGGGTGCAGGGGCCTTTTGGGATTTGGGGTTTTTGCAAAGGGCCTGGGTGCAGGGACCTTTTGGAGTTTGGGGTTTATTGCAAAGGGCCTGGGTGCAGGGGCTTTTTGGGATTTGGGGTTCATTGCAAAGGGCCTGGGTGCAGGGCCCTGCTGGGAGCTGCCAGGCACAGCTGGAGCAGGACTGAGAGAAGAGAGGGGGAGAGAGGATGAGAGGGTGAGAGAGTAAAGGAGTAAAAGGGGTAAGAGCTTAAAAGGGTAAGAGAGTAAAAGGGGTAAGAGAGTGAGGTTCCCATTACAATACAATAAATCTTCTTCTGTGCTGAATATTCTGATTCTCACTCACCAATCCAGTACAAGATACAAATCCTACAGCATTTCCATCCAGCCTATAAGAATCATTACATTACCATCCTGTGTTACATTTTAAACCCTAAAAACTCCTCTTTGGGCCCCTTCTGCCAAGCTGTAGGGTCTGCTCTGCCCCTTGGGCCTGTCTGCAAGCAGAGGGTGTTGTTCCATCAAAAGGGGATCACCTTCAGTCCAGCCACACCATTGTTTTCCAGTTGTTCAGTAACTGAGGGATCTCAAAGCTTGCTTTCATTTCAATCTCGCTTATAGTTTCCATATTCTCAAAATCTTTTGCCAGACAATCATATTTGTAAGGCTTTCCTTATAAATCATTTTTCTTCTAAAAATGATGAAAAAAATCATGTTTTAAATCATGTTTCATCTTCCCCAGCACTGGAGCACTGATGGAGCCCCAGTGCAGTGTGTCCATCACCATCACCACTGCCACTCCTCCAGCCTTCACCTCCTCCCTCTCTGTGCCCCCTGTTCCTGTGCCAATCACTTGTTTTTAAAATTTTAAAAGTTTATTAGTAATAAAATGGTTATAAAAAGTAGTAATACAATTAGAGTAATAATAATTTTGGCAATTTGAATTAGGACAATATGAGACAATAGAGACACAAAGAGTTAGGATGTCCAGGTGCCTTTTTCTGGGCAGCACCAGCCTGAAAAAGGACCCCCATTAACAAAGGATTAACCCTTAAAAACAGCAGCCTGTTGCATATTCATACACTTCATACATGATGCATAAATTCCATTCAAACACAGGATTCTGTCTGGTCATCATCAACTTCTTCCTCTGAATCCTAACAGCACCTTTGAGGCAGGAAGAAATTCGTTTCTCCTGATAATGGGCAATAAATTCTCTTTCTCTGAAAGATTGAGGTGTCCTGTGGCTGCTATCTCAAGTCCTTTCTTTAGAAAAGTATCCTACACAGCATCATTTCTATTTTAACACTTTGTTATAACCTAAAACTCTATTTACCACACTACTTAAGAGAATGAACACAGCATCACTTTCTAACCCAACCCATCTAACATCCATTTGAATATCTGCAAAAAACCCAATCATTAAACACACGCATTTTTCCCACTGCAGGAAACGGCTACGTCAGTGCCAGGGCCTCTCCGGGGCTCCTGCCCGTGTCCAACGGCAGCAGCCTGGGCAAGATCATCCCGGCCAAGTCCCCTCCACCACCGGGGGCGCACGGAGCTCAGCTGGCCCCCAACAGCCGCAAGCCCGACCTGCGAGTCATCACCTCGCAGGGCAGCAAGGGGCTGATGCACCACCTGGTGAGTGCCACCGTGCCACTGCTGGGGCTGCCAGGGGGTGCCAAGGGGTGCCAGAGGGGTAATTTGGGGCTGTAGTGGTAATTTGGGAGCTGGATGGGGCCGTGCTGGAGGGGAGATGTGAGGGGGAAGGATGGGGTTCGTGCCTGCAGCATCCTGGAGCGGGCAGCACTGTGAGCTGGGTGTGCCCCGTGGATGGTGCAAAGCCTCTCTCAGTCACCACCCTGACACTGTGTGTGCCCCATGGGTGGTACAAACCCTGTACCAAGCACCACTCTGAGCTGGGTGTGCCCCATGGATGGTGCAAACCCTCTCCCAAGTGCCATTTTCACCAGTTTGTGCCCCATGGATGGTACAAACCCTCTCCCAAGCACCATCTGACCTGTGTGTGCCCCATGGATGGTGCAAACCCTCTCCCAAGTGCCATTTTCATCAGTTTGTGCCCCATGGATGGTACAAACCCTCTCCCAGGCACCATTCTCAGCAGTTTGTGCTCCATGGATGGTACAAACCCTCTCCCAATCACCACCCTGACTCAAGTGTGCCCCATGAATGGTACAAACCCTCTCTCAGTCACCATCTGACCTGTGTGTGCCCCATGGCTGGCACAAACCCTCTCCCAATCACCATTTTGAGCTGTTTGTGCCCCATAAATGGCACAAACCCTCTCCCAATCACCATTTTGAGCTGTTTGTGCCCCATGGCTGGCACAAACCCTCTCCCAAGCACCACCCTGACCTGTGTGTGCCCCTTGGAGGTGAGGGTGAGGTGCCAGTGGGCAGGGTGCTGCTGGGGGGGGCTGTGTGAGTTAACAGTGCTCTCGGTTCTCTCCCTGTTCTCCCCTGCACAGACCGAGGACCACCTGGCTCTGGTGAGTTCCCCTCTGGGTGTGCATGGTGTGGTGGCCCATGGGCTGTTTGTCCCCTCAGTCCTGTCCTGGCCTGGCATGGGGCACACAGAGGGGTGGGCACTGGCTCTCTGTGGTGGGAATGTGGGCACCAGCTTGGATCCAGTCCTGCTGCAGAAAATAAATCCAGAGAAAAACAGCTCTTAGGAAAACCCAGTTCCCTGTGGGAAAGGAGCTGGCAGGAGCTGCAAAGGGCCTGTTTCTCCACCAAGGCCAAAATTGCTGTGTTGGTCCCCCTGGGGAGGTCAGCCAGGGTCCCTGTGGGGACTGTGGAGCTGAGCTGGGCACTGCCACTGCCCTGGACCTGCCCATGGGGCTTGGCTGGAGCCACCACAGCTCCAGCACAGGGAGACCTGGCCCATGGCCAGCACATGGGAGACAGGGAGTAAATCAGGCTCTTCCCATATTAAAGATTTTATTTAAAGCCTGTGTAAATCCACTGGCTGCTTTGTGCACTCCCTAAACCTCCCTTGTGCACAGGGCAGTTTTCTGTGTTATTTTTATGGCTTTTTTTTTTTTTCCCCTCTCCCTGGCAGCAAAGTGAATGCCACCTTGTTTGTGGCAAGGATTCACTCTGCTCTGTTGCTATTCTGGTGCAGGGCAGATGGGAGACAGGGTCAGCCCAGCAAGGGAAGGGCAGGAGCTGCTGCAGGATGCAGATCCCACAGCCAGGGAAAAGCTCTCCAAAAACACAGGAGAAAGCCAATCCCTCTGGCAGCCTGCACTGAGACACTCCTGGCCAGGGCAAGGGTGGGCCAGGCATGACAGACACAAATTCTGCTGCTCTTTGTGTCCCCAAACCCTTCTTGCTTAGTGGCCCCCTTCCAGCATCTCTGTGCCTCAGTTTCCCCGTGTGTGGAGGGGGAGCAGTCACTCTGCCCTCCCCATCTGCTCCTTCCTGATCCCTGTGCCCATTCCCTGGCTGCACACTGCAGCAGCATTGGTGCAAATCCACTGGGGTGGCATTTGCAGTTTTAATTGTTGGGCTGAATTCACCTGGTGGCTTTTGGCCTGAAGTGAAAAACGTCCTCACCTTGTGAGGGTGTTCACAGGGGTCTGAGGATGAGGGAGGAGATGAGGATCTGACTCCATGTTTCAGAAAACTTGATTTATTATTTTATGAGAGTTATTATATTTAAACTATACTAAAAGAATAGAAGAAAGGATTTCATCAGAAGGCTGGCTAAGAATAGAAAAAGAAGGAATGATAACAAAGGTTTGTGGCTCTGATAGAGTCCGAGCCAGCTGGGCTGTGATTGGCCATTAATGAGAAACAACCACATGAGCCCAATCCCAGATGCACCTGTTGCATTCCACAGCAGCAGATAATCAATGTTTGCATTTTGTTCCTGAGGCCTCCCAGCTTCTCAGGAGGAAAATTCCCAAGGAAAGGATTATTTTCCATAAAAGATGCCTGCGACACTCGCCCCAGCCAAGGTGGCAGCAGTCAGGTGGATGCCAGTGAGGGTGGTGAAATGTGGCCAGGCTGGCACAGGCACCTTGGCACTGCTGCATCAGGAAGGGAACTGCAGGGTGTGTGCCCCACAGATCCCCCCTGCTCCTCCAGCTTCTCCCCAGCTTTGCTCCCTCCACGCTGCTCAGCCCACACACAGCAGATCCTCTCTGCAAGTGGCAGCTCCCACCTCATCCCAGGCAGCTGTAAGATGAGTCAGGATCCCTCCAGTGCATCCCCAGTGCCCACAGCCCCAGCCCTGCCACCCTCAGTGCTGCTCCTGCAGCTCTGAGCCTGCTCTCCTCCCTGCCAGGCTTCAGAGAGGTGTCCCCCCATTGCTGTCCACCCTCCCACCACTGCAGAGCCAGCAGGGTCCATGCCCTGGCAGCATGCTGCATGGTTGGCACCACCTGGGAGTGTTGTCTGTGGGCACGGTGTGAGTGGCACGGTGTGGGGGGCAGCTTGCACAGCTCCTCCCTGCGTGGATTGCGCTGAAAATCGGGCGTTGTGACAATGGCAACGGCGCCCACGCTCACCTCAGGGCACCAGGGGGGTTCCTGGGGCTGGCACAGCTTGCCCTGCTGCTGTCCCTGTGCCACACTCACCCCTGTGCCCTGCCAGGGAAGGCACAGGGCCCTGCAGAGAGGGGCACCAGGGATATGGGGGCACCAGGGATATGGGGCTGTGGGGGCACAAGGGATGGGGCTGTGGGGGCACAAGGGATGTGGGGCTGTGGGGGCACAAGGGATGGGGCTGTGGGCCCTGCAGAGAGGGGCAGAATGGGGTTGTGGACCCTGCAGAGAGGGGCACAAGGGATGGGGCTGTGGGCCCTGCAGAAGGGATGGGGCTGTGGGGACTGCAGAGAGGGGCACAAGGGATATGGGGCTGTGGGCCCTGCACAAGGGATGGGGCTGTGGCCCCTGCAGAGAGGAGCAGAATGGGGCTGTGGGGGCACAAGGGATGGGGCTGTGGGCCCTGCAGAGAGGGGCACAAGGGATATGGGGCTGCAGAGAGGGGCAGAATGGGGCTGTGGGCCCTGCACAAGGGATGGGGCTGTGGGGACTGCAGAGAGGGGCAGAATGGGGCTGTGGGCCCTGCAGAAAGGGGCAGAATGGGGCTGTGGGCCCTGCACAAGGGATGGGGCTGTGGGCCCTGCAGAGGGGCAGAATGGGGCTGTGGGCCTTGCAGAGAAGGGCACAAGGGATGGGGCTGTGGGGGCTGCAGAGAGGGGCAGAAGGGATGGGGCTGTGGGCCCTGCAGAGAGGGGCACAAGGGATATGGGGCTGCAGAGAGGGGCAGAATGGGGCTGTGGGCCCTGCAGAAGGGATGGGGCTGTGGGCCCTGCAGAGAGGGGCACAAGGGATGGGGCTGCAGAGAGGGGCAGAATGGGGCTGTGGGCCCTGCAGAAGGGATGGGGCTGTGGGCCCTGCAGAAGGGATGGGGCTGTGGGCCCTGCATCCCCCTGGTCTCTCATGCAGGCAGGACAGGGACAGGGCTGTGCCTTTGTAAAGATCTTTTGTGCCACATCCTTAACCCACAGCACGGCCAGGGCTGGCTGCCAGCAGGATGTGTGCCAGGAAAACCTTCTCCTGCAGCCCCCCACAGCTTTAGCAGTCAGAGCCCTGCTAATCTCCTTGCCCAGGCCACCAGGGGCACCCGGGGCTGGGCACTGTGTGGGTGCAAGGGGAGCAAATCCTGCACAGCCAGGTGCTCTCAGCCCCTGCAGGTGGCCAGGGCAGGGTGCCAGCCTCCAGCCCTGTGCCAGGAGGGTCTCCCTGGCCATGGGGGAGCACTGCAGAGTGTGTGCCCAGCCTGGGGAGCCCTGAGCTGCACAGTTGCACCCTCGTGCCAGGCGTGGTTCAAGCTGGGCACTGCCCCAGTCTTCACAGGGTGACGTGTGCTGGGTGCTTGGGATTAGAGTCAAGCCTCTTGAGTCTGATTTAAATCAGATCAGCAGAGACAGCCCAGATTATCTGCCTTGTAAACAGGGCTGAATCTGACCTGTGGGTCTGCCCACATAACTGCCTGGAAAACCAAAGGGGGGAGCTTGGGGTGCTCTGGTCCAAGGGCAGAATTTTTCCATGGTGGACCTGCTAATACCTGAGTCACCAAAACCTTGTGAGGGCACTGAGCCAGCAGGTTGCTGAGCTCTGGACTTGGAGTTTAGGGATTCCAGAGTCCCTTTAAAATCCTGAGGCCAGTGCTTGGTGTCCTCAGCTTCCCTTGAGGCAGGGGTTTGTTCCTGGCCACCAGAGCTGCAGGGAGATGTCAGCTCTGTGCTGGTTTTGGTTTGCTTTGATGCCTTTGTCACTCCTTGGGAGCTCAGCAAGGCTGACTCTGGAAAGCAGTGAGGAATTGTCTGAGGCCTCCTGGTGGTTTCCCCCTCCATGCACTCAGGGGCATGGCTGGTGCTGCTGGGTGAAGGAAGGGGACTCAAGGCCGTGACCTGCAGATGAGTGGCAGTGCCTGGTGTGGTTTGTACTTTGCTTTTTTGCAGTGTGGAATGGCCAGAGGATCAACCCTGCCTGTCCCACGGTCTCCATGCTCAGTCCCAGTGCATGCCCAGGGGGTCTGGGGGGGCCACAACCTCTGAAAATGACCCAATCCAACCATCTGGAATGGTTTAACTCCCTCCCTGTTTGCTCCCACAGCAGAACACACAGCGCTTGGGTGTCTCTCAAGCAACTCACTCTCTGACCACACCAGTCGTGTCCGTGGCCACTCCGAGTCTGCTGACACAGGGGCTGCCCTTCTCAGCCATGCCCACAGCCTACAACACAGGTAAGACATGGGCAGGACAGAGATCTGAGCAGGTGAGACATGGCCAGGACAGAAATCTAAAGCAGGACATGGCCAGGGCAGAGATCTGAGGTGTCTCAGTTAGCTCTGACACAGACAGGACCTGGCCAGGACAGAGCTTTAAGCAGACAGGACCTGACCAGGACAGAGCTCTCAGGTGTCTCAGCTCTGACACAGACAGGACCTGGCCAAGGCAGAGCTTTAAGCAGACAGGACCTGACCAGAGCAGAGCTTTAAGCAGACAGGACCTGGCCAGGACAGAGCTCTCAGGTGTCTCAGCTCTGACACAGACAGGACCTGGCCAGGACAGAGCTCTCAGGTGTCTCAGTTAGCTCTGACTCAGACAGGACCTGGCCAGGACAGAGCTCTGGCACAGACAGGACCTGACCAGGACAGAGCTTTAAGCAGACAGGACCTGACCAGGACAGAGCTCTCAGGTGTCTCAGCCCCAGAGGGAAATGTGCTGCTGCAGGTGTGCCTGGGGCTCCCTGAGCAGCTGCAGTGATGCTCCTGGCACTCTCCACTGCAGCACATTGAGTGCAAGGGTTCCTCCACAGGACTAAAAGCAAGGGAAATTCATTGTGTCAGTGGTGAGAGCTCATTGTCATAGCCAGAAGGGCTGTGAGGGCTGATGCAGCCCATTGCACTGTGCAAGTGGGTGCTAATTACAGCTACACCCATCCCCGGGCTCTCAGAGCTCTGGGGATGTTGTAATAATGACAACAAATCCCTCAGAAAGTTTGGGAGGAATGCAACCCAACCTGCTCCCAGCCACAGCTGATTCGGGTGCTGGGTTGGAACCAGCCCCAGGCGACAGTGACAGTGCACTTGCCCAAACACAAGAATTGCTCATCTCTCACCTGTCAGACCTCCAGCAAGGCTTTGAGGGCTTGCTGGCTGCCTGTGTAACTTGTTCTGAGGAAAAGTTTGCAACAAATGTACAAAAGCTGCTTGTCTGGAAGAAGGCAGAAGTGGCAGTTGGATACTCCCTGTCCTAATGAGTAGGTGCAGTCCCAGAGATGCTGGCTGTGCGTGATGGGGCTGCTCTCCTGCGTGACCATGTGGTTCACCAGCCAGCCAGAGTCCCCAAAATAGGTTTTAATTGAGCCCTGTGCACTGCTCAGAGCAGAGGAGCCTGAATTTCAGCTCTCTGCAGTTATTTTTTCTCTCAGCTGACCGTGGGCAGAGCTGTGTTCCTGCCCAGGTGCTGTGGAGGCACCACTGGAGGGTGCAAACTCTGAACCTGGCAGTGCTGCCAGAGCTGCCCTGTTAGCTGGGCAGGAATTGGCTTCATTTGTGAAGGGTCTGGAGCACAAGGAGCTGAGGGGGCTCAGCCTGGAGGAAAGGAGGTTTGGAGGGACTTTGTCACTGTCCACAACTCCCTGACAGGAGGGGACAGCCAGGATTGGGCTCTGCTCCTGGGTGACAAAGGGCAGGACAAGGAGAAACCACCCCAGGGGGGGTTTAGGTGGGGATATTAGGGAAAAATTCTGTGTGGAAAAGGTGTTCAGGCCTTGGAACAGACTGGGGCAGTGGTGGTGTCACCATGCCTGGAGGGATTTAACAGAGGTGACTGTGGCACTTGGGGACATGGCTCAGTGGTGGCCTTGGCAGTGCTGGGGGAGCCATTGGACTCCATGGTCTGGGACAGCCTTTCCAGCCTGGAGAAAAGGAGGTTTGGAGGGACTTTGTCACTGTCCACAACTCCCTGACAGGAGGGGACAGCCAGGACTGGGCTCTGCTCCCAGGTGACAAAGGGCAGGACAAGGAGAAACCACCCCAGGGGGGGTTTAGGTGGGATATTAGGGAAAAATTCTGTGTGGAAAAGGTGTTCAGGCTTTGAACAGGCTGTCTGGGGCAGTGGTGGTGTCACCATGCCTGGAGGGATTTAACAGAGGTGACTGTGGCACTTGGGGACATGGCTCAGTGGTGGCCTTGGCAGTGCTGGGGGAACAGTTGGACTCCATGGTCTGGGACAGCCTTTCCAGCCCAGATAATTCAGTGGTTCTGTGGTGCTGCAGAGGTGGTGGAGGGCTGCAGATGCCCTGAGCAAACTCCCACCCTGGAGCATTGCCTGGAGCACTGCCCAGGACTCACCTGGTAGCTGGGTGGGCATTGCCTGGATTCCAGGCTGGTGCAGCTGTGCTGAGCTGCCCTTTGGCCACAATTCTGTGCCCTTTCCTGTGCTGGGGTGTCAAACCTGCCCCTTCCCAGCCCTGTGACCTGGGGCTGAAGCCCTGCTGGGGGCTGAGGGGCAGCCAGGAGTGTCAGGAGCTCCCAGAGCAGAGCAGGCAGTGCAGGGGGGTGTGGAGCAGGGAAGCCGGTGCCAGGATCTTGGGTGGGGTGTGCTGGGGATTTGGCAGCAGTTCAGCACCAGCACAGCCACCTCTGTGTGTGCTGCTGGGGTGGGGACAGCTGAAACCACGAGACACCCAAAATTAGAGCTAGGGAGGGGGAGGAGAGGGTGTGAGGAGGGTTTGCTGGGTGGCTGTGGCAGGCTGACACGGCTGACCAAGGCCTGACCATCTCCTTCCCTCCCTGGCTTTCTCCACCAGCATTCTTTGTAAAATCCCCTCTGGTTGGAGGTGCCCCACTGGGATTTTCAGTGGGGTCTGTAGGGAACAGGCATTGCCCTGCAAATCTGGGGGGGTCCTGGGGTGGGGGGTGCCCGTGGAGGGGTGGGAACAGTGTGGGGGAGTCCTGTGGAGGGGGGGTCACGGTGACAGCTCCGTGTCCCCATGGCGGGCAGGGAGCGCCCCCTGCTGCCACCCGGGACACGGCGCGCGAGGGGTGTCCCAGGCATGGGTGGGGCTGTCCCAGGTACGGCCCAGGTACAGGTGGGGATGCCCCAGGTACAGGTGGGGATGCCCCAGGTACAAGTGAGGGTGCCCCAGGTATAGATGAGAGTACCCCAGGCACAGGTGGGGGTGCCCAGGTACAAGTGGGGCTGACCCAGGTGCAGGTGGAGATGCCCAGGCACAGGTGGGGATGCCCAGGTGGGGATGCCCCAGGTACAGGTGGAGATGCCCAGGCACAGGTGGGGATGCCCAGGTGGGGATGCCCCAGGTACAGGTGGGGATGCCCAGGCACAGGTGGGGATGCCCAGGTGGGGATGCCCAGGTACAGGTGAGGATACCCAGGCACAGATGGGGATGCCCAGGTGGGGATGCCCCAGGTACAGGTGGGGATGCCCAGGCACAGATGGGGATGCCCAGGTGGGGATGCCCCAGGTACAGGTGGGGATGCCCAGGCCCAGGTGAGGGTGCCCCAGGTACAGGTGGGGATGCCCCAGGCACAGGTGGGGATGCCCAGGCACAGATGGGGATGCCCAGCTGGGGATGCCCCAGGTACAGGTGGGGATGCCCAGGCACAGATGGGGATGCCCAGGTGGGGATGCCCCAGGTACAGGTGGGGATGCCCAGGCCCAGGTGAGGGTGCCCCAGGTACAGGTGGGGATGCCCCAGGCACAGGTGGAGATGCCCAGGTGGCGATGCCCAGGTACAGGTGAGGATGCCCAGGCCCCGGTGAGGGTGCCCCAGGTACAGGTGAGGATGCCCAGGCCCAGGTCAGGGTGCCCAGGCCCAGCTGGGTGCCAGCTGCCAGGTTTGCTGCCCCAGGAGGGCAGGAGCTGTGTCTGGCTCTGTACATTTGGCTGGAGGGGGCTCTGGGGGGGTCTCACATGTTCATGGCCCTTCCTGGGAGGAGCCAGACACAGCTGCCATGGGCACTGCTGTGCCAGGGGCACTGGGGGTGTTGTGGAGGGGGCAGGTCCTGCCAGCAGCACCCTCTGGGTGAAAGAGAAGTGGATTTGAGGAGGGAATTGGATTTAAGGAGGGAATTGGATTTAAGGAGGGAATTGGATTTAAGGAGGGAATTGTTCACACTGAGGGTGGGGAGGTGCTGGCACAGGCTGCCCAGAGAAGCTGTGGCTGCCCCATTGCTGGAGGTGTCCAAGGCCAGGTTGAACAGGGAGCAGTGTGGCATAGTGAGAAGTGTCCCTGCATGTTGGACTAGATGGCCTTTAAATGTCCCTTTTCTGATGTAGTGTTTTGTCTTAGATTGAAGTGGATCTCAGAGGTCTTTTCCAGCCTGATTGATTTTGTGATCCCAACACAAACCATCCACACAGGAGCTGTGTGCTCTGGCCACAGACACCCCATCCACCGTGTGTTTGTGTCTCTGGTGTGTCTCCATCCTCCCTCAGTGCTGGGGGCACTGTGGGCACAGCTTTGACATGGAATTGACTGCAGGCCTCCTCCCTTGCAGATTATCAGCTGACGAGTGCTGAGCTCTCCTCGCTGCCGGCCTTCAGCTCACCTGGAGGGCTGTCCCTTGGCAACATCTCTGCCTGGCAGCAGCAGCAGCAGCAGCAACAGCAGCAGCAGCAGCAGCAACAGCAGCAGCAGCAGCAGCAACAACAGCAACAGCAGCAGCAGCAGCAGCAGCCGCAGCAGCAGCCGCAGCAGCAGCACCTGGTCCCGGTGTCCCTAGGAAACTTAATGTGAGTGACACCAGAGGGAAATGGACAATTCCTCAGGGGGTGCCACACCTGCAGAGCCCCAGGGAGCTGGGAGAGCCCCCTGTGTTCTCCAGACTCCCAGTGCCAGGCCCTGGTGGGTCCACGCTGTGTTCCTGGGGGCAGGAGCTGTGTGGCTCTGCACAGCTGTGGGGTTTGGGCAGTGATGTCACTGTAAGGGTGACCCAGAGTCCCTGTGCACAGCTGTGGGGTTTGGGCAGTGCTGTCCCTGTCACTCTAAGGGTGACCCAGAGTCCCTGTGCACAGCTGGGAGGTTTGGGCAGTGCTGTCCCTGTCACTGTAAGGGTGGCCCAGAGTCCCTGTGCACAGCTGTGGGGTTTGGGCAGTGCTGTCCCTGTCACTCTAAGGGTGACCCAGAGTCCCTGTGCACAGCTCTGGGGTTTGGGCAGTGCTGTCACTGTAAGGGTGGCCCAGAGTCCCTGTGCACAGCTCTGGGGTTTGGGCAGTGCTGTCCCTGTCACTGTAAGGGTGACCCAGAGTCCCTGTGCACAGCTGTGGGGTTTGGGCAGTGCTGTCACTGTAAGGGTGACCCAGAGTCCCTGTGCACAGCTGGGAGGTTTGGGCAGTGCTGTCACTGTAGGGGTGACCCAGAGTCCCTGTGCACAGCTGTGGGGTTTGGGCAGTGCTGTCACTGTAAGGGTGACCCAGAGTCCCTGTGCACAGCTGGGAGGTTTGGGCAGTGCTGTCACTGTAAGGGTGACCCAGAGTCCCTGTGCACAGCTGGGAGGTTTGGGCAGTGCTGTCCCTGTCACTGTAAGGGTGGCCCAGAGTCCCTGTGCACAGCTGGGAGGTTTGGGCAGTGCTTTCACTGTAGGGGTGACCCAGAGTCCCTGGCTGGGATCAGGGTATTTGGGGATGCTCCCAGAGCCTCATCCAGCAGCCTCTCCACTGTGGGATTGATCCCTGCACTCACCTGGGGGGAGCTGAGAACAGGCAGTGCTGGATGGGATGGACATTGCAGGATAAGGTGCCTGGAATTGCGCCCTGCTGGTACAGAGGAAAGTGGCTTTTAGTATTGCAAAGAGATTGCTTTTCCTCAGGGCAGAACCTACAGGCACTTGCACCTTAGAGCAGGGTTTTTGGTGTGGAGTAAAGCACCCACACAAAGTCAAAAGAAAGATTTAAGCCACATGATCACATTGAGACCACGGGACAAAGAGAGGCAGGAATTGAGGGGGGATCAGTGAGTGCCCCAGCCACTGAGCCAAAGGCACTTTTGCACCATGAAGGGATGGATGGATGGATGGATGGATGGGTGGATGGATGGATGGATGGATGGGTGGATGGATGATGGATGGATGGATGGATGGATGGATGGATGGATGGATGGATGGATGATGGATGGATGGATGATGGATGATGATGGATGGATGGATGATGGATGATGGATGGATGATGGATGATGGATGGATGGATGGATGGATGATGGATGGATGGATGGGTGATGGATGGATGATGGATGGATGGATGGATGGATGGATGGATGGATGATGGATGGATGGATGGATGGATAGATGGATGATGGATGGATGATGGATGGATGGATGATGGATGGATGGATGATGGATGGATGATGGATGGATGATGGATGGATGATGGATGATGGATGGATGGATGATGGATGGATGATGGATGATGGATGGATGGAGATGGATGATGGATGGATGGATGGATGATGGATGATGGATGGATGGATGGATGGATGGATGATGGATGGATGGATGATGGATGGATGATGGATGATGGATGGATGGATGATGGATGGATGATGGATGGATGGATGGATGGATGGATGGATGATGGATGGATGGATGGATGATGGATGATGGATGGATGATGGATGGATGATGGATGGATGATGGATGGATGATGGATGGATGATGCATGGATGGATGGATGGATGGATGGATGGATGGATGGATGATGGATGGATGGATGGATGGATGGATGGATGGATGGATGGATGATGGATGGATGGATGGATGGATGATGGATGGATGATGGATGGATGATGGATGGATGATGGATGGATGGATGATGGATGGATGGATGATGGATGGATGGATGATGGATGGATGATGGATGATGGATGGATGATGGATGGATGGATGATGGATGGATGGATGGATGGATGGATGGATGGATGATGGATGGATGGATGGATGGATGGATGATGGATGGATGGATGATGGATGGATGGATGATGGATGATGGATGGATGATGGATGATGGATGGATGGATGATGGATGGATGGATGATGGATGGATGATGGATGGATGGATGATGGATGGATGGATGGATGGATGATGGATGATGGATGATGGATGATGGATGGATGATGGATGGATGGATGATGGATGATGGATGGATGATGGATGATGGATGGATGGATGATGGATGGATGGATGATGGATGGATGATGGATGGATGGATGATGGATGGATGGATGGATGGATGATGGATGATGGATGATGGATGATGGATGGATGATGGATGGATGGATGATGGATGGATGATGGATGATCGATGGATGATGGATGGATGGATGATGGATGGATGGATGGATGGATGGATGATGGATGGATGGATGATGGATGGATGGATGGATGATGGATGGATGGATGATGGATGGATGGATGGATGGATGGATGGATGATGGATGGATGGATGGATGGATGGATGGATGGATGGATGATGGATGATGGATGGATGGATGATGGATGGATGGATGGATGATGGATGGATGGATGGATGGATGGATGATGGATGGATGGATGATGGATGGATGGATGGATGGATGATGGATGGATGGATGATGGATGGATGATGGATGATGGATGGATGGATGATGGATGGATGATGGATGATGGATGGATGGATGATGGATGGATGATGGATGATGGATGGATGATGGATGATGGATGGATGGATGATGGATGGATGGATGGATGGATGGATGGATGGATGGATGATGGATGGATGATGGATGATGGATGGATGATGGATGGATGGATGATGGATGGATGGATGGATGGATGGATGGATGGATGGATGGATGATGGATGGATGGATGATGGATGGATGGATGATGGATGGATGATAAATGGATGCACAGATGGATGGATGGATGATGGATGGATGAAGGGGGGATGAATAGAGGACTGGAAGGATAGATGGACAGATGAAGGGGTGGGATAGGTGGATGGACAGAGGAATGGATGGATGGACCAGGTTTTGTGTAGGAGTTTAGTGTTTCCTCACTACCTGGTGCATGTTTTCCAGGCAGGACAGGCAGCAGCTTCCTCAGGAGCTGCCAGCACCTCCTGCAGCAGTGGGGCTGTAGGATGTGTGGAAAGCCAGGACAGAATTTTGTGTTGTAGTAGAGGCTGAGGACGTTCCCAGTTTTTTCCTGGCTGTACCATGTGCTGGTCTGTGCAGCCTCAGGGATGCAGGGGCAGAGCTGTAGGGACACCCATGGCTTTGGGCCACTGCTGAGGGACACTGGGTGGGATTGGGGCTGGATCATGGGGTGCTTGGGGAAGGGGAATGCTGCCCACAGGGTCTGATCCCATCTCTGTGGGTGATACCTGATTCTGAAGTCATAATTGTGCTTATGAATCCAGATTAATAATCTAATTCAGGTTTATAATCGTGGAAGTGTCCAGTGTTTATAAACCTCTCTAATTCAGGTTTATAAACATTCTAATGCTTATAAACATTCAGCTGTAGTGCGTCCAAGTTCTGAATTCTGTGCACTGGGGGCTAGAAGGCCACCAAAAAGACAACAATGAGAGATTTCCCATTAACCCCTCCTCCACCTTTTTCTCCTCCTCCTCCTCCTTTCCCCCTCTCCCCCCACCGAGCAGACAAGGGAGTCACTTATCCCACACCACCACTTTGACTGTCAACACCAACCCCAACATCAGCATCAAGTCGGAGCCCGTGTCGCCCAACCGCGAGAGGAACACTGCCACCCCGCTCAGCACCTTCCCCCACCCGCCCCGCCACGAGCCCACGGGCCGCTCGCCCGTCGACAGCCTCAGCAGCAACACCAGCTCCTACGAGGGCAGCAGCGAGCGCGACGACCCCGCCCGCCCCGATTTTGGCTCCTCCCTGGGTCTCCTGCGAGCCAGCAGCGAGGCCGAGGGGGAGAGCCCCTCCGTAAAGCGCATGCGGTTGGATACCTGGGTCACATAACCGGCACCCCTGCGAGCTCCAGAGGGGCTGGGAAGGGCCAGGGGGAGGGTAAAAACGGGTGATGGGCATGGGGCTGGGGTGGGGTGTGTGTAGGGAGGGGGGGAAGTTATCATAAAACTGCCTGAGAAATAGCTTTAGGGTTTTGTAGGCATTCATTCTAGCACAGCAGCAGGGACGCATGCAGGGCATCCGGCCAGGGCTGGGGGGAATGGGGGCTGCAGGGAGGGATCTGTGTCCTCACCAAGCCCAGGGATGCTGCCCTGAGGACCAGCAGGACCCTCTGGGAGGTGGGATCCTAGCCCTAAGGCAGAGCACCTGCAGCAGGATGGGCTCTGGGGGGAGATGGGGCACAGAGCACCCCAAAATGCACCTTCCTGGCCATTCCAGGCTCCCTGTGCAGGGAGGGACAGGTCAGACACGAGGCAGCTCTCTGGAAGCTTGAAGGGCTTTGGTAGGCACAGGTTTTCCTCCAGAAGGGTTTTCCTTCAGAAGGGTTTTCCTCCAGAAAGGTTTTCCTTCAAAAGGATTTTCCTCCAGAAGGGTTTTCCTTCAGAAGGGTTTGCCTTCAGAAAAAAGGGTTTTCCTCCAGAAGGGTTTTCCTCCAAAAGGGTTTTCCTCCAAAAAGGTTTTCCTCCAGAAGGGTTTTCCTCCAGAAGGGTTTTCCTCCAGAAGGGTTTTCCTTCAGAAGGGTTTTCCTCCAGAAGGGTTTTCCTTCAGAAGGGTTTTCCTCCAAAAGGGTTTTCCTTCAGAAGGGTTTTCCTCCAGAAAAAAGGGTTTTCCTTCAGAAGGGTTTTCTCCAAAAGGATTTTCCTTCAGAAGGGTTTTCCTTCAGAAGGGTTTTCCTCCAGAAGGGTTTTCCTGCACCAGCTGGGCAGGGAGGTGGAGAGCAGCTCAGGGATGCAGCCACATCCTCAGCCTGCTTCAGGGAAGCTGCATCAGGAGGAGGAAGAGGCAGATTTTTAAGGCTTAGTCCCATTTGCATGACAGTCCCATTTCCTACCTGAGCAGGGAACTCCACTGTTCCTCACCAGGGTCACTGGAACACTGGAGCTCCTGCTTCCCTCAACTCCACCTGAGCACAGCAGGTGTGTGGAGAGGGGAATCTTAGTGCTGGTTTGGAGAGAAAATTGTGGGTTCTAGCAAACAAAGTCCATAAAAACATTTTGGAAATGTTGCACGTGGGCCAAAGCTTTAAATCAGGAAAATGGGAAGAAATGATTTTTTTTTGCTGAAAGATGCAACTGAAGTAATGATCCTAAAATGAGATTTTGCCTGAAGGTTTCTAGGCCTCTAAAGGCAACAGTGAGCTGTGCAGAAAATCTCCTTGAGCAGTGATTTGGTGGAAGGAAGAAGGAAAAACCCAGGGATTTCCTCATGTTACCACTTGCTCTGGCAGTTTCCCAGGGATGGGTGGCAGTGCCCTGATCCCAAAATGCATCAACCTGCTCATGGCTGGGGGGTTTGGAGGAGAAGGGGCCGTTCCTGGCTGGCACAGCCATTAGGGATGGGCTTTCTCCCTGCAGGTGCTGGTGCCCCCTCCCAGCCCCATCACCCCAGGGCTGGCAGTCCCAAACTGGCACAAAACCTGCCCCATGCCACCTTTGCCAGCTGGAGCTTGGCCAGCCTTGGGGGGCTGTGGAGGAGCTGGGGGTTCCTGGGCTTCAGCTGGGCCCTGAGGCAGAGCAAAGGGAGAGGAGCTGAGTCAGGGTGGGGTTTATTCCCCCCTCCTGGATCCCTCTGCCAGCTGTCAGCAGCCAGCTCAGCCTTGGAATGGGGCAGATGGCATAAAAACCTCCTAGGATGAGGGCAAAACCAAATTTACGGGGTTTTACAAACTTTTTCCCAGCCAAAAAGTTTCTAAATTGGAAAAAACAAGGCAAAAAAAAGCAAAAAAAAAGCTGATGATTATTGTGGAGTGAATAGGGCAGCCTAAAGGGAGTGGTTGGAGGAGAGGAAATCCTTCAGAAGCTGGGTGAAGATGAGGAGCTGGTTTTGTGGGTCAGGGTGGGTGGTGGGGGCTCAGCAGTGCCGGCGTTCTGGGTACCCTCAGCACCATCCCTGCTCGTGGATCAAGGCATGGAGAGAGAGAGAGAGATCAAGGCAAGGTGCCAGACAAAACCCTCCCCTCCACACCTCGGAAAGACCAAACTTCTGCCACAAGTGACAGCTTTGTTCTTCTCCAGCCATCAATCTGCAATTCTCTCTCTCCTGTTCCGTGCTCTGGGTGGAGCAAGGACCCCTGGCAGGTTTTGTGCAGCTGAACCCCCCCGTGCCCCCTCCCCAGCCACACCCAGCGGGTGCCAGGGACACGCTCGGCTCTCACCTCTGCAATGCCAGCACCAGGAGCGGATCTTCCTCCCTCCCTCATCCCTGCCAAGCCCTTGGGGAAGCAGGAGAGCTGCTGTGGACCGTGGTCTTCCTCGCCCGCCCCGCCGGACGTAGCTGGACGCGCACCTGAGCTCTTTGCACGGCCTTGCTTTGGAAATTAGGCGGGATAATGACGTCTCATCGCTCTCGTTTTTTCTTTTTTTTTTTGTATTTTATTTTGGTTTTTTTTTTTGTCTTCGCAAAAAATAAACTCAACCCAAGGAACCCCACGGGAGCAGCGTGGCAGGAGGGCCCAGCTGGCTCAGAGACCCCGGAGAGGAGGCAGCAGTGGAGACCCCCCCCAGCACTCGACGCCGTCGGTGCGGAGCGACCCTCAGGAGGGGGGGAAAAAAACCAAAAAAAACCATTTTTGCTCATTGACTTCACGCCCTGACTCCCGAGTTCACCCTTCTGCCTGGAAGCTGAGAGGCTGGAACCACGAAATGCAAGAGACAAACACTGGGTTGGGCAGATGCAGGGTCAGATCTGCCTGGCTGGATCTGCAGCTGCAGCACTCGACGCTCCCTGGGCTGTGCCACGGGCGAGGATGGCTCTGGGCTGGTGCCAGGGCAAGGATGGCTCTGGTGCCAGGGCAAGGATGGCTCTGGTGCCAGGGGAAGTTCCAGCTCTGGGCTGGTGCCATGGGCAGGTGCAGCTCTGGGTTGGTACCTCCAGCTGTGCCATGGGCAGGTGCAGCTCTGGGCTGGTGCCATGGTGCCATGGGCAGGTACAGCTCTGGCTCTGGGCTGGTGCCATGGTGCCATGGTGCCATGGGCAGGTACAGCTCGGGGTTGGTACCTACAGCTCTGGGCTGTGCCATGGGCAAGTACAGCCCTGGGTTGGTACCAGGGGCAGGTCCAGCTCTGGGCTGGTGCCAGGGTCAAGTACAGCCCTGGTGCCATGGGCAGGTCCAGCTCTGGTGCCACTGGCAGGTACAGCCCTGGGTTGGTGCCAGGGGCAGGTCCAGCTCTAGGTTGGTACCTACAGCTCTGGGCTGTGCCATGGGCAGGTACAGCCCTGGGTTGGTGCCAGGGGCAGCTCCAGCTCTGGGTTGGTACCTACAGCTCTGGGTTGGTGCCAGGGGCAGGTCCAGCTCTGGGTTGGTACCTACAGCTCTGGGTTGGTACCTACAGCTCTGGGTTGGTGCCATGGACAGGTCCAGCCCTGGGTTGGTGCCATGGGCAGCTCCAGCCCTAGGTTGGTACCTACAGCTGTGCCAGGCTCGTGGGGAGGTGGGGATGCCCAGGTCACCCACGCCGTTGGCCTCACGTCGCAGTGAAAGGGGTTTGGGGGCTGTTTGTTGGGGTCTTTACTTTGTTGGGGGCTTGGGGTTATTTTATTATTATATTCTATTTTTTTTTTTCCTTTTTTTGTCCGGGTCATTTTCCTTTATTTCCCCCCTCCCCCAGACTGTAGTATCTGGTAAACTCCTCCTAATTTTCAAAAGACAACAAGAAGAATGACAATCTAAGAAACCAACACCCTCCTTTGTGCTTCTATAAATATGTTTCTGATCTAATTTTATTTCTCGTGCTCATCTGTACTGTTGACAGTTACAATTGTGTATAATTTTTTTTTTTTTAATTTGGAATTTTTGCGTTGTATAGGGTTTAGTTTTAAAATATATATATATATTTTCCATTTTTTTAAAAGGGGTGTTGCAAAAAAAAAATTGCACGATTTAAATGACAATAGTTAAAATGCTGCAGTTTTTAGAGATGTGGAAGCAAAATGGAGCTTATTTATTCTCAAAGGCTATAAAGGTGTAAAATGCATGAAGAAAAAAAAAAGCATTTACAAAAAAAAAAAAAAAAGACAAAAAAAGTGTAACCTGAACAAAGTGTAGCGTTAAAGATTTTAAAGGATGACAACAACAAGAAAAAAAAGAAAAAAAAACCAACAAAAAAACAGCTAATATATTGTGTTTGGGCTAGTTTGCTTTTGTTTTTAATTGTTCCTTTTTTGGAGAATGAAATACATTTGTGTATATTTTCATATAAGAAGTATGCACTGAGATGTTTCCAAACTGATATATTCCTTTCTAAACGTGTGGTTACTTAACCAAAGTCTGTTTCTGATCTTTACCTTCTGAACTCTCTCTCTGTGGATGCTCCAGCCCTCACCTGAGCCCAGGTAAGGCGGGGTGGGGGCAGCGGCACGGCCCCGTGCCCAGGGGGTGCCAGGGGTGCCAGGGGCTGAGCCAGGGGGGCTGGCACAGGGGGGGCTCTGACCCCCGGCCTGGGGAGGCTGGTCTTTCCCAGGGCTTGGCAAAGCTGGGTTTTGGGGTGTCTGTGCCCGTTTTTGGGGTGTCTGTGCCCGTTTTTGGGGTGTCTGTGCCGGGTTTTGGGTTGTCTGTGCCCGTTTTTGGGGTCTCTGTGCCAGGTTTTTTGGGGGTGTCTGTGCCCATTTTTTGGTGTGGGGCAGGGGCAGAGCAGGGGGTTCATCCCTGGGGGGGCACAGAGCTCTGCCATGGGCTGGGGTGGCCGAGGTGTGTGCAGAGAGGAGGATGAAGGGAGGGAGGAAGGGAGGAGGTCCCAGGGTGTGGCTGGCTCGGGTGGTGCTGCTGCCAGAAGCTGTAGGAGCAAGGATGGGGTGAGAAGGCACCTGCCCAGCCCTGGAGGAGATTCGGGGATGGAGCAGGACCCTAAATGATGGATAGGACCTAAAATAGTGGGAAGGGCACTAAAAGGGGCCTGAAATACTGCATGGGTGCAGTGAGGATGGTGATGGACCAGTGGGGGTGGTCCTGCCTGCTCTGGGGGCTGTGGAGTGGTCAACTGGAGATGGATGGTCAGTTGGGGTTGGGTGGTCAGCTGGGGATCATGGTCAGCTGGAGATCATGGTCAGCTGGAGATGGATGGTCAGCTGGAGATCATGGTCAGCTGGAGATGGATGGTCAGCTGGGGATGGATGGTCAGCTGGAGATGGATTGTCAGCTGGAGATCATGGTCAGCTGGAGATGGATGGTCAGCTGGAGATGGATTGTCAGCTGGAGATCATGGTCAGCTGGAGATGGATGGTCAGCTGGAGATCATGGTCAGCTGGAGAGGGATGGTCAGCTGGAGAGGGATGGTCAGCTGGAGATCATGGTCAGCTGGAGATGGATGGTCAGCTGGGGATGGATGGTCAGCTGGGGATGGATGGTCAGTTGAGATCATGGTCAGCTGGAGATGGATGGTCAGTTGAGATCATGGTCAGCTGGAGATGGATGGTCAGTTGAGATCATGGTCAGCTGGAGATGGATGGTCAGTTGAGATCATGGTCAGCTGGGGATGGATGGTCAGCTGGAGATGGATGGTCAGCTGGGGATGGATGGTCAGCTGGAGATCATGGTCAGCTGGGGATGGATGGTCAGCTGGGTTTGGGTGGTCATTTGGGCTCAAATGGTCATTTGGGGTTATTTGAATGGTCAGCTGGGGTCAGCTGGGCTTGGGTGGTCAGTTGGAGATCATGGTCAGTTGGGGTTGGATGGTCAGCTGGGATGGGGTGGTCAGCACAGGCACAGGGTGACTCCTGCTCAGGGGTTGTTTGGGGGTAGCAGAGAGGACCTGGCTGTGCAAGGACAGAGAGATCCTGGCTGTGCAGGGACAGAGAGATCCTGGCTGTGCAGGGACAGAGGGGACCTGGCTGTTCAGGGACACAGAGAGGACCTGGCTGTGCAAGGACAGAGGGGACCTGGCTGTGCAGGGACAGAGAGAGATCCTGGCTGTGCAGGGACAGAGGGGACCTGGCTGTGCAGGGACACAGAGAGGACCTGGCTGTGCAAGGACAGAGAGGACCTGGCTGTGCAGGGACACAGAGAGATCCTGGCTGTGCAGGGACACAGAGAGATCCTGGCTGTGCAGGGACAGAGGGGACCTGGCTGTGCAGGGACACAGAGAGATCCTGGCTGTTCATGGTGTTTGGATGCTGGGCTCGGTGCTGGGGCAGGCTGGCGGTGGCTCTGGGGGTGTCAGGGGCACCTGAGCCCCCAGGGGCTGTGGTTGTGGCAGGGACACTCTGGGGGTCCCTTGGGCAGGGGGTTTGTGTCTGAGGCCCCTGCCAGGTTGGGTCTGGGGGCAGTGGAAGTGTTCAATCCAGAGCTGGTGGTGATGGGCCACGTGTGGGCCTGGGGAAAGTGGGGCAAAGAGAAAGAAGAGAACGTGTTTCCTTTTCCTTCCCCCTTTGTCACTTCCTTCTTCCTCTCCAGAATAATTTCAGCGAACCAAGGAAAAAGCAAATTTACAAAAAAAACCATCCCCACCTTTTCCTTGAAAATTTCACTTCCTATGCTTTTTTTCTCCCATTGTGTTGCTTGGTTGGGGGATTGCCCCCATCACTTTGGGTGTGGATTGGGATATTGGGGTGTTTGTCACCAGTTCTGGGGACGAGGCTTGGCTGGGCTGAGGGGCACTTGGTGCTCTGGGAGTCCCCTGTGCCCTCCTGGAGAGAGGGGAGAGCATCCATCAGCTGGGCAAGGAGCATTTCCCAGCCACTCCTTAGCCCTGCCACATCCTGCCTCCCGTCTCTCCAGCTGGGGGCACCATTTGGGGATGTTTTGGGGATTTTCACCACCCAAAAGAGTGAAAATTCATCCCCATCCACCTCTCCCTGGGCTGTGGGAGAGTGTCTAACAGTGGGCTTCAGCTGAAGCTTTGCTCTGGTTTCCCTTTCCCATGTTCATCCTTTTATTCCACCTTTCCCTCTCACTTCACTTTTCTCTTTTTGGTTTTTTTCTCTTTTCCTTTCCACAGAAAAAACCCAACCAGACCCCTAAACCAAGTATTATGTTTTCACTACCTCCATCCATCACCCTTCCTTGTCCAATGCAGGAAGCCACATTTGGGATGTAAGAGGGCCTTTCCCCCTTTATTTTCCCCTTTCCCCTGGTGATTTTCTCTCCCTTCTGTCCCTCTGCCCCTCCTCTCTCTGGTCTCTCACCTGTAGTATTTTACCTGGCTACTGTAACTGTAAATAGCGAGTTTCAATCTGTTAGCAATGGTAACAGTACAGAAAACTGGTTTTGGGTTGGTTTTTTTTTGTTGTTCTTTTTTTTTTGTTTATTTTTGGGTTTTTTTTTTGTTTTGTTTTTTTTTTTTTCTTTTTTTTGTTTTGTTGTATTGATATGAAATGAGATTATATTTTTGTCAGAGTATATTGTAATAATACTGACTTTGGACATGGCCGAGTTGTACAGCGATTTCTTGTTTAACCCTCTTGGCTCTTCCCCTGCACCCCCTCCCCGGGCTCCCTGCTCCCCAAATTTCCATGTCCCAGACCCAGGAGCAGCCATTTGGCAGTGGGATATTGGGATATATTCAATTCCAGGCCTGCTTTTCCCCAAATTTCCATGTCCCAGATCGAGGAGCAGCCATTTGGCAGTGGGATATTGGGATATATTCAATTCCAGGCCTGCTTTTCCCCAAATTTCCATGTCCCAGATCAAGGAGCAGCCACTTGGCAGTGGGATATTGGGATATATTCAATTCCAGGCCTGCTTTTCCCCCAATTTCCATGTCCCAGATTGAGGAGCAGCCATTTGGCAGTGGGATATTGGGATATATTCAATTCCAGGCCTGCTTTTCCCCAAATTTCCATGTCCCAGACCCAGAAGCAGCCATTTGGCAGTGGGATATTGGGATATACTCAATTCCAGGGCTGCTTTTCCCCAAATTTCCATATCCCAGACCCAGAAGCAGCCATTTGGCAGTGGGATATTGGGATATATTCAATTCCAGGCCTGCTTTTCCCCAAATTTCCATGTCCCAGATCAAGGAGCAGCCATTTGGCAGTGGGATATTGGGATATATTCAATTCCAGGCCTGCTTTTCCCCAAATTTCCGTGTCCCAGATCGAGGAGCAGCCACTTGGCAGTGGGATATTTGGATATATTCAATTCCAGGCCTGCTTTTCCCCAAATTTCCATGTCCCAGATTGAGGAGCAGCCATTTGGCAGTGGGATATTGGGATATATTCAATTCCAGGGCTGCTTTTCCCCAAATTTCCATGTCCCAGACCCAGGAGCAGCCCTTTGGCAGTGGGATATTGGGATATATTCAATTCCAGGGCTGCTTTTCCCCAAATTTCCATGTCCCAGACCCAGGAGCAGCCATTTGGCAGTGGGATATTGGGATATACTCAATTCCAGGCCTGCTTTTCCCCAAATTTCCATGTCCCAGATCGAGGAGCAGCCCTTTGGCAGTGGGATATTGGGATATATTCAATTCCAGGGCTGCTTTTCCCCAAATTTCCGTGTCCCAGACCCAGGAGCAGCCATTTGGCAGTGGGATATTGGGATATATTCAATTCCAAGGTTGCTTTTCCCCAAATTTCCGTGTCCCAGACCCAGGAGCAGCCATTTGGCAGTGGGATATTGGGATATATCCAATTCCAGGGCTGCTTTTCCCCAAATTTCCATGTCCCAGACCCAGGAGCAGCCACTTGGCAGTGGGATATTGGGATATATTCAATTCCAGGGTTGCTTTTCCCCAAATTTCCATATCCCAGATCGAGGAGCAGCCATTTGGCAGTGGGATATTGGGATATATTCAATTCCAGGCCTGCTTTTCCCCAGGGTTCCCAACACCCCCATGGCTCTGGGGAGCTCAGCAACACCCAGGGGTGGCTTTAAATGGGATCTCCCAGCTGGGCAGGGATGCTCTGGGTCTCTCCCCCACTCCAGGCAGGAATCAGGGACCTTGGAGCAGTGAGCAGGGTGGTTCCAGCTCCCCCCTTCTTCCCAACCAGGGAAAATCCCCGGTTACTTCCCAGGATCTCCTTCCCAAGCTCCGTTCTCTGCCTGTTTGGATTGTGCTGGGTTAAACCAGAAGAGGGTGGTGTGGCTCAGGCTGTGCCAAAACTGGCTCCAAACGGGCTGGGAAGGTGTCAGGAACGGAGAGATTTGCAATTCCCCCAGGTTGGGAAGATTTTTGGGGTCTGAGGGATTGACAATATCCCCTAGGCTGGGAAAGTTTTAGGGACTGAGGGATTGACAATACCCCCAGGTTGGGAAGGTTTTTGAGACTGAGGGATTTGCAATATTCCCCAGGTTGGGAAGGTTTTGGGAACTGAGGGATTGACAATATCCCCAGGTTGGGAAAGTTTTGGAGACTGAGGGATTTGCAATATCCCCCAGGTTGGGAAGGTTTTGGGGGAATTGAGAGATTCACAATATCCCCACCCCAGGCTGGGAGAGTTTTGCAGTATCTCCCAGCCTGAGAAGGTTTTTGGGGATGGAAGGATTGACAATATCCCCCAGGCTGGGAAAGTTTTTTGGAACTAAGGATTTTCAGTATCCCCCAGGTTTTCAGGAATTGAGGGATTGACAATATTCCTCAGGCTGAGAAGGTTTTTGGGAACTGAGGGATTTGCAATATCCCCCAAGCTGGAAGGTTTTTGAGGAATTGAGGGATTGACCATGTCCCCATCCCAGGCTGGGAAGGTTTTTGGAACTGAAGGATTGACAATATCTCCCAGGCTGGGAAAGTTTTTTGGAACTAAGGATTTTCAGTATCCCCCAGGTTTTTGGGAACTGAGGGATTTGCAATATCCCCCAGGCTGGGAATTGAGAGATTTGCAATATCCCCCAGGCTGGGAAGGTTTTTGAGCTAAGGATTTTCAGTATCCCCCAGGTTTTCAGGAATTGAGGGATTGACAATATCCCCCCAGGCTGGGAGGATTTTGGGGAACTGAGGGGTTGACAATGCCCCCCAGGCTGGGAAGATTTTGCAATATTCCCCAGCCTGGGAAGGTTTTTGGGGTCTGAGGAATTGACAGTGTCCCCCAGGCTGAGAAGGATTTGGGGGAATTGAGGAATTCACAATATCCCCACCCCAGGCTGGGAAAGTTTTTTGGAACTAAGGATTTTCAGTATCCCCCAGGTTTTTGGGAATTGAGGGATTTGCAATATCCCCCAGGCTGGGAAGATTTTCAGGAATGGAGGGATTGACAACATCCCCATCCCTGGGAAGGTTTTTGGAACTGAAGGATTGACAGTATCCCCCAGCTGGGAACTGAGGCATTTGCAATATCCCCCCGGCTGGGAAGGTTTTTGGGAACTGAGGGATTTGCAATATCCCCCAGGCTGGGAATTGAGGGATTTTCAGTATCCCCCAGGTTTTTGGGAATTGAGGGATTTTCAGTATCCCCCAGCTGGGAACTGAGGGATTTGCAATATCCCCATCCCAGGCTGGGAACTGAGGGATTTTCAGTATCCCCCAGGTTTTTGGGAATTGAGGGATTTGCAATATCCCCACCCCAGGCTGGGAACTGAGGGATTTTCAGTATCCCCCAGGTTTTTGGGAATTGAGGGATTTTCAGTATCCCCACCCTGGGTGGGGATGGGTGCCTGTGTCTCCCCCCAGCCCCCCACACCCACCCTGGGCCATGGGGAGCCCCTGCATTGTGCTGGGGGCCACAGAGGGCATTTCTTCACTTCAGATGCGTTTTCACAATGAGATTTTCGTGCTGGTGCCTGAGACTGGCCCAGCTCCTCCCTCTGCAGAGCTGTAGGAACGTCCCCAAGCTCTGTCCTGGGCTGTCCCCATGGGCTCCTGGCATCCCCAAGGCCACCTTGGGCCATGACTCCCCTCCTCCCCACGGCCCTTTCCAAGCATTTTGCAGGCAAATCAGAGGTGCTGGAGCAGTGGGGACCATCTGCTGCCCCCTCTCCTGTCCCCCACGGCCTCCAGGTCCTCCCTTTGCTCCCCATAGCTCAGTTAAGCAGGTAGGTGTTAGCAAACTCTGGGGTGTCTGCAAAACCTTTTGTAAAATAGAATAGACCTTTCAATAATGCACTAAAAAAATAATAAAAATAAAAAAAAAACCCTAAATGCCCCCCTGCCCCCAGTCAGCTTCTCTGTGTGATGGTTCCTTGGATGTCCCTGCTCAGTCAGCACAGGCAGCTCTGCATCCTCCCCCCAGGGTGCTGCACAGGTAGAAACAAACCAGGACGTGCACTTCCCCCCCCTCGAGGAGTT
Source organism: Agelaius phoeniceus (assembly GCF_051311805.1). Classification (NCBI taxonomy): domain Eukaryota; kingdom Metazoa; phylum Chordata; class Aves; order Passeriformes; family Icteridae; genus Agelaius; species Agelaius phoeniceus. Next base: position 2,367,308 of record NC_135295.1, read on the forward strand.
TTATTTATTGTTTTGAGAAGCAATTTAAAAGGGAAAAAAAAAAAAAAACCCAAAAAAAAAAAAACAAAACGAAAAAAAAAAAAAGGAGAAACTGTATCTATAATATATATATATATAAATATATATATATTTTTAACCTGTTTTTTTTTCCTGATGCTCCTCCAGCCGTGTGTGTGGGTGTGTGCGTGTGTGTGTGCGAGTCAAGGGATGGGGCAGCGGGGCAGGAGCAGCGGGACCGGCCCATCCCTCCCCGGCAGCAGCGGCACCAGGGGAGGGAGGGTTCATTTCGCCAGTTTGTGATGTTTTAACCGCGATTTTCCGCTAATTCCACCTTTCCTGAAGTGTTTGCACCCTCGGGGTCTGGCCTGGCTGGGAACCTCCCGTGCCCTGGGGATGCCATCCCCACTCCCTGTCCCGTTCCCTCCCTCCCTCGCTCCCTTGACAATCAGTGGCTCCTTCCCAGGGACTGCAGCACGTGGTTGAGACGTCGATTTTCGTTTTTTCAATATTCCTTTTTTTGTGCTGTACGGTGATGCGTTATTGTATATTCCACAATAAGGAGAAAAACAAAAAATTATATTAAAAAAAAAAAAAAAGATGATGATAATAATAATAATAATTACCATGAGAAAATTCTTATGAGTTTTGTTTGGAAACTCTTTCACTATATTTGTTGTAAAGAGGTTTACTATTAAAAAGAAAAAAAAATACACGTTTCTGATAATTTTCCACGCCTCTGGCTCTTTCTTTCCTGCTCTCTGTGTGGCAGGGTGGTGCAGCAGGGTGACAACCTGGTGACATCTTGGTGACATCCTGGTGACATCCTGGTGACATCCTGGTGACAACCTGGGCTCTACCTCAGGGTCCTGGTGACATCCTGGGCTCCATCTCCAGGTCCTGGTGACACCCTGGGCTCCATCTCCAGATGTTGGTGACATCCTGGGCTCCATCTCAGGGTCCTGGTGACACCCTGGGCTCCATCTCCAGGTGTTGGTGACATCCTGGGCTCCATCTCCAAGCCCTGGTGACATCCTGGGCTCCAGCTCCAGGTGTTGGTGACATCCTGGGCTCTACCTCAGGGTCCTGGTGACATCCTGAGCTTCATCTCCAGGCCCTGGTGACATCCTGGTGACATCCTGGTGACAACCTGGGCTCTACCTCAGGGTCCTGGTGACAACCTGGGCTCCATCTCCAAGCCCCTGGTGACGTCCTGGGCTCTACCTCAGGGTCCTGGTGACATCCTGGGCTTCCTCTCCAGCCCCTGGTGACATCCTGGGCTCCATCTCCAGCCCCTGGTGGCATCCTGGGCTCCATCTCAGGGTCCTGGTGACATCCTGGGCTCCATCTCCAGCCCCTGGTGACATCCTGGGCTCCATCTCCAGGTCCTGGTGACATCCTGGGCTCCATCTCCAGCCCCTGGTGACATCCTGGGCTCCATCTCCAGCCCCTGGTGACAACCTGGGCTCCATCTCCAGGCCCTGGTGACATCCTGGGCTCCATCTCCAGGTGTTGGTGACATCCTGGTGACACCCTGGGCTCTACCTCAGGGTCCTGGTGACATCCTGGGCTCCATCTCCAGGTGTTGGTGGCATCCTGGGCTCCATCTCCAGGTGTTGGTGACATCCTGGGCTCCATCTCAGGGTCCTGGTGACATCCTGAGCTTCATCTCAGGGTCCTGGTGACATCCTGGGCTCTACCTCAGGGCCCTGGTGACAACCTGGGCTCCATCTCCAGCCCCTGGTGACATCCTGAGCTCCATCTCAGGGTCCTGGTGACACCCTGGGCTCCATCTCCAGGTGTTGGTGACATCCTGGGCTCCATCTCCAGCCCCTGGGGACATCTTGAGCTTCATCTCCAGGCCCTGGTGACATCCTGGGCTCCATCTCCAAGTCCTGGTGACATCCTGGGCCCCAGCTGCTCTCAGTGGCTGTCCCCATGTGGGCAGGAGCTCAGGGCAGTGTCACCATCCTGGAGCAGCTGCAGGGATGCAGGAGCGGGGCTGACCCGCCTCTCCTGCCCAGGGGTTCCCAGAATTCCTGAATTCCTCAGGCCAGGTTTATTTCCTTTAAAAAATTCTAAGCCAGGTTTATTTCCTGTAACAAATTCTAGGCCAGGTTTTTATTTCCTTTAACAAATTCTAGGCCGGGTTTATTTCCTTTAACAAATCCAAAGCCAGGTTTATTTCCTTTAACAAAATCTAGGCTGGGTTTATTTCCTTTAAAATATTCTAAGCCGGGTTTATTTCCATTAACAAATTCTAGGCTGGGTTTTTATTTCCCTTAACAAATTCAAAGCCGGGTTTTTATTTCCTTTAACAAATTCTAGGCCGAGTTCTTATTTCCTTTAACAAACTCTAGGCCAGGTTTATTTCCTTTAACAAATTAAAACCGGGGTTTATTTCCTTTAACAAATTCTAGGCCGGGTTTTTATTTCCTTTAACAATTTCCAGGCTGGGTTTGATTCTTTTCACAAATTTAAAGCCAAATTTTTATTTCCTTTGACAATTTCTAGGCCGGGCTTGATTCCTTTCACAAATTCAAAGCCAAGTTTTTATTTCCTTTAACAGTTTCTAGGCCGGGTTTGATTCCTTTCACAAATTTAAAGCCAAGGTTTTATTTCCTTTGACAATTTCCAGGCCGGGCTCAGGTTCGGAGGGCGCTGGAGGGGTCGGGCTGGGTGCGTTTCCCCCCAGCGGCCGCCAGGTGGCAGCAGAGCGCAGCGCGAGGCGGCGCTGATTGACAGCTGTCAATCACCGCGGCCCCGGAGGCTGGAAATGGGGGTTCCAGGGGGTGCGGGTCAGTTTGGGATGTTCCCATTGTTCACTGTGTCACCTACTGGGGAGCTCCTCAGTCTGGAATGGGTTCCTGAATTCCTCAGTTTGGAATGAGTTCCTCAATCTGGAATAAGTTCCTGAGTTCCTCAGTCTGGAATTAATTCCTGAATTCCTCAGTCTGGAACGAGTTCCTCAGTCTGGAATGAATTCCTGAGTTCCTCAGTCTGGAATGAATTCCTCATTCTGGAATGAATTCCTGAATTCTTTATTCTGGAATGAATTCCTGAATTCCTCAGCCTGGAATTAGTTCCTCAGTCTGGAATAAATTCCTGAATTCCTCAGTCTGGAATGGGTTCCTGAGTTCCTCAGTCTGGAATGAATTCCTCAGTCCGGAATGAATTCCTGAATTCCTCAGTCTGGAATGGGTTCCTGAGTTCCTCAGTCTGGAATGGATTCCTCAATCTGGAATGAATTCCTGAATTCTTTAGTCTGGAATGAATCCCTGAGTTTCTCAGTTTGGAATGAGTTCCTCAGTCTGGAACGAGTTCCTCAGTCCAGAATGAATTCCTGAATTCCTCAGTCTGGAATGAATTCCTCATTCTGGAATGAATTCTTGAATTCTTTAGTCTGGAATGAATTCCTGAATTCCTCAGCCTGGAATTAGTTCCTCAGTCTGGAATGAGTTCCTCAATCTGGAATGAGTTCCTGAGTTCCTCAGTCTGGAATAAATTCCTGAATTCCTCAGTCTGGAATGAGTTCCTCAGTCCAGAATGAATTCCTGATTTCCTCAGTCTGGAATGAATTCCTGAATTCCTCAATCTGGAATGAATTCCTGAATTCTTTAGTCTGGAATGAATTCCTCAGTCTGGAATGGGTTCCTGAATTCTTTAGTCTGGAATGAATTCCTGAGTTCCTCGGTCCAGAATGAATTCCTGAGTTCCTCAGTCTGGAATGGGTTCCTGAATTCTTTAGTCTGGAATGAATTTCTGAATTCCTCAGTCTGGAATGGATTCAGCAATCTGGAATGAATTCCTGAATTCTTTAGTCTGGAATGCATTCCTGAGTTCCTCAGTTTGGAATGAATTCCTGAGTTCCTCAGTCCAGAATGAATTCCTGAATTCCTCAGTCTGGAATGGGTCCCTCAGTCTGGAATGAGTTCCTCAGTCCAGAATGAATTCCTGAGTTCCTCAGTCCAGAATGAATTCCTCAATCTGGAATGAATTCCTGAATTCCTCAGTCCAGAATGAATTCCTCAATCTGGAATGAATTCCTGAGTTCCTCAGTCCAGAATGAATTCCTGAATTCCTCAGTCTGGAATGAATTCCTGAGCTCCTCAGTCTGGAATGAATTCCTGAATTCTTTAGTCTGGAATGAGTTCCTGCGCTCCTCGGTCCAGAATGAATTCCTGAATTCCTCAGTCTGGAATGAATTCCTGAGTTCCTCAGTCAATTCCTCAATTCCTGAGTTCCTCAGTCAATTCCTCAGTTCCTGAGTTCCTTGGGAAGGAGTAGAACCCCAGAATGGCTTCACTGAGCCGTGCCCTGGGAGCCCAGAAAGCCAAAACTGCCCTGGGCTCATCCCCAGCAGCGTGTGCAGCGTGTGAGGGGGGGATTCTGCCCCTCTGCTCTGCTGAGACCCTGCCCTGCAGAGCTGCCCCAGCTCTGGGCTCCCCAGCACAGGGAGGACAAGGAGCTGCTGCAGTGAGTCCAGGGGAGGCCACAGAGATGATCTGAGGGCTCTGGAGCTCCTCTGCTCTGGACACAGGCTGGGAGAGCCGGGGGTGTTCAGCTTAGAGAAGTAAAGGCTCCAGGGAGACCTCAGAGCCCCTTCCAGGGCCTAAAGGGGTTCTGGACTTTGGAAAGGCTTTGAAGGGATGGTATCAGTTTCTCAGTTTCTCTGGGTCAGGATTGAAGGCACTTGTGACAGAAGTTCATGTTGGGACCCAGGTGTTTATCAGTAAAACAGCCTCACAACCATGAGTTGGGCAGCTTTTCATTAGAAGGCACAAATTGGCCAACAATCTCTTGTCACAAGGTCTTTTAAGAATAAACTATCCAGTTTATAATTATTTTCCCTTTTAACCCAATATCTGACCCCAAAGACCCCACAATGAGGACTTTTCTGCCCAATTACAAAATGCCACCCAAACCCATGAAGAAGAAGGAAGAAGAAACCCAGGATGACACCCTGTGCCCTCCATCTTGCACACTAAAAACCCCAAACCCTCAGTTTCTCACCCAGTGATCCACCTACACTGCTGTCTATAATCTATTTCACACTTTTGTGGGTTCCAGTCTATTTTGAAATCCAGGAAACTTTCTCCATGGATGAGGGTCAGAGTCAGCGCTCCCTGGGGGTCAGGGCAGCCCAGAGCAGACACAGGAACATTCCCAGTGCTGCCCTGGCTTTCCACAGGACAGGACAGGGGGAATGGCTTCCCACTGCCAGAGGGCAGGGCTGGATGGGATTTTGGGGAGGAATTCCTGGCTGTGAGGGTGGGCAGGCCCTGGCACAGGTGCCCAGAGCAGCTGGGGCTGCCCCTGGATCCCTGGCAGTGCCCAAGGCCAGGCTGGACAGGGCTTGGAGCAGCCTGGGACAGTGGGAGGTGTCCCTGCCATGGCAGGGGTGGGACAAGGTGAGTTTTATGTTCCCTCAAAACCCAAACCATGCCCTGAATCTTTGCTGGGCAGCCTGCAGCATTTCCAGCCTGTGTGAGGGATGCAGGACCTGGATCAGCCCTGGATCAGCCCTGGATCAGCCCTGGATCAGCCCTGCCTTTCCTTCTGAGGCTGCTAATGGAGAAACTTTATTATTATATTAATAAATATAAATATAAATATAAATATATAATATAAATATATATGTTTTTATAAACATATAATATATAATATATATTATATATTATATATATTATATAATATATATAATATAGATATAATATATATAATGTATATGATATATATTATATTTATATAAATATGTATTTATAAATATAAATATAAATATATTTATGATAAAATAAATATAAATATAAATGTAAAATAAATAGAAATAAATATAATATAAATATAATATAATATAATATAATATAATATTATATTTTATTATATTATATTATATTATATATATATAATATAATATAATATAATATAATATAATATAACATAACATAACATAACATAACATAACATAACAACATAACATAATAATTTATATAATTATATTATATTATAATAATAAAATAAATTATTATTAAATATATATATTATATATATTATAAAATTAATTACTGTATTAACAATGTTTCTCCAGAATTATTATATTAATTAATTAATTAATTAATTAATGGCAAAACCCCTGAGATTGGCTTCCCACTCCTGGCAAAGGACAGTTTGCAAAGTGGCATCAAACCCACACAGCTCTGAGGGGCTTCTCCTTGCAGGGCTTTGTACCAACGTACAGCCAGCCCCAAAATCCCCATTTTTTGCTGAAAATGCCGTTTGATGCAATCTGCTTTTTCCAAGGAGAGCCCCTTGGACAAAGCTCTGGCTCTTGCTTGGCCAGCTGGAGCTGGGAATGGCAGCCCCGAGGGTTTGTCAAAGGCACTTTTGGGAATGGGGGCTGATTCTGCTTGTCTCGCTCTCCCTTTGTGCCAGAGGTTGCTCTCTGCTCCTCTGGGATGTGGCAGCCAGGGGAAAAGGGAGGGGAAAAAGGGAAAATCCTTTGCCCTGGCAGCCTGGGAAGGAGCTGGAGTTTTTCTCAGTTTCTGTTACAGAGCAGGGTGGAAGCTGAAATTTGTGTATGGGATGGCCCTCGGTTAGATCCTCCTCCAGCTCCAGGTCTAATCACTCCCTGCAGCCACAAACTATTCTCTGTGTGCTCAAAGAACAGTGGGAGAACAGAAAAAGAGTGGTAAAAGAAGGGTGAAAAGAGTGGTAAAAGAAGGGTGAAAAGAGTGGTAAAAGAAGGGTGAAAAGAGTGGTAAAAGAATAGTGAAGATAGTAAAAGAATAGTGAAGATAGTAAAAGAATAGTGAAGATAGTAAAAGAATAGTGAAAGAGTAGGAAAAGAACAAAGCCCAAATTTATATTTTTTTAATTTTTGAGATGTGCTCTCGGCTCAGAAGGAACCTGGGCTCAGCAGTTTGAGGGAATAGAGGTAATTTCAGTCCCTTTTTGGTGGTGTTTGGTGCGAGGAGGATGCCTGGGAGAGCCCCTTTGCAGAGCACCGAGTTTCCATCCGTGGCATCACCAGCTTGGCACTGGTGCGTGCACTCACACCCCTCCAGAAGCTCCCAGTGTTTATTTTACACCCACCCTGCTCACACTTTGAAGTGGATTTAAGCAACAACAACAAAATTATAGACCCTGTATAAATCTTTAATCAGAACATGTTTCCCCCTCCGAGCCTGCACTGCTGTGCACAATCAGAACAAATCAAAAGAAAGCAGAGTAAATTATTCATTGGGAGTCTATTCCTGCCTTCCCTGCATGGAGGCAGGGCTGGGGTTTGTGTCTGTCTGGGACTGTTGGTGTTTTCACCCCAGAAAGCTGAGCTGTGGCCACAGAGCCACGGGATGGGCAATTCCAGCTCTTTTTGCCCACAGGATGGGCAATTCCGGCCCCTGTTTGCCCACAGGATGGGCAATTCCAGCCCCTGTTTCCTACAGGATGGGCAATTCCAGCCCCTGTTTCCTACAGGATGGGCAATTCCAGCTCCTGTTTCCCACGGGATGGGCAATTCCAGCTCTTTTTGCCCACAGGATGGGCAATTCCAGCCCTATTTCCCCACAGGATGGGCAATTCCAGCTCTTTTTGACACAGGATGGGCAACTCCAGCTCCTGTTTGCCACAGGATGGGCAATTCCAGCTCCTGTTTCCTACAGGATGGGCAATTCCAGCTCTTTTTGCCCACAGGATGGGCAATTCCAGCTCTTTTTGCCACAGGATGGGCAATTCCAGCCCCTTTTTGCCACAGGATGGGCAATTCCAGCTCTTTTTGCCCACAGGATGGGCAATTCCAGCCCCTGTTTGCCCATGGGATGGAAAATTCCAGCTCTTTTTCCCCACAGGATGGGCAATTCCAGCCCCTATTTCCTACAGGATGGGCGATTCCAGTCCCTGTTTCCCCACAGGATGGGCAATTCCAGCTCTTTTTGCCCACGGGATGGGCAATTCCAGCCCCTATTTCCTACAGGATGGGCAATTCCAGCTCTTTTTGCCACAGGATGGGCAATTCCAGCTCTTTTTGCCACAGGATGGGCAATTCCAGCCCCTATTTCCTACAGGATGGGCAAATCCAGTCCCTGTTTCCCCACAGGATGGGCAATTCCAGCCCCTGTTTGCCCCAGGATGGGCAATTCCAGCTCCTATTTCCTACAGGATGGGCAATTCCAGCTCCTGTTTGCCCACAGGATGGGCAATTCCAGCTCTTTTTGCCCACAGGATGGGCAATTCCAGCTCTTTTTCCCCATGGGATGGGCAATTCCAGCCCCTATTTCCTACAGGATGGGCAATTCCAGCTCTTTTTCCCCATGGGATGGGCAATTCCAGCTCCTGTTTCCCACAGGATGGGCAATTCCAGCCCCTGTTTCCCACAGGATGGGCAATTCCAGCTCCTGTTTCCCATGGGATGGGCAATTCCAGCTCTTTTTGCCCACAGGATGGGCAATTCCAGCCCCTGTTTCCCTGTTTCTCCTGTTCCCTGGCAAGCCCAGCTCCAAACTTCAGCTTGACAGCTTCAGACTGTCCTGTCCCAGGGGTGGGAAGCCAATCTCAGGCGTTTCTCCATTAATCAATCAATCAATCAATTAATTAATTAATATAATAATTGTGGAGAAATATTATATTATATTATATTATATTATATTATATTATATTATATTATATTATATTTTATATCATATTGTATTATATTATATTATATTATGTTATATTATATTATATATTAAATATTAATATATAATATATACTATATATATTATATATATTATATGTATAATATATATTTTATATTATACATATATAATATATTATATTATAATATATTATATAATATATTAATATTATATTGATATAATATATTATATACTATATTAATTTATATTAATTTATTATTATTATAAACCTCCCAGCATTTACCCAAGAAATGCCCATGCCCATCACTGCTGTGTATCTGACACAGTGCACTGCTCTCAGCTGTTAGTGGAATCAAACCCCTTGGAATCAAACCCCCTTTTTTCTTGATTATTTTAATTTTATTTTCAATTTTGTTTCAGAGTCACGCTCCACGGCACAAACTGTAAAAAATACATTTTAAAAACCTCCAAAACAGACAGGTCGAGACCTTTCAGCTAACAACCCCCCCCCTACCCCATCCTTGAAATCTAAAGTAGTGAAGGATTTTGCAGAAAATAATGGATCATTTTCCCATTTACCCATGATTCAAGGATTAATAACTAATCCCATCAAAGGACATCTGCTTAGATTGTTCCTTGTCAGTGAAAGTAAATAGAGCCTTTTAGTCTTTAGACCTAAACTCCTCTGAGGTTATTGTGCACAGGAACCTCCTACAAGCTCTGGCTTTCTCTGTCGCTCCTGCTGTGCCTAACCCTGGAGGGAGAAAGCAAAACTTTGCAAGTCCCTGGACATAAAGGTTATTTGCTAGAATGGAGGAGACTTTTCTGAGAGGCTGGGGAAGCTGAGACCCTCACCCTCCCCTGAGGCTGGCCCGGGGCAGGGGCTGCAGCCCTGAGCCCTCTGAGCTCTTTGTGCTGCCCCTGGGCCCACGGTTCGGGCTGGGAACGTGGGGGTTTGGCTCTCCCTAAAGCTTCTCCCCTGTTTGTGGGATGTTTCAGCTCAGCTCTTCTGGGGTTAAGTGGGAAAATGAGGAATTGGTTGGGTCTGGGTCCAAAATCCCAGGAAAATCTGGGAAAGGGGGGTCCAGGAGCTGGCAGGGGGGGAAATGGGGGAAATGGGGAGGGGGTGACAGGGTTTGAGGGAAGAACCCCTTGGAAACAATGGGCTTCATTCAAACAATGGCCTGGCAGAGCATGATTTGGGTTTTCACCACTGGGGCTCCCAAAGCTGCTTTTTGGGGGATGGAGACGTTCCCAAAGCTGATATTTGGGCGATGGAGACATTCCCAAAGCTGCTTTTTGGGGTGATAGAGACATTCCCAAAGGGGTTTTTGGGGGATGGAGATGTTCCCAAAGGGGTTTTTTGGGGTGATGGAGACGTTCCCAAAGCTGATTTTTGGGGGATGGAGACATTCCCAAAGGGGTTTTTTGGGGTGATGAAGACATTCCCAAAGCTGCTTTTTGGGGGATGGAGATATTCCCAAAGCTGCTTTTTGAGGGATGGAGACATTCCCAAAGCTGATTTTTGGGGTGGTGGAGACATTCCCAAAGGGGTTTTTTTGGGGGATGGAGACATTCCCAAAGGGGTTTTTTGGGGGATGGAGACATTCCCAAAACTGCTTTTTGGGGTGATAAAGACATTCCCAAAGCTGCTTTTTGGGGTGATGGAGACATTCCCAAAGCTGCTTTTTGGGGGATGGAGACATTCCCAAAGCTGATTTTTGGGGTGATGGAGACATTCCCAAAGGGGTTTTTTGGGGGATGGAGACATTCCCAAAACTGCTTTTTGGGGTGATAAAGACATTTCCAAAGCTGCTTTTTGGGGTGATAGAGACATTCCCAAGGCTGCTTTTTGGCAATGGATATTGGGGAGGTGGAGACAATTTTTGGGAATGGGATTTTTTGGGGGGATTGAGACATTCCCAAAGCTGCTTTTTGTGGTGATAGAGACATTCCCAAAGGGGTTTTTTGGGGTGATGGAGACATTCCCAAAGCTGATTTTTGGGGGATGGAGACATTCCCAAAGGGGTTTCTTGGGGGATGGAGACATTCCCAAAGGGGTTTTTTGGGGGGATGGAGACATTCCCAAAGGGGTTTTTTGGGGGATGGAGACATTCCCAAAGGGGTTTTTTGGGGTGATGAAGACATTCCCAAAGCTGCTTTTTGGCAATGGATATTGGGGAGGTGGAGACAATTTTTGGGAATGGGATTTCTGGGGGGATTGAGACATTCCCAAAGCTGCTTTTGTGGTGATAGAGACATTCCCAAAGGGGTTCTGGTGAAGCCAAAATGTGAGGAAATTGCCCCAAATGAGAGGAGCTCTGCAATTATTGATGCCTGGCAGTGCCCAGGGCAGGAAGGCCCCAGAGGGGACACCCTTGGGGTCACCTGGGGAGAAGCTGGTGCAAGATCCCAGTCCCTGCTCTCTCCTGCTGCCAGTGTGGAAATAACCACTGGTGCCCGTGCCAGGCAGTTGGAGGGATGCATGTTGTAAGCATTTCAGAACATCTAAAATTAGACTTTGTCTTTTTTTCCCCCTACCAGAACACGGCTGAGTGTCTCATCCACCAACACCAGCTGTGGATTTTTTATTTATTTTTTTAATTTTTTTTTTTTTTCCCCTCTCTCTCGCTTTGGAAAAAGCTTCCTCAGAGATACAGACAAAAAAGAAACGCTGCTCCACCCTCTCCCTGGCACACACAAAATATGAGAGGAGTAATTACAAACTGGGGCTCTGGGCCTCAAACCCAGAGCCTGCTTTGGGCTATTGAGGGAAATCTTTCAAAACCCAACTGGAAAGCAGCTCCATCAGCCTTTTGCCATGTGGGGAAGCTGGTCCTGCTGTGCTCAGCCCTCCCAGCCCTCTGGACCTGCAGCCCTGGTGCTGCTGAAATGCAGCTCCCAGCTCTGAGAAGGGAACAATTGCAGGCAGAGCCAGTGGGAGTTCAAAAGGAGCAATAGTGAATTAAACGATGGCAATTTCCCTTATTTTCTGCTGCTTAAAGGTGCACGCTGGGAATGTTTAAATATCCTTGTTATCCCCTTCAGTACCTAGGGAACATTTTTTTAACGAGCTGGGCTGTAATCAGGCCGTGTTCGTGCCAGGCATCCCTTACAAGAGCTGCTCTCCAAAAGAGCTGCCCAGAGCGAAGCCCTTTGAGGCAGAAGGAGAAAAAGAAAAAGCACCTGCAGCAAGGAGGAGCAGGCAGCTGAGCTGGGGTAGGTGCTGGGGGGACACTTCACCCAATTCTACCAGGACAAAACACAGCTCCCTGCCAGTACAGAAAAGGAATTGTGGTATTTAGTTCAGGTTTGGGGATTTGTGGGGTTTTTCCTGGTTTTGTTTGGGTTTTTTGGTTTTTTTTTCACTTGGGTTTGGAGGTGAGCTGAAGCTAACAGCACATCTGAGATGATCTGCTATAAAATTTCTTTATTTTTCAGGCTTCAATCCCCTTTTGCCCTGAAGCTGCTGGGTTACATGGGTGCCTTTGAAGGCATCGCTCAGGGGGGACACTTCACCCCATTTTACCAGGACAAAACACAGCTCCCTGCCAGAACAGAAAGAGGAAGTTTTGGGGGTTTAGGTTTGGGATTTGTGGGATTTTTCCTGGTTGGGTTTTTTTTGGATTTTTTGGGTTTTTTGGGTTTTTTTTGTTTTTGTTTTTTGGTTTTTGTTTTTGTTTTTTTTGTTTTTTGTTTTGTTTTGTTTTTGTTGTTTTTTGTTTTATTTTGTTTTTTGTTTGGTTTTTTGTTTTTGTTTTTTGTTTTGGTTTGGTTTTGGTTTGGTTTTGGTTTGGCTTTTTTTTTTAATATTGGTTTAGAGGCGAGCTGAAGCTGACGATAACACCACATCTGACATCATCTGCTATAAAATTTCCCTATTTTCAGCCTTCAATCCCCTTTTTCCCCGAAGCTGCTGGGTTACATGGGTGCCTTTGAAGGCATTGACCCTTTGGGGTGAACCATTAAAATCTCCTGAATCCCCAAACCCTCCACCTGAAGCAGGAAAACACTTGCAGGGCACAGCCAGGAGGAAACCACGAGGTTTTCCAGCCCTGAGGCCAGCAGGGTTGGTGTGGCTGAGGGGTCCAGGATGGAGCAAAGCGCTCAGGACAGAGGCTGTGGGTGCCCAGGACAGAGGATGAGGATGGGCAGGAGCTGCCTGGCACAGCCTGGGCATGGCTTTGGAGCTTCTCTGCCTGTGCCCTTCAGCCTGCACCCACCTGCTTCCAAATGCAGCCTTTTGTTGGCATTTTCTTTGTCTGGAGGACGCTGAGGCAGTGGCACAGCCTGGCCCAGGCAGCAGCAAAAGTGCCCAGGGAAGGCAGAAAAATGCCATCCATGGAGTGGGGGCTGGCACCAAGAGAGATATTTATTAATAAATTTATTTATTTAGACACCACCCAGCCCCAGAGCTTTTCCCCTTGCCCCAAACCTGCCAGCCAGCGCTGGCTGTGATCTGCTCAGGCAGCTGTACCCCAGATTTTGGGGTGACTGGGACTTGTGCAAACAAAATCCCGTGTTTGGATGTGCCAGAGCAGCAGCCACGCACATTTAGGGTCCGTTGTGTGGCCATTGTGTACAGAAAATAACCCACAGCTGCTCTAAACCCCCCGTTTGTGGGGACACCTCAGTGCAAACGCCTCAAAACCCAAAAACCCTCTTTGACCCCAATGTGGCCCTTCTTACACAGCTCCCTAAAGCTTCTCCCCTGTTTATGGGATGTTCCAGCTCAGCTCTTCTGGGGTTAAATGGGAAAATGAGGAACTGGTTGGGTCTGGGTCCAAATCCCCAGGAAAACCTGGGAGGGGGGAATGAGCTGGGAGAGGGAAGGGGAACCTTGCATCTCCCACACCTCTGAGCTGGCAGGCAAAAAAAAGAAAAAAAAAAAAGGGAATTTCCTTAAAAATGCCCAGCAGGGAGCTGCAGGCTGCTCCCTTTTGGGGCCCTGCAGGATCCCCAAAGCCCCACGGGCTCGGGGAGAGAGCGGGGAGCACCCAGGGCTGCAGGAGGGCATTTCAGAGGGCATTTGAGAGGGCATTTGAGAGGGCATTTTAGAGGGCATTTGAGTGGGTATTTCAGAGGGCATTTTAGAGGGCAATTTAGAGGGCATTTTCAAAGGGCATTTTGAGTGGGCATTTCAGAGGGCATTTCAGAGGGCAATTTCAGAGGGCAATTTTAGAGGGCATTTTGAGTGGGCATTTCAGAGGGCAATTTGAGAAGGCATTTCACAGGGCATTTCTGAGGGCAATTTCAGAGGGCATTTGAGAGGGCAATTTCAGAGGGCAATTTTAGAGGGCATTTCACAGGGCATTTCAGAGGGCATTTTCAGAGGGCAATTTTAGAGGGCAATTTTGAGAGGGCATTTTGAGTGGGCATTTCAGAGGGCATTTGAGAGGGCATTTGAGAGGGCAATTTGAGAAGGCATTTCACAGGGCATTTCCGAGGGCAATTTCAGAGGGCATTTTCAAAGGGCATTTCAGAGGGTAATTTTAGAGGGCATTTCAGAGGGCAATTTTAGAGGGCATTTGAGAGGGCATTTCAGAGGGCATTTGGAGTGGGCATTTTGAGAGGGCATTTTCGAGGGCATTTTGAGAGGGCATTTCAGAGGGCATTTTCGAGGGCATTTCAGAGGGAATTTGAGTGGGCATTTTGAGTGGGCATTTCAGAGGGTAATTTCAGAGGGCAATTTTGAGAGGGCATTTTCGAGGGCATTTCAGAGGGCATTTTGAGAGGGCAATTTCAGAGAGCAATTTCAGAGGGCATTTTGAGAGGGCATTTTGAGAGGGCATTTTGAGTGGGTATTCCAGAGGGCATTTCAGAGGGCAATTTCAGAGGGCAATTTTAGAGGGCATTTGAGAGAGCATTTCAGAGGGCATTTCAGAGGGTAATTTCAGAGGGCATTTTGAGTGGGCATTTCAGGGGGCATTTCAGAGGGCAATTTCAGAGGGCATTTGAGAGGGCATTTGAGAGGGCATTTTGAGAGGGCATTTTGAGTGGGCATTTTGAGTGGGTATTCCAGAGGGCATTTCAGAGGGCAATTTCAGAGGGAATTTTCAGAGGGCATTTTCAGAGTGCATTTTGCCCCTTGGCATGCCCAGGGGCACGGAGAGCATCGCCCTGCAGGTGCCCTGGTGCAGGGAGCTGCTGAGGGGATGGGGTTGGTGTCCCATGGAAATCCCTCTGTGCCCCCTGTGCCACACGCCCGCCTGAGGTGCCCCCAGCGAGGGTGGCACACCCGGGTTCAGGCACATCCCAGCGGCTTCTGCTCAGTTTTGGGGGTGCTCCCGCTGAATTTGTGCCCCCCATTCCCACCCTGGCGTTCGTGGCCTCGAGTCCCATCCTGGCACAGCCGGGGGGCACCAGAGCACCCAAAAATCCCCCGGGATAACCCGGGCAGGGGGGTCCCTCCCGTCTCCCCTGATGCGCTGCAAACCCGACCCTTCTGGTGGGAAATCTGCCTTTGTTTGGGTTTTCTGGAGGGGTTTTATCCCATTTTTAATGGAGCTGAGCGGCTCCGTGCGGGGCGGGGGTCCCGAGGGTCGCTGCCTCTCCCTCCCCCGGGACCCCCGCCCGGAAAATCGCGGTGAAAATCCCCCCGGATCCTCGGAAACCCACCGGGATTTGCCTTGCAGCAGAAAATCTCTGCAAAAATAAGTTTAAAGCGCCCGTTTTGCGGGCACTGAACGCCCCTGCTCGTTCGCGGTGGCAGCGCCTGGCACTGGGAAAATGAAGGCGAAATGAGATGGGCACAAAGCTCCTGGGCTGGAGGCTGCGTGCCTTGGGCTGGAGGAGCCAGCAGTGCCGAGAGAATTCCCAAAAAAATGGAAGAAATTGCTCGGCCGCTTTGCTCCAGCCCCTTCCTCTTTAAAGTTCGCTGTCAGAGAAAATAAAGAGGCGCTGTGAGACCCAAAAATCACAAAATCTCCGTCTGTCCCGGCGGGAGGCGAAGGTTCTCAGTGTCTTGAATTGCTACTTTGGGATAAGGAGGGGAAAAAATAATAATCCACCTTTTTTGGGGGGAAAAAAATAATAATCCACTTAAAAAAAATTAAAATCCACTTTTTGAAAAAATTTTTTTAATTTTTTTTTTTTTTTTAAGCATAATCTGGTGAGCGAAGCCGCCGTCCTCGCTGGAGGATGGGGAAGTGATGCCAGAGGGTCTCGGGGTTGCAGTGAGGATTTCTGCAGGGAAAACGGCTCCTCTCGTTGGGCGTCGTGAGCTGCGAATTTGCCAAGGCAGGGGGAACAGAAAGGGAATTTCAAATTTTTGAATTTCCTTTCCATACAGCGTTGTCCACGTTTCCAAACTCACGGGAGGTTTGCAGGAAGGTCGGCTGAAATGTCGAATAATAATAATAATAATAATAATAATAATAATAATAATAATAATAATAATAATAATAATAACCGGGAGGGACAGAAATGGTCACGGCTCCTCCGCCCGCGGCCGCGCAGGATGTTCGTAGTTTCTGGTCATTTGCAGTAAATAAATGGATTTTTAAAATATAATAATAATAGTAATTGTTTAATAAAAAATAATAAAAACTCCTGGTGAGTGGGGAATTAAAGAGGAATGGGGTAGAGGAATGCAGAGAGCAGCGACCCGGACGGGGCTGGGAAAAGCGGCTCAGCCGCTGAGGTGGAAAGGAAACTGCAGAAAAAGGTTTTTCCCAAAAATTAAAAAAAAAAAATTAAATTTTATCTAAAAAACTGGAAAGAAAGAAGGGAAGAGACCCCGCAATTCCCTCTGTTTCACGGCTGTTGCTGTTCTTAACCCAGACTCGGGCGGGCTCCGTGCCCCGGGGCTGCTGCCACCCCCACCGCCCCCATCCCTCGCCGAGGTTTTGTTCACTTCGGGTGTTTTTATCAGTATTTTTATCGCTTAAACGAAACCAAAAAACAGGGAATTGGTCGCTGATTCTGAGTTCATTCCCGTTATTCGGCCGTTTGAATGGCGGGCAAAAGGGAGAAAATGTTATTTAATAGGGGAGGAAAAAAGAAAATAATCCTGAGTAGGGAAGAAAATCGGAGCCCAAGCCGAAACGGGGAGTTATTTTTGAATACGCCGTGATCACAGTTTGTGAAAGGAGGGGAACAAAGTCAATTCCCAAACCGAGGGGGAAGCCCAGAGCCGGGGGAAACTTTGCGAGACGCCACGGGCGAAAACTCCGGCGGAAAAATCCGCGCCCGGCGCTGCTGCTGCCGTGTCCCCCCAGCTTTAACCAACACTCAGGAAATGCCAGGCAGACTTTGCCCCTAATCTCTGCTTATCGAGCAAAAAAAAAAAAAGCCCCGCGGTGTTTATAAACCCGCAGGTAAGCGGGGAACTCGCGGTCCAGCGCGTGTGCCCGGGATCTCCGCTTCGTGGTGGGGTTTTATTGTTAATAAAATGCAAGAAGTCCGAGGTTACCTTTAAAACACTCCCTGGGGCCGGGGCTGGAGCGCTCCGAGCCCGGCTCGGGCCCTCCGCGCGTGTTTTATTCCCAATTCCCGGGTTTTATTCCCAGTTCCCGGGTTTTATTCCCAATTCCCGGGTTTTATTCCCGGGGCGGGCTGAGGGCACCGCGCCCTTTGGGGAGCGGCTCCCGGGCAAGCCCCGGTCCCGGGGCCGGGCCGTGCCGCTCGTTTATGGCAAAGGGAGAAAATATGAATTGGAATTAAAGAGTGAATTAAGGGCAGGCGCACGGGCCCCGGCCGCGCTGTCTGCGCCCCCCGAGCGCTTCGCGCCCCCGCGGTTCGGCTGCTTTCCTCCAAAACCACCCAAATACCCTCAAATCACCTTTTTTCCCCCCGTTATCCCCGTTCCCCCGCACGCCTCACCCCTTTCCCACCCCCAAAGGCTGCCGCGCTTCTCTCTCTCCCCGCGCCTCCGTAGCTGCGGAGAGAGAGGTTGCCACATTTGCATATATGGTAATGAGCTCCTAATTGCCAGGCTCGCTGCGCTTTGCCGATCGATTTCGAGCAATCCAGAGGTTAAGGAAGCTTGGAAATAGCGCGGCTCTGAGCTCCCCCCACCCCTCCCCGCCCGCAACACGGAGCTGGCCCCGCATTTGCATCCCAACTTTTTTTAACTCTCCCACGTACACTTTACGTATCGGCTACGTGGAGGCTCCTCGGCCGCTCCTATATATCCGTACGGCGGGCACGGCCCCCGCTCCTCCGCTCCACCGGCGGCTCCGGGCTCGGGGCCACCGCCAGGACCCGCGGGAGAGCCGGGCAGGTGAGGGCAGGGCAGGGCAGGGCACGGTGGGCAGGTGAGCGAGGGCACCTTGAGCAGGGCACGGAGGGCAGGCAGAGCTTGCCTGGCACTGAAGGGAGGGCACCGCTCCAGGCTGGTGACCGGCACCAGGGAGGAGCCGCTGCCCATCGGGCGCGTCCCCCAGGTGGGTGAAGAAGTCGGGGTGACCCCGGAGAAAGAAGGGGAGCAGCGCTCAGCCAGCCCCGGCCCGCAGAGCCCCGCGGAGCCCCCGCGGAGCCCCCGCAGCCTCCCCGCACAGCCGGACAAACAATGTGAGACTTGGCGGAACAAAAGCGGCGGGGCTTGGGTTGCTGAACACGTCTGAGGCCAGACGAGCCGCGCGATTTATTGGACTCGGTGAGAAAACCATAATAAAAAAAAAAAAAGAAAAAAAAAAGAAAAAAAAAAAAGTAAGGGGGGGACGGGGGGATGGATGGAGGGGGGAGAGGACTCTCAAAGCGTCTTTTTTATGGGCTGGGGGCCGCAGCGCTGCGGGGCCGGGGGGAAAATGCTCCGGGAGCGGGTCCAGCTCCTGCCTGGGGTCGGGGCTGCGGGGTCGGAGTTGCTCCTAAATCCCCGGGGCAGGGGGAGCTTCGTCCCCTTTTCCCTTTTTCCTTTTTCCCTTTTTTCCCTTTTCCCTTTTCCGTTTTCCCTTTTTTCCCTTTTTTTCCCTTTGCCCTTCCCTCCCGTCCCGCCGCATTCCGGCATCCGAGCCGAGAAAGTTTGGGCACGGCCGAGCGCGTCCATCGCACGGCCCCGCGCTCTTCTCTCGGCCCGCGGCTGACCCAGAGCCACTTTGGGGTGAGGGATTCACTTCTTTCCCATTCTCCCAGCTGGAGAATCCAGATTTGGGGTGCGGAGCCCCCCGTGCAGCGCCTCGGGCAGGGGATGGGAGCGGCCTGGCCCGTTCCAGGCTCTCGCCAAGCCCCGGGGCTTTGTGCTTTGCTCCAGGGGATGCTCTCGGTGCCTCTCGTGTGGGGCAGGAGGAGAAAGCCCCAAATCCTCGCTCCTGACAGCGCTTTCCCCTCGGGGGTGCCCGGGGATGCTCCGGGGGTGCGGCCGAGCGCGGGGAAGGGGCGGAGGGGACACGGACACCGGGGGAGAGGGGACAGAAAGGTCCCGGTGCCCCCATCCCCAGGCAGGAATTTGGGGAGGCGTGGGATGCTCGGGGCTGGATCCCAAATTTGGAATAAGCAAATGAATGCAAGGCGAGCGGAAATAACCCCAGAGCAAAGGTTCTGCACATCCTCCGAGGCAGAACGGAGGGGGAACGATTCCTCCCCACCTCGGGAACTTCTCCCCGTGCGGCGTTTCTTAAATTTCTCCCCCCACCATAACAAGGTGGGAGCCGATCCTTTAATCCCCCTAAACCCCGAGAATTCCTGCCCTGGAGTGGCCCCGCTAAGGCTCCCCCTCCTCAGGCCGTGCAGGGAACCCAAATTAAACGGGTTTAGGGTATTTTTTAGAAGTTATTGAAGCCAAATGTGATGCTCCGACCGAAATTCGCCTCTCGGTTGCAGCGGGCCCGGGTGTTCCAATCCTGCCGCCGATGCAAAATCCCACATGGCTTTTTTGGGGGGTTTTTTTGTTGGTTTTTTTTTTCCTGCCAAAGAAGATTTAATCTTCATTTTAATTATAATTTTTATTTTAACTTATATTTTAGTTCTTATCGTCCTCTTTTTTTGTCGTTGGTGTTTTGGTTTTGGTCTTTAAAAAGCCTCATCCCCGCAATCAATCCTTGATTCTTTCCTCAGCGAGGGGAAAAAGCTGCGCTCAAAGAGTGCACGGGGAAAAATCAACCCGGGCTTATTTTGGGGCCATTTTTGGGCTATTTTTGGGGTCGTACGTGGACTCCCGGCTCTGCAAAAAATGCCCATGGTACCCACGGGGTCATGTCCTGCCCAGCTCGGCTCCGTTTTTAGCCCGCGGAAATTAAGTTTTTATATTTGCACTGACGTGCGTGGAAGTTTCAAGGCTGGAAATCCTCAAATCTGCCGTTCAAAGGGAGATCCCGCGGTCGCGGCGGCTCCTTCTTCTTCCTTGCGGTTTGGATTGGGTTTGTTTGCTTTTTTTCCCCAGAAAGACAGAAAAGCACGGAGCAGGTTTTTATTTATATCAAAACACACCCGAGCATTTTCTGCAAATCGCTCGTGCCCTTCCCTAAATCCTCCCAGATCGGGTTGGTTCTAAGGCGATGTTAAATAAAATTAGAAATAAAAATGCACTGTCATCGGGGTAATCCCAGGGTGAATCCAAATTTGAAAGCGAAATCCCTGTCTTTGCAGCCTTTTTCAGGATAAATCGCAAAATTCGTGGGTTTTTTTTTCTTTTTTGGCAGGTTAAAAAAAAATGATAATTTCTGGAGGGGACTGGAATAAAAATGAAGATTTAAAAAATGTGAATTTAAATAAAGAGGAGAATCAAAAGAGGGGCAGGCAGGCGGTTGCGTCCCTAAAATCCCATTTCATTTTTGCGTCCCTAAAATCCCAGTTCATTTTCGTGTCCCTAAAATCCCAGTTCAATTTTGCGTCCCTAAAATCCCAGTGCAATTTTTGCGTCCCTAAAATCCCAGTTCATTTTCGCGTCCCTAAAACCCCAGTTCATTTTTGTGTCCCTAAAACCCCAGTTCATTTTTGCGTCCCTAAAATCCCAGTGCAATTTTGTGTCCCTAAAATCCCAGTTCATTTTTGCGTCCCTAAAACCCCAGTTCATTTTTGTGTCCCTAAAACCCCAGTTCATTTTTGTGTCCCTAAAATCCCATTTCAGTGGCGGTGGGCAATGGTCACAGCCGGCCCCGCCGGGACCCCACCGAGCTGCTCCACGGCCCCGGGGGCTGCTGCGTTTTTAACCCTCCCCTCTTTTCTGTTTCTCTTCCAGGAGAGCCCCGGCCCCGGCTCCGGCCCCCTCTGCCCTCGGAGAAGCCGCTGGCCCAGGTGGGTGATGGGGAACCACGGAGGGAGAGAAGAAATCACGGGCAGCGCCCAGGCCGGGGGGCGAGCGGCCCCGAGAGGGCTCGGGGAGGGTCCCTGCCCTGCCAGGAGTTGGTGGCTGTAATTTGGATATGGGGGTGCAGCTGGGAGGACCCCTGGGTGCCTCCCATGGCTGCTGCAGCCCCTCCCTTCCCCGCGGAGCACCCATAAAATCTTCCCGAAATCTGCGATTTTCGCCCCAACTAAGCCTGGATGGATGAAGGGAAAGGGGAAAGGTGCGACAAAGCACCCCAAAAACCCTTTTGTGCAGGGGGGGCTGGCAGAGAACCGGGCAGGAGGCCACGGGGAGGGGCTGTCGGTGGAACAGCCTGAGGAGCAGAGCCCCAGGGCTATTTTGGTGCTATTTTGGGGCTATTTTGGGGCTATTTTGGGGCTATTTTGGGGCTATTTTGGGGCTATTTTGGTGCTATTTTAGGGCTATTTTGGGGCTATTTTGGGGTTATTTTGGTGCTATTTTGGGGCTATTTTGGGGTTATTTTGGGGCTATTTCCACACCCACAACCCCTTTTCCCCACTCCAGTGCTGGGCCTGATGGGGGCCAGACCAGTGGGTTCCTATTTTCCCAGTAGGGGCAAATGGGAGAGAGGGCCCTGGCAGGTCGGAGTGGCTGCACCGGGGGTGGCAGCGGGAGAATCCAGCTCCAGCAAGAGACAAAAGCCATGAGTAACTTCCCAGCCCAAACTCATAGACCCCAAAAGCAGCTGGAAAAAAAAAAAATTCCAAGGTAAAGAAACCTATAAGAGAAAATGAAAAAAAAAATCCAGCTCCAATCCTCTGTTCTTGTTCAAGGAAAAATCATGTTTGTTTGGAGTTTTTTTTTGGTTTTTCTCTTTTTTTTTTTTTTTGTTTTTTTTTTTTTTTTTTTTTTTTTTTTGTTTTTTTTTTTGTTTTTTTTTAATGGGCTCTATATTATAACAGGAAAATCACAGAGTAATTAATAGTGGGGTTAAAACTAGAGAAGTAAACCAACATTTGGTTCCATTTGGGATCTGCACACCGCGGCCAGGCCCTGGCACTGGCGCTAGCACTGGGTGGTGTTCGCCTCCCCGAGAAGGGGAAACCAGGGACGCTGAGCCCGGGGGGCACAGAGGTGGCGACCTGGGGACATCGGTGCTGGCAGGGCGGTCACGGCCGGGGCAGGGGACACTCGGTGCTGCCCAGGGCTGGTGGCCGCGAGCGGTGGCGCTGGGGGTGGCGGCGGCGATGCCCGTGGCAATGAGGAGCGCCGCGCTGAGCCTGGTGAAGACCATGCCATGAGCGTGGCCATGAAGATGATGATGATGATGATGATGAGGGTGATGGTGGCCATTCAGGGTGATGCTGGACGTGCCCATGGCGGTGGCACCGGGCGGGAGAGGCCAGAACGGCGGAGGCGGTGGCGGCGATGGGGCAGGCGGGGGTGACGGACGGCGGGGGGCGATTGGGGGGTGCCAGCTTGGGGGGTGCCAGCTTTGGGGGGTGCCAGCTTTGGGGGGTGCCAGCTTTGCCCCAGCGCCGCCCCTCCCCAGCCCATTGATGAAGCGGGAGCGCTGCAGAGGGGTGGGAACGGCCCGGGTGACGTCAGGCGGGTGCGGACCAATCAGCGGCGGCGGCGAGGGCCGGGAGTGTGAAAGCATGAATGAAAAGTGCCGCGCGCCGCTCCCCCCGGCGCAGAGGCTGCGGGCAGCGGCTGCGGGCACCAGGTACGAGCCGAGCCGAGCCGAGCCGAGCCGAGCCGAGCCGAGCCTGGCTGAGCCGGGCCGGGCCGGGCCGAGCCGCCGGCAGGGCCCCCCGAGCCGCCGGAGCTGCGCTCCGCGGGGGCGGAGGAGCCGCGGGGTCTCGGCGGAGCGAGGGCTCCGCGCTGCCCGCAGCGAGAAGGGTGAAAGAGGGATGCAGGTGAAGGAGGGATGGAGCGGAGCAGGTGGCTGGGCGAGGGGAGGGACGCGGGGGTGGAGGGATGCGGGGTGCGAGAGGGATGCGGGTTCCTTCCCCCCAGGAATGGAGGGATGCGGGCTGCCCTGGAGGGGAGGAACGGTGCGGGGGATGCGCGTTCCGCCCCGGAGGAAGGAAAGGGTGGAGGGACGCAGGTCACTCTGGAGAAGGAGAATGAGAATGAGGGGTTCCCCCCCGCCCCCGGGGAAAGGAAGGATGGAGGGAAGCAGAGCCCCCGAAGCGAGGACGGAGGGATGCGCGTTCCCCGCGAAAGAAGAAAGGACGGAGGGATGCGGGGAGAGGAAAGGCAGGGATGCGGGGAGAGGAAAGGCAGGGATGCGGTTCCCTGGCGGGGGAAAGCTGCGCTCTCCCCCTGAACGAACGGGGGGATGCGGGTCCCGGTCCCTGCCCGAGATGCGCGGTCCTTGCTCAGGGCCGGGGTCCTGAGCCGCGAGCAGGAGTCGCTCCCTTCCTTCTTTCCTCCCTTCCATCCCTTTCATCATTTCCTCTGTGTTTTCTGTGTTTGTTCATCGCTATTCCCCCAGATCTTGGCTGAATCCAAAGCATCACAAGTTACTATTTATATGAACCGGCAGGTTTTTCTCGCAGTCATTTTGTTTAGAGAGCGTTCAACGCATTTGTGGGTGGGGAAATGTCCTTTTGGTCTTTTATGCATATTTTAAGTTGTGGGTGCAAATTATATTTGCTTTGATTATTACCAGTTTGAATGCATTAATTTGATAGTTATTAAAAATAATGTGGGCTTAATTCTCGGCACCTGCAGAATATCATTTGGTTTGCAAATGAAACAAATTGAAACTCGGCAGAAAATAGGCAGCCCTTGCGTGGTTATCCTGTAATTCTGCTCCAAATTGTGGTTCCTAGGGGCCTGATCCTGCCTGTCCCAGTGATGCTCAGGACTCTGTGCCCTGGGCTGCTCGGGCTGCAGGAGCAGGGCCAGGGCTGGAGCTGGGTGAAGATATTACGGATCTGGCTGCTAATATTTGCATCTCTTTTTATTCGTTTTCCTCCCTCGTTCCTTCCTTAAAAGCCACGTGCCCCCGAGCCCCTGGAGAAGAGGAGGTTGGCTTTTTCCTGCTGATGCTGTAGACTCCAGGGGTTGGTTGTTATCTTTGGTTATCTAGCTGTATGAGTGGTGTCGATTCTTCATAAAGCTAGATAACCGAAAGTAAAAATAACCCCATTACACGCCTGAGGAGGATGTGGAGAAGAAAGGAAATTCATCAAAAAAAAAAAAAAAGGAAGAGGAGGAAAAGAAAAATATATTAAAAAAAAAAAAGAGAGAAACAAAAAAAAAAAAAAGAAGAGAAAGGAAATGAGAGGCGGAAAAAATGGGGGAAAAGACAACTTTCAGAGACTGGAATTAAAACCTGAGGTAGGATTTTTTTTTTTTTTTTTTTTTTTTTTTAAAGAACCTATTTGCCTCCTGTGATTTTAAGAGTTTACTGGTTCTGGGCATGTGAAGAAACCGTCTGTGTTGAGAAAGACAAAGATGTTGCCGCTCTCTCCTCGGCCGTTAACTGTAATTGAATTAACAAAGTAAAACTTCCAATCAGATTATGAATTAGTTAAGTCCAGGACCCAGACTACAGATCAAGGATGAACTTTCATTGCATAACCAGTCATAGAGCATCAGAAAATCCATAAATCAATACAGATTACTGTGTTGGATTATCTGTTTAATAAAGCAGCAACAGAGCAATGTTTATTAATGGTTGTTTTGCAAATACGAGTGCTGGATTCTTTTTCCTTTTTTCTACCTTCCCTCCCCCTTCTTCCCTATCTGTTATACAGATACATAAATTTTCCTCCCTGACAGCTATAACTTGATATCAGTATTAGAAAGAGGGATATGGTGATTTCTAAAATGGTTTCTTGCAGTTTTCTTTGTTTTTCTTCCCTTGTGTCTCTATCCAAATGCTTCCTTTCTTCTTTTAACCCTTTGTTTATGAATGTTTCTTTGAATGGGCTCAAGATTCTAATTTGGGGATTTACAAGGGAGATTTTATATTTATATATATATATAAAACTTGTGTGTGGAACCGCATGAGATTAATTGGGGAACTTGATTTTGCTTAATTTATCTTCTCTGCCAATTGATGTTGGTTCTTATCCCTCTTTAATGGATTATGTGTCAACCTCTTCCTTGTGGAAACTGGGATTTTTTAATCTGCTCTACCCTAGAAGGGAATTTTGAGTCAAAGAGGTGAACTGGGTGCTTCCCACTTGCTTTAAATAATCAGATTGGGTACCTGAGATGCCACCTACAAAACACAGCAACCTATTTGAAAAGGTGTCTTGATCTTGCTTAGAAGAACACAAAGATCTCCTGGTGGATTAAGATAAAATAATATCAGAACGCTGATTCCAAGGAGGAAAAAAAAAAAAACAAACCAAAAAAACCCAAAACCAAAAAAGACTTTATAATAATAAAGAGCTAATGTGGGTGATGGCACCTGAACTAATTTTGGAAAGGAGCAATTATAGCTTTGTGACTTTATGAAAACCCTCTTGTGAGAGATGTAGAAATGAGCTGACTTTTGACCTGTGCTGGACCCGCTCGTTTCGCTCATGTGCTCATTGGGATCTCTAAAAATCCCAAAAGGGCAGAGGGAGCTGTCCCTGGCACTTCCTTCAGGGAAGGGCTGTAGTGCTGGGTGTGACGTGACAGATTTATCCTGCTCATATGAATGCTTGAAATTAATAAACAAGATATTATTTTCCCCTCACCCATGGCCTTGAATTCAGAATAATTTAGCACATGTGTTCAGTGGAGTTCTGTAATGATCTGCTCGGGGAAAGCTTAGGGAGAACCTTCTTTCCTTCTTCCCATTGAGGTTCTGCCATTGTTCCTGGTGCTGGCAGGGATGCAGGGAAGTTTTTACAGGCTCTTCTTTGATTCCTTGCTCTCCTTTGCCATCCTGCTGCTCCTCCCTGGGGCGAGTGCAGTGCTGCTCTCCTGGCCAGGCTGTTTGTCCCCAACCAGAGAGGGACAGGGCAACAGGGAACCAGCTCCATGGGCAGGAGAGCAGCCCCCAAGGAAGGGGAGAGCTCCTCCATGGATGCTCAGAGCCAGGGAGAGCAGCCTCCAAGGAAGGGGACACCTCCTCCATGGATGCTCAGAGCCAGGGAGAGCAGCCTCCAAGGGAGGGGACACCTCCTCCATGGATGCTCACACCTGGGGAGAGCAGCCTCCAAGGAAGGGGAGAGCTCCTCCATGGATGCTCACAGCCAGGGAGAGCAGCCTCCAAGGAAGGGGAGAGCTCCTCCATGGATGCTCACAGCCAGGGAGAGCAGCTCCAAGGAAGGGGAGAGCTCCTCCATGGATGCTCACAGCCAGGGAGAGCAGCCTCCAAGGAAGGGGAGAGCTCCTCCATGGATGCTCAGAGCCAGGGAGAGCAGCCTCCAAGGAAGGGGAGAGCTCCTCCATGGATGCTCATACCTGGGGAGAGCAGCCTCCAAGGAAGGGGAGAGCTCCTCCATGGATGCTCACACCCGGGGAGAGCAGCTCCAAGGAAGGGGAGAGCTCCTCCATGGATGCTCATACCTGGGGAGAGCAGCCTCCAAGGAAGGGGAGAGCTCCTCCATGGATGCTCACAGCCAGGGAGAGCAGCTCCAAGGAAGGGGAGAGCTCCTCCACGGATGCTCAGACCCAGGGAGAGCAGCCTCCAAGGAAGGGGAGAGCTCCTCCATGGATGCTCAGACCCAGGGAGAGCAGCCTCCAAGGAAGGGGAGAGCTCCAAGGATGCTCAGACCCAGGGAGAGCAGCCTCCAAGGAAGGGGAGAGCTCCTCCATGGATGCTCACAGCCAGGGAGAGCAGCCTCCAAGGAAGGGGAGAGCTCCTCCATGGATGCTCAGACCCAGGGAGAGCAGCCTCCAAGGAAGGGGAGAGCTCCTCCATGGATGCTCACACCCCGAGAACCTCAGGGTGATGTTAGCCACCCTTGGCTTTGGTGACAAAGCGGTGACAAAGCTCTCGGCACGGAGCTCTCCTCACTCATCCTTGCCAGGCCAAACTGAGCCAGGAGAAGTCCTGCTGGGTGTTCACACCATTCCTGCTGGTCCAGCTGGGTGCTGGTGCTCCAGGATGTGTCTGAGATGTCGGCACCAAGGTCTGGGTGTGAAGGGGGACAAGGGACTCTTATTCAGGCTGAGCCCTGGGAAGCTGCCATGTGCCATCCACCATTGGCCCGTGGCTTCCCTCAAGGAGGGGAAAAGTGCCTTTTTCTCCAATCAGGGGCTGGCAGTGCTGCTGTGGGAGCATCTTTTGGTGTTCCTGGGTGACCAATCCCAGGCTCTGCGGCGCTGCCATAGGCTGCTTTGGATGGTGTCACTTCTTGGCTCTAACAAAGGCATGAGCAGGAGTGGGGGGATGTAAACTGGGACAAGGATGAAACTCCTCCAAGAATTTAGCAAACCATGTGTGGAGGGCCTGGAGCCAGGGGCAGGAGGTGCCTGTGCTGCTTGGTGATGGAGAGGGTGGGTTTAAAGCCCATCAGGCCCAAGCTGCCTCTCTGGAGCTTTTGCTCCTCATTCCCAGCTGCAAAAAACTCCCTTTTAAATGCTTGTGACCCCCACTGCCATTCAGGGATGTGGTGACACTGTGGGGTTAAAGCACCTCCATGCTCATCACCCATCCCTTTGTGCTCCCAGCCTGGAGGGGAAATAGGAACCAGTTCAGCTCCCTCAGCCCTTGGATGGGTCCCTGGGGGTTCCTGGTGCCACAAGCTTTGCTGCAGTTTCTGGGTGCTGTTGGAGCATGTCACTCTTTGGCTGGATAGAATTTCTTTCTAATTTGAGTTTTTGTTGTGGGGGATAAGCAATTCCAGTGGTGGAAGTGGCTGTGTGAGTATGAGCTGGGCTCGCTCCAAGGGCTTTGGAATAGTCTTGCAAATAGCTGATTTTTAATTTTTTTTTCCCTTTTTTTTTCTCCCTGATTTACTCCTGGAGTGCTGTAGCAGTAAGCCCTGTGTGTTGGCGTGACATTGATCCAAATTGCAGTTTACATGTGGCCGTTTAAGCTTGCTTGGACACTATGATTTGACTGGTTAACACTCAGCACTGTCTACTCCGCTCTCCCTTCTGGCCACATAACTGCTGGAGACATTAATAGGAGACACACTCGTTTGGGAGCGAGGTATCAGCTCTCCACATCGTCCTCTTGCTTAGCAGCAGTTTGGAATTGAGGGGAGAAAAAGAGACAAAATGCAATACTGATTTTTCTGTGATTCAGCGAGCTGTTGAGGAGAATGAGCCTGTACAAATATAATTGTTGAAAATGATTGATTTCACTCCGTGGATCTCCTTTAGGTTCTGTCTTTAGTGCTTATGTTGGCAGTGCAGAAATGCAGCAGAGCAGTTTGGTGCTGAGGCCAAAGCCCTCTCATTGTACGAGCGCTGCGGGTCGGGGACTGGCAAAAAGGCAGAAATTCTTGTGCTGGTTGGTACTGCCAGTGGATATGAACTTTTAGTTTGTGATGGATAAAATATGGTTGTTGTTTTTGTGGGTTTTTTGGCATTTCTTATTTGAAAATTCTCAGCCCGGAATGATGAAAACTAGCTAAAAAAAAAAAATGTTTTTAAAAAAATCATTATTTTATAGTGTCTGAGGGAAACAGACATTTCCCCATGGAGGGAAATTTTTTGCTGGCCTTTTACAGTTTTAAACTGAAAACAAAAGGAGGCCCTGATGGCTCCTTTGGTACATGAAGTGTCCCTTGTCCTCCCAGCACAGTCCCACGCAGCCTGGCTTGGGCAGGTGTGGAATGGCACTGCAGTGCCACCACAAAGAAATCCCACCAGTAGCACAGAAATTTGCATGTATCTATTTCATTTCGAAATGCACAGACTGAATTCCTTCCCACAAGCAGTCGCAGCTGGATTTGGAGGGAGAGGGGATGGTTTTTAGAGATGCTCTCCCAGCAGGGCTGGCAGCCAGCGGTGACTTGTTCCCAGCACCAATCCTCAAAGCTCTGCTCTTTTTGGGGTGCTGCTGGTCCAGCTGGGTTTGGGGGGCATCTCTGTGCCAGGGAAAGCGTGAGGGCTCTGCCATGGGCACCTACAGGCTCAGAAATGCTGCTGGAAGCCTCCAGCTGCCCGTCCGGGGCTGAGAGGGGAGCACATCTTTGTGCTGAGAACAGAGTCTTTCCTCTTCAAACAATCAGGGCTTCAAACCCCTGAGCGTTTTCAAGGGAGCGATTTTTATGTCGGGATTATGATAAAGCGGCTGAGTGGGCGCTAAGCCGCCATAGGAATCAGATCAGGCCCTGCTTTAATTTCAGCGAGTGGCGGTGTGTGGGAACGGAGGCCGGGCTGATGCTCGGAATTACCCGGCTGGGCTCTGGGCTCGGAGCTCAGCCTGCAGGAGGCTGGGCACGATCCTCTTGTCCTTGTCCCCAGCGTGGCTTTGCCCATCGTGTCTGGCACTTCTCAGGGTGCTCTGCAGCGCCCTGGGGTGATTTTGGGGCGGCCGGTGCCTATTTCTATAGAGCAGAAAAGGAGATTTCTTGAAATCCCCAAACGCGGTGCTGCGCGCCCAGCGCACGGGGCCGGGCGGCTCTCCCGCACCTCGCCCGGGGGAAGCAGTGCCCCGAGGTGGGGACAGCTCGAAGGAAAATGATGAGCTCTGTGCTCCTCAGGCTGCCGAGGAGACGGGAGCCAGCGGGCAGGTGGCTGAGATGCAGCCGGGGTGATTGGATGTGAAAGCGGAGCTCGGTTCTCGCCGCCCGCGCTGGCAGCTCCGCGCTCCCATCGCCGCGGCCGCCGCAGCTTTTGCTGGCCCAGGCTTGTGCTGCCAGCATGCCGGGGGCGGGGGGGATAAATATAGTCCTGGGGGGGTATTTCGGATTGCCCGGAGGGATTTTCGGGGACAGATATAGAAAGGGACGTGTGCGTGTGAGTCCCGACGCTTCTCGCTGGCCGAGCTGGGGAAGGGGCGGCGGCCGCGGGCAGGATCTGCTGCGGGCAAGGCTGGCACGGCCCTGGGTAGATTTGCAGGAAAAGAGATGGGAAACTTTGTTTTAGGGTGCCAGCTGCAGAGAGGGATGCCCGAATGCTGGGGTTGTGGCTGGGAGTGTCCGTGTGTCTGCAGGGCTGGTGGGGAGGTCTTGGACCGAGCACTCCTGCTGAATCTGGTTATCTGTGGATCACAGTCCCTTGAATCTGGTCCTCAGTGCATCATAATCTCTTGAATCTGGTTCTCAGTGGATCACAGTCTCTTGAATCTGGTTCTCAGTGGATCACAATCTCTTGAATCTGGTTCTCAGTGGATCACAGTCCCTTGAATCTGGTTCTCAGTGGATCACAATCTCTTGAATCTGGTTCTCGGTGGATCACAGTCCCTTGAATCTGGTTCTCAGTGGATCACAGTCTCTTGAATCTGGTTCTCAGTGCATCATATCTCTTGAATCTGGTTCTCGGTGGATCACAGTCCCTTGAATCTGGTTCTCGGTGGATCACAGTCCCTTGAATCTGGTTCTCAGTGGATCACAGTCTCTTGAATCTGGTTCTCAGTGCATCATATCTCTTGAATCTGGTTCTCGGTGGATCACAGTCTCTTGAATCTGGTTCTCAGTGCATCATAATCTCTTGAATCTGGTTCTCAGTTGATCACAGTCTCTTGAATCTGGTTCTCAGTTGATCACAGTCTCTTGAATCTGGTTCTCAGTGGATCACAATCTCTTGAATGGTTCTCAGTGGATCAGTCTCTTGCTGACTGGTTTCAGTGGATCAGTCTCTTGAATCTGGTTCTCAGTGGATCACAGTTTCTTGCTCACTGGTTCTCAGTGTTTCACAGTCTCTTGAATCTGGTCCTCAGTGGATCACAGTCTCTTGAATCTGGTTCTCAATAGATCACAATCTCTTGAATCTGGTTATCCCTGGATCACAGTCTCTTGCTCCCTGGTTCTCACTGGATCACAGTCTCTTGCTCCCTGGTTCTCAGTGGATCACAATCTGTGGCTCACTGGTTCTCAGTGTATCACAGTCTCTTGAATCTGGTTCCCAGTGGATCACAGTCTCTTGCTCACTGTGTAACCCCAGGATTTACCCTGCTACAGCTGGGACAGGCTGGCACCTGGCATCTGTAACTGTCCAGCTAAAGCTGGGTAATCCTCACCCAGCATCGACGGCCATGGCTGGAACTTTGACTTTGACAGCCCAGTCTAGGTGTAAAAATCATTGTAATTCCACTTTTGGGGAGTTGAATATTGCTGGGGAAGGGACAAAAGGAGCAGTGGCAGGATGCTGGTGCAGGAGGAGGGAGCATCCATTTTGGGTGCCTTTAACTGCTTGGTCTTGTTTGATGCATTTTTACATTGAGGCAAGCAGAGGACGTGAGGTGGAGCTTGCTCTGGGGTAGGGAGAAAATGTGGTTCTCAAAAGGAGAGAAAAGTGCTGATTAATAAGTGTTGGGAATGAAAATCTAGATACTCATTGGTGGTGGACTGGCCTGGTTCTGAGCCCTGTGTGGCTCCAGGGGCTGTTGGCTCATCTTGTGGCCTTGCATTGTTTAGGTCAAGGCAGGTAAATCAGGTTTAATTTGACCTTCAGCAGGTTCCTGCCTGCTGGAAACTCATCTTTTATTGAAAAAAATACAAAACAAAAAGCCAAACCAAACCAAACAAAAAAACACCCCAAAAACCAAAAATCAACCAACCAAAGAAAAAAAAACACCAAAAAAAACCCTACTGGAAAAGAAAAACCCACCAAAAAAACCCCAAAAAACCCCCAAAAAACCAACCAAGCCACAAAAGCTTTTCTGGATCAGTGTGTGAGCTCTGGGAAAGGGAAAGGGGATCCTTCAGATCGTCTTCACACTTTTGGAGGCACAGAATGCTCTTTGGGAAGGAGGAAGGATTGTCCCTAAGGAATCTGCTTTGTCTCATCTTCCTCTTCCCCTCCGTCTTTTAGTAAATGTCTCTGTTTTGGTTGAGCGAAATATTCTGCTTTTATTCTATTATTTTATTCTTTTCTTCCATTCAGTATTTCATAGGAGAGGATTGTTTTAGGGATTCCCAGGCTGGAGCAGGCAGGAATGTGTCTGAGCCAAACAACCTTCCTCTGGCATCAGCAGGCACCAGCTGCTTGGGAGGAAAGTGCTTGAAACCCTACAATTATGGGATAATGTATTCCAAGAGAGTTTCTTGGCTTTCCATTCCTGGGCTGGAGAGTTTATATTCCCTCCCTGATCCTTGTGAAATGTTGCTGAACTTGGATGTTCTTGTCACCTGCTCCTCGATGGGGACAATCCCACAGCAGCAACTGGCAGGGCTTGGGGCTGGGCAGGAGGGGAAAAAAGCCACATTTTCTGGCATTTGCTTCCAATTTTGTGACTCTTCTTTGGCAGAGGAATCTTTGAAAAGATCTGGAGGGGCACGGCTTTCCACAGCCACTTATAGAGCCAACGGAAAAGCGATGGGGAATTAACGATGTAACCTGGATTGTTCAAGGGAATTAGGCACAAAATTCACTCAGTAACATTGGTAAATCCTGCAGGGCGCTGTCAGGATCCAGAGCAGTTTTCCTCCTGCTGGGGCCTGGCCAGAAGGTGCAGAAATTGTCCCCTCTGGCTGGGGACAGCTTTGAGGGCTTGGGACTGGAGAGGGACATGGAGGACAGGTGGCCCTGGGCCACCACATACCCCACAATTTTACAGACAAATTCCAGTCCTGGGAGATTTTTTTCTCTTCTTCCCCTTTGTTTTGCCTTCAAAAAACCCTGCTAACAAATACACACACAAATTTTTCTCCTTTTTCATAAAAAAAACCATCTTTCTTTCCAACATCCACCCATGTGCAGGAGCAGGGCTGGCTCTTTCTGGAGGCAGAGCTTTCCCACAGAGCTGTGCATTTCTGGATGCTCTTTGCTGGAGAAAATCTCTGATTTTTGGAGGTGATGAAGCCTGTCCAGCCCCTCTGCCCAGCCTGGCCGAGGCTCTGACAATTGTCCCCTCTGGCTGGGGACAGCTTTGAGGGCTTGGGACTGGAGAGGGACATGAAGGACAGGTGGCCCTGGGCCACCACATACCCCACAATTTTACAGACAAATTCCAGTCCTGGGAGATTTTTTTCTCTTCTTTCCCTTTGTTTTGCCTTCAAAAAACCCCGCTAACAAATACACACACAAATTTTTCTCCTTTTTCATAAAAAAATCCATCTTTCTTTCCAACATCCACCCATGTGCAGGAGCAGGGCTGGCTCTATCCGGAGGCAGAGCTTTCCCACGGAGCTGTGCATTTCTGGATGCTCTTTGCTGGAGAAAATCTCTGATTTTTGGAGGTGATGAAGCCTGTCCAGCCCCTCTGCCCAGCCTGGCCGAGGCTCTGACAATTGTCCCCTCTGGCTGGGGACAGCTTTGAGGGCTTGGGACTGAAGAGGGACACAGAGGACAGGTGGCCCTGGGCCACAACCCCACCCCACAATTTTACAGACAAACTCCAGTCCTGGGAGATTTTTTTCTCTTCTTCCCCTTTGTTTTGCCTTCAAAAAACCCCGCTAACAAATACACACACATATTTTTCTCCTTTCTTATAAAAAAAGCTCTTTCCAACATCCACCCATGTGCAGGATCAGGGCTGGCTCTTTCTGGAGGCAGAGCTTTCCCACGGAGCTGCGCATTTCTGGATGCTCTTTGCTGGAGAAAATCTCTGATTTTTGGAGGTGATGAAGCCTGTCCAGCCCCTCTGCCCAGCCTGGCCGAGGCTCTGACAGGATGGGGACAAGCTGGCAGCGATTCTGGAGTGAAAGCAGCCTGCCTCCCTCCTCTGGTGCGAGGGATGGCCACGGAGCAGGTTGCCATGGAGAACGGGGATTATTCTGCGCGTGTGTGTGTGTGTGTGTGTACAGGCTGGGGGGGAATATCGTAGGTTTCTTTTTTTTTTTGTTGTTTTTTGTTGGTTTTTTCCCCTCAAAAACCCCATTTCTGATGCCGTCAGCGGCCGTGCTCAGCCGACCTTGGGAGCTACAACCTCCAACCCCATCCCCATCCCCTCCTCCCCTGCTGCTGCTGCCCCAGCCCCTCCATCGGACTCTTATCTCCAATAATCCCCCCTAAGAGGGCTTTCTGCTTGTTATGACACCCAGTGAAAGCGTGGGAGAAAGATCCTTTCTTCGCCCTTGTCCTCCACAGCCAGCCACTAGCCTGAATGGGAGGCTTTTTTGTGTCTCTGTGTGCCTGACTAATTGAGCTGAAGGACTTGCGTCTGGAAGGGCTTGAAAGGGACTTTTGTTGCCGCTGTGGAGTTTGTGGAAGGAGAACGAGCTCTGCTTTCTTAGGGAACGCGGCTCCTGGGCAAATTTGACTCTCGAGTGCTCACGCCTCCCAGTTCTTTGGGAAAATAAGAAAAAAAAAAGGATGGTGGGATTGGATTTTTTTTTGTGTTTTGGATTTTTTTTTGTGTTTTGGATTTTTTTTGTGTTTTGGATTTTTTTTTTTGTGTTGCGTGTGGGGTTTTTTGGGGGTGATTTTTTTTTTTTTTTCTTCAGCGCTATTGGTGCTGGAGAATTGAGTCTGGCAACAAAAAAAAATTAAAAAAAAAATAAAAACCAGCCCAGCCCTGAAAGGTTGGTGAGCTGGCTGTAAAAAAAAAAAAAGGGCTTGGTGAGATGAGTTCAAACTGGCTAAAAATAACAGTATCAGAAGCCCTCCAAAAATAACAGTATCGAGAGCTCTTGCCTCCAAAAATAACAGTATCGAGAGCCTGCGCCTCCTGCAGCTTTTGAAGCCTCATAATCCAACCCCAAATCTTCTCCAGGATTCCATGGGAAATTCCTTTGTGGTCCAAGGATGCTTTCACATCCCGCTGCTTCCGAGAGGAGATGAGCACCGGCCATCACAAGGGAGTTTAAGTGGCGGCTGCAAAATTCCTCTTTTCCTCTCGGCCTTTACAGGAGTGCTGAAAAGTCGGGATTCTGCCTTAAATTGGTGATGCCCAGGTGGATCCCCTGCACCAGTGGCAGTGTGGGCATCAGGAAGGGATCTTTCTTCTACCTGTGACAGCCCCAACCCTTTATCTTCCCTAAAGCACCCAACATCGTGCTTGGTAGGAGAACCAAGAGGTTTTCCCATAGCAATTTGGGAATTTAAAGGCTCTTTGCCACTGGGAATTTTGGTTTGGGGCACCTGGATTGTCTTCTCTGTTGGTATCTCCTGCTGCACTTTTGTTCCCATCATGAGAATTTGGTGTTTGCACGTGTCCAGGAGATTTTCTTGTTGTCTTTGCTATTTTTTCTCGGTACTGAATTAATTCAAAGGCCTTCTCCAGCCTGTCTGTTCCCCATGGTGTGGCTGTGCAAAACCTACTGCTAAGTGTCTTTCCTGCAGAACACCCTCTGGCAAGGAGGGAACGTGGGGTTTGGGAGGAAAAAATGGCTTTTGAGGTGCAAAACTTCTTGGCATGTGGCAAAGAAGGTTTTTGAAGAGGCTGGAGGGAGAAATGGGGAAGAAAGTGGTTTTATGAGGTCACTTTGCTCCTGTTGCTTATTTCCCACGAGATGTGCAGCCCCTGCACCTTGTTGAGAAACCACTTGAAATTATTGTCCAAAATATATTTTCAATAAATATATTTCCACTGTCATTTCTCAATACCTCCCCTTACCCCTTCTTCCTTTATTCCACAGATCTTGCAGATCCCTCCACACAAAAAAAATTACTGTAGAAGCTGCCAGGGTCCATTCCATCCCCATCTCACAGGGTGTGTTATTGATTTCTAATGACAAGGGGTTAAAATGTATTGAAAATTGTATTTTTAAGTGAGTTATGTAGAGGCTGCAAATGCCCAGGGCACCTCTTTTTCCACCCTGCACCCAAAGGTTGCAGTTGGGTGTCTTCAGGAGTTTTCCAGGGCCAAAGAGGTGCATCAAGGATGGGGGGAAAACCAGAACAAAGGGGTTTGAAACAGATGTAGACATGAGTGGTGAAATTTGATAGAAAGGGAAGGTGAAGGCAAAGAGAGCTGAATGAACAGGATGCTTTCTATGCAAAAAAAAACCCCTATCAAAAATGCAAAAATCACTTTTGGAGATAGAGACAAACCCGTTTTCACATGACTCCACTTGGAGTTTTTAAATCCAGCAATTTCTGCACTGCTTCCTACCAACACTGTGCTAAACTCAACCTTGGTTTTGTGTCCTGCAGCCCGAGCCCTGTCCTGCAGCAGATCCTGGGATGCCCATGACACCAGGTATGTGTTAATGCATCCTCACTCCTTCCTGGGCCAGGAAATGACAATTTCTGGGTGTTTGGGTGCTCATCAGGCAGCATCTGAGGAGTTTGTGCTGTCAGCTCCACGCCAGGATAATTCAGTGTTGGTCATTAGTGATGAGCAGCTCCCGGGCACGCTTGGGCACTGCTGCACCCCCAGTGTCCTCCAGCCCTTTTTATATTTTTATATATATATATTTTTTTTTTTTTGGTGTGTGTGTTTGTTTGTTAGCTATTTTTAAATATATGCTTTCCAATAACTAATTAAAAAAGAGAAAAATCACCCAATTCCACTTTTGGAATAATGTGTGAACTTGGAAATTGGGGCTTGGAGTCAAAACAAGATGAGGGGAGCAGAGCAAGGCTCCTGCTCCAGTGGGTTTGAGGTCAGAAGATGTAAAGAAATCCAAATTACTAGTGCCTTTAAAAAAAATATTTTTCTATTTTTAATTTTTTTTTTAATTTTATTTTTAGTAGGGAAAGGGGTTTGCCAAAGTGCACACCTCAAGTGTATTTTACCCTTATTATGCTGGAACCAGCTTAATGAAATAAAAGAGTTTATTTTTTTTACAACTGACCAATAGTTCACTTGTGCATTTCAGAGCACAGCAAAGTGACTCTAAACCAAAAATTTTTATGGAGTCTCAAACCAAACCCCTAAAATTTGGCAAATTCTTGTCCTTGCACAGATTATTGCTGCTGCACTTAATACCTTGCAGCTCAAATAACAAGAGATTTTGAGCAGATTGGGAAAAAAGATCAAATGTAAAAGGAGATATAGAAAAGAATAGAAAAATCAGGAGGTTTTGGAACAGATAAGGAATAATTCTAGGACAAAACACAGCAATAATCCCAAAGGGCTTTATTATTGTGAATCAATACAACGTTGCTATAAAATATTTAGAATTCTGCCCTGCATCTATTTCTCTGTAATATTCATAATTCCTGCAATCCCAAAAATCAGTGAGCACGAGGTCACTTCCTGGAATTTCCTTGTTTCAGCTCCCAGCACTGGGGCCTTCTCATCTTTGGGGCAGGGATCAGGAATTGGGATTTTTACAAAGCTCTGGAGGAATGGGGCACTGATGCCACACAGGTTTTGAACGCACTGTGGGCATGCCAGGATGCTGGACAGGTCACAGGGATGTGAATTGGGACCCCAGTGCCACCACTGCCACCCTCTGCTCCTCCCTCCTTCTGTGTCTCCCCGGAGGACCACGGGCTCACCCAGCACTGGGGGAAATCAGAATTTAATTTTTTTCCTCAATGAAAACGCTGGGAAAAAAAGAAAAATGAAAAGGGAGAAGAATGGAATCTTGGTGCATTTTGTGACTTTGCTCCCAGCAGAAGAAGAGCCAGGGGCTCCAAGGCCAGCCCAGTGAATGGGTTTGATGTGAGCAGCCAAACCCTGGTGGCTGCCAGGACCCTTCTCTGCTGCACCACCGGAGGGTTTCACCTCCTGCCAAGAGCGGCCTGCTCCTCTTCTTTCCCTTCCCTTCCTTTTCTTTTCTATCCTTTCCTTTATTTCTTACCTAATATTTATTTAATTTTATTTTTCAATTTAATTTTGAATTTTCCTTTTTCTTAATTTTCCTTTTGATTTTCCTTTTTACTTTCCTTTTATTTTCCTTTTAATTTTTCTTTCAATTTTCCTTTTAATTTTCCTTTTAATTTTCCTTTCTAATATTTCATTTCCCTTTCATTTTATTTTTCCTGGTTTTTTTTTGTTGTTGCTGTTTTTTCCTATTTTTCTTCCTTTGTTTTCTTTTCCCATTTTAATATCCATTTTTCCCCCCAATTTCTCGCCTAAGCCTGCTTTGTCTTGTCTCCTGCCGGAACGTTTAACGAAGGGCCAGCCGCTCCCACGCCAGTAGGGTTTTTTTTATTGTTGTTGTTGGTATTTTCCTGGCGCTTTGTTCCACCCTCCCCACCTCGGTGCCCATCGAGGGGTGCGGGTCGGGGTGCCCACCATGGATGGGGAAGCACAAAGCCCCAAGGAAGACACGAGGGCTCTTGTTATCCTGGCCGTGCAGGAAAGAGTTAACCCATTAGAAATTCCGAGCCCTTCTTCCGATAGTTAAACCTGATTTGCATGCATTTGCATAATGAATGTCATTTGCATTCTTGGAGGTTGGCTACTTCTGTGGGAAAAGTCAAAGCGGGATTGCGGGGAGGGTGAAGGGGGGTCGGTGAAGAAAGAAGGGAAGATTTTTTTTCCCCGCACCCCCACGCATCCCTGCCCCTCACCATCCTCACCCAAACGCTCTTTTCCTTCCCCTCTTTCCCCCCATTTTCCCCCCTCGAGGCCTTCCTCCCTTCTCCCTTCCGCAGGACACAAAGGCAGCCATCGCTGCCTAGGCCGTGCCGAGGCCAGGCGCATCCTCTCCCGCTTGCCCCCCTTCCCCTCCTTTAATTTCTGCCTCTAATTCCATCTTGGCTCCCGTTCCCGGCGCCCTCGCGAGCGGGGGGCTGCGGCCCCGGCCCTCCCCTCCCCGTGGGTGCATGCGTGCTGAGGGGAAGGCAAGGTGGGAGCCACCATTTTAGGCAGCTGCTGTGTAAAATGGCCGATTCCCCTCAGCCGGGCCCAGCCACGCGGGCGGGAGCGTTCCGGTGGCTTCCGTCGCGTTCTGGCGGCTTCTGTGGGATGGGACGGAGCTGCTTGCGGTGCTTCAGGTGCCGTGACCTCGCCATGGGGCCTTCAGCCTCGAGGGGCTCATCCCGGCCTCAAGGGGCTCATCCCAGGGCCTTCAGCCCTGAGGGGCTCATCCCGGCCTCAAGGGGCTCATCCTGGCCTCTTCCCGGGGCCTTCAGCCTTGAGGGGCTCATCCCGGCCTTGCTGTGGGGTCTTTGGCCTCGAGGGGCTCATCCCGATCTTTGGCCTTAAGGGGCTCATCCCGGCCTCACCACGGGCCCTTTGGCTTTGAGGGGCTCATCCCGGCCTCAAGGGGCTCATCCCGGCCTCACCATGGGGCCTTTGGCTTTGAGGGGCTCATCCCAGCATCAAGGGGCTCATCCTGGCCTCACCACGGGGTCTTCGGCCTCAAGGGGCTCATCCCGGTCTTGCTGCGGGGCCTTCAGCCTCGAGGGGCTCATCCTGCTCTTCAGCCTTGAAGGACTCATCCCAACCTTGCCATGGGGCCTTCGGCCTCAAGGGGCTCATCCCAGGCCTCACTGTGGGCCTTCAGCCTTGAGGGGCTCATCCCAGCCTTGAGGGGCTCATCCTGGCCTCACCATGGGGTCTTCGGCCTCAAGGGACTCATCCTGGTCTTCAACCCCAAGGGGCTCATCCCAGTCTTCAGCCTCGAGGGGCTCATCCCGGCCTCACTGGGATTTGGGATTTCCCTCTTCCCACCATCACCGGGGTGTCGCAGCCACAAAACCTCCCAGCCAACCCACACCCCAAAATCAGTCTCTTTTCACCTCGTCTCCAGATTTTGCACCACCCAAGGCAGCTCTATCATCTTTTTTTGCCGTATTTTACAAAAATTATTGCTCAAAATACCCTCTGTGCCTCCCTCAGGGGCTTGAGGCTTGGCTGCAGAATTTTTTCCTAGATGCACTAGATGATGTTTCATTCTTTGTGTACTGTGATAACATTAGCAAAACAGCTGTTTAATTATTTTTTTTTTTACCCCTCCTCCTTCTTCTGGACTAGAAAAATTCGATAGTCTCGTTTTTTCTGTTGCTGAAACCATTTCATGGCTGTTTAAGAAAGGGGGGAAGAATAAATGTGAAAGAAGAGTGACTTCATCCTCTCCTGCCATCCTGGGCTGAGGCTTCACCTGGTCCAAGTGATCTATGGGCACAAAGTTATTGTGTTAATCTCAAAGAAGGGAAAAAAATCTCATCACACAACTGGTGGGAAGTGATTAATTTTATTACAGCACCTGAAATATATTGGGGTGTTTTATCTGAAGCCCCATTTCAAGGGGTTTGTGGTTGAGGTGAAAATCTTGGTGTTCCATGAGGCCGCGTTTGTTGTTCTTTTTAATTTCTCCCCATCCCTCTGTTGCCATGAGACCTGGAAACTTAAAAGCCTAAATATGCTAAGTGAGTTTAACCCTGGTGTGACGGGAATTTTGAAAGCAGATTAAAACCAACTCAAAATTTATCCCTAGAAGAAAAATAAATCCCATTTTTTTTTGCTTGCGGGCTGACGCCGCAGTCCCAGACACACCTGGCTGGGGGCAGCCCCGTGGGGGGGAACGTGGCTGGGCTTGGCTCAAGCCTGGTCCCTGGTGGGGTCTGTGGGGTGGCAGGGGCTGGGGAAGGGGGGATGTCACTGCTGTGTCCCTTTAGCTGGAGCTGGGAAGGGCCACGCGCTCCACTCCGCCTGCCAAACGTGCTTAGTCAGGAATGGGAAACACTTCCCTAAAACTTGCAAAAATGCTCTAAGGCTCTTAGCTCTTGGGCTAAGCTGCAGCTACTTAGTCCACTTCTCACTGCTTTTATTTATAAACTTCAGGCTGTGCTGGGGGATTTTTTTTTTCCCCTTTTTTCTGGTTCTTTCCCTGGGATGGGGCACAGGAATGTGGTGGAAGCAGAGCTGGAAGGAGAGGATGGGTCTGGGCATTGCTGCTCTGCTCCCACCAGTGCCACTCACTGGCTTGGCACCACTGGATTCCCACAGGATCAGATTGTCTCTGATTTCAGTAGAGTTAGAGGTGATTTATGGGACTAATGGCCAGCAGAACAAGCTCCTTCTCTGGCCTTTCCTCAGTTAAACCACATCAGTTCTGCACTGGGTATCTAAATTCATGTGTAACCTGTGAGTAGCCATAGCTGGAGGCAGAGAAATCTCAAATTAGCCAACCAAAACCACTACACAGAGTTTATACACATGGAAAGTACATAAAGTGAAGATTAATATATTATTAAAATATAAACCAGTTCTATAAGGACACTCCAAAGCATCCAAAAAGTGTCAGGGCTGCTCACTTTTGGTATTTTCAAGCAGGGATGAGCAGTGCTGGAGCTTTGCCACTTGGTTCCTGCTGCATTGAGGGTGGCAGTCACAGAATGCATCCTGAGAGGCTCCTCCTTTGGTCCAGAGCTCTTCCCTCAAATGGAACCAAAGTGCTCAGGAGAGCCAGGATAAATCCCCCCAGCCTCAGGGGGCTCTGGGCTCGGGTTTGGCTTTGGGCCTTGGTGCAGCAATCACTGCCCTGGGCAGGGAGGGAGACCTGGAGAGCACAGCTCCCCATAAGACAAAAAAAAAGAATAAAGAAAGTGGATTTTTTTTACTTAGATTTACAGTTTTTGGTCCTGCTTGTGGCTTTTGAGTACCTGGAGTTGGTTTTGCTACACGATGCAGTGAGATGCTGGCTGGCACCACAGCTGGCAGGGACAGGGAATTAAATTTCACATTTAATTTCAAATTTCATTTCATTTCAAGCAGCCATTTCAAATTGCCTCAGAGCAGACCCCAGGTCCTCTTGCTCCTTACAAGGCTAAGGCCCCACAGAGGCATCTCAAGTTAGGAAACCAGCCCAGTTTCAAACTGAAACACTGAGAGTTTTCCAGACAAATTCTCTCTTCCTCATTCCCCTTTTGTGTCAGAAGTGTGGCTGTAATCTCCCTGTCCTGGTGTAATCCAGCCAGAGAAGATGAGGCTGACATTTAACATCCTCTTTTCTCTCTCTTGCCAGGCTGGACATGGGTTCACCCAACCTGCTGCTCATTTTCTGGCTGACAAATTGTCTCTGGCCCTGGTGGGAGTTCATGGGAACATCCTGGTAAGGGGATTTTTTAAAAATTTGGATTTTTTTTTAAAAGACTTTCCCTAAATTTACACTGGGTCTGGTATCAGCAGGCAACTGGGATGGGCTTGTATCCATGGCAAGTGTTTGGGGACTGGTGAGAGCTCCTGTGGGGAAAAAGAGGAGCCAAAATCTCCGTGGTCACCAGCACCTTCCTTGCTGATCATTTGGCCCAAAGTATCAAACATCTGGATTTTTTTTCTGTGTTTAACATCTTTTTTTTTTTGTGGGTTTGTTAACTGGTAATGCCCAAGCCTTGGGAGAGGTGTCTGTCTCATCCACAGGAACAAATAAAAACAGGGGAGGGGGATTTCCTGTTAAATAGAAAGGAGATAATAAAGTTGTTTCTCTTGTGTTTGGTTTTAGCTCAGATTGGCTCTTTATTACATGAATCAGGAGTGGGGGTTTTATGGAAAATCTCACCCTCCAAAAGCCACGAGGAGCTGCCAGCACTGAGGGACCCTCAGCAGAAGCCCCTCACCACAGCTGATCCCTCCTCATCCTCTTCCTCCTCCTCCTCCTCCTCTCCCTGCTCTGCTGGCCTGGAGCATGATGTGGATCCTGATTTGCACCAGTGCCTGTCCAGGCTGACCAGCACCAGACCTCAGCGTGGGGACACAGCAGCAGCACTGCAGGCACACACAGGGGGCAGAGGACACCAGGACATGCCCGCCCTGCCCACTGCACTGTGGGCACTCACTGGTGAGCCTGGGGGTGTGGAAACACTGTGATGGGGCACTCTGGGGTGTGGGGAAGGGATCCACCTGGAGGGATGGTGAGTCTGGGGGTGTGCTGGGTCACTCTGGGGCGTGGGGAAGGGATCAGCCTGGAGGGATGGTGAGCCTGGGGGTGTGGAAACACCATGCTGGGGTATGGGGAAGGGATCAACCTGGAGGGATGGTGAGCCTGGAAATGTGGAAACACCGTGATGGGTCACACTGGGGTGTGGGGAAGGGATTAACCTGGAGGGATGGTGAGCCTGGAAATGTGGAAACACCGTGCTGGGTCACACTGGGGTGTGGGGAAGGGATTAACCTGGAGGGAAGGTGAGCCTGGGGGTATGGAACCACCATGCTGGGTCACACTGGGGTGTGGGGAAGGATCCACCTGGAGGGATGGTGAGCCTGAAAATGTGGAAACACCGTGATGGGGCACACTGGGGTGTGGGGAAGGATCCACCTGGAGGGAAGGTGAGCCTGGGGATGTGCTGGGTCACACTGGGATGGATCCACCTGGAGGGATGGTGAGCCTGGGGATGTGCTGGGTCACACTGGGATGGATCCACCTGGAGGGAAGGTGATTCTGGGGATGTGCTGGGTCACTCTGGGTCACTCTGGGATGGATCCACCTGGAGGGAAGGTGAGCCTGGGGATGTGCTGGGTCACACTGGGATGGATCCACCTGGAGGGAAGGTGAGCCTGGGGATGTGGCACCACCGTGCTGGATCACACTGGGGGAAGGGACCCACCTGGAGGGATGGGGATGGCAGGTAGAGCCCACAGCAGTGGGCAGCTGGCCCGAGGAGGAGCTGATGGCCAGGGGAGAGGTGCTGGGAAGGGACAGTGTGTTTATTATGGAGGCGCAGCTGAAGCGGGTCCTTTGCCAGTGGTCAAGTCTGAATCACAAACTCTGCATTGTTTCCGAGTGTGTTCAGCACATTTCCCTTCTCCCCCTCCCTTTCCCTTTCCTCTCCTCTCGCCCTTGCACAAAGCTGTCATTGTGCAGGGGACTTGGTGATGGCAGCGTTGTTATTTGGTCAGAAAAAAAAAAAAAAAAAGAAGAAAAAAAAAGGAAAAAAAAAAAGAAAAGAAAGAAGTGGGGAGGGGGGGGGGACCCAACAAGGTGAAGAGGTTTAAATCAGCTTAGCCCAAATGCCAATTAAAAACCAAAGAGGATTAGGCTTGTGATCAGCAGAATAGACAGTCATTGTACCCGGAGGAGGTTCCCCCTCCCCGGGCCCGGCGCGGCGGTGCCGCAGGTTTGGCTGGGGCCGGCACCGCGCTGCTCCCCCGGCAGGACGGGGCAGGGCAGGGGCTGCCCCCGAGCGGGGCTGGGCTGGGCACCCGGCAAAGCCCTCG
Source organism: Agelaius phoeniceus (assembly GCF_051311805.1). NCBI lineage: Eukaryota > Metazoa > Chordata > Aves > Passeriformes > Icteridae > Agelaius > Agelaius phoeniceus. Next base: position 2,411,139 of record NC_135295.1, read on the forward strand.
GCGGGGCACGCTCAGGTTCCTGCTGCAAAGACCTTTCCTCGCATGGTTTAAGGACTCTTGTCCCGCCTCGAGCTCGGCTGAGCAAGGAGAGGTTTCAGCCTGAATCAGCTCTTGGGCTGGAGCATCCCTTGGCCAGGGGCTGCTGCAGGGTGCCTGGGGTGAGCTCCTGGCTGGGGCTCTGAGCTGGGGGTCCCCACCTTGCCAGACCCCCAGGTGCATCTCAGGTGCTTGTGCTGCCTGAGGGCTCTGTCCAGCTGGAGGAACTTTGGTCAGACCTTTGCTCCCCAGCAGCCAGCACACCACCTTTGGCTGCAGGCCACGGTGACAAAATGCCAGGACCATCACACGAGGTGGACATGCAGAGAAGACTGGTTCTCTGTTCCATGGATGGAAATGTGATGTCAGTGTTTTCTGCCTGGTTTAGTGCTCTGCACTGCCTACCCCACTGACTGCTGCCTCCATGGGTTGAGGTGTCAGGTAGCCAGAACCCCCTTGTAGCCCCCTCAGTGAGAGGAAGCCAGGCTGGGTGAGCTGTGTCTGGGTGATTGCTTGGACTCAGAGGCGTGTGGCTCACCCAGTTCTCTCCCAGTATGCTGATAAACTGGTAAAACTCCAGGAACAGGAAGATGCTCTGCACCAGGGTGGTAACAGAGGTCAGTCTCATTCCTGACTCTACTGACAGGGCAGTGAAGGCAAATCCCCTGCAGCCAGAATGGCTACACTGGTGTGAAAAGCGTGTTGACAGAGCTGGAGTGTCCTGGTGCCACACTGGTTACTTAAAATGAGTCCTCACTTAGGTAGAAATTGTAATTCTAGACTAACTTTGAGGTTTTGTAAAGGAAAGTTAGCAAATGTAATTCTAGACTAACTTTGAGGTTTTGTAAAGGAAAGTTAGCAAATGTAATTCTAGACTAACTTTGAGGTTTTGTAAAGGAAAGCTACCAAGGGTAGGTGGGAGCTGGGCCAAGCAGGAGAGGTTTAAGGGGCATCAGCAACAAACTCAGGTGGAGCTTGAGCACCTCCACGTGTGAGTGGGGGCAAGCAGCCCGAGTTCCCCTCTTTTACCCTGGCAGTTGGGGGTGCAAAGAGACCCCTGCACTCCTGTGCTGCCTCTTCTCAGTGGCTCTGCCAGGTGCATCCTTTCTGCTGATGGGGCCCAGCTCCTGGCTTGGTGGCTTTGGAGTTTGGTGGATCCCAGCTTTGCACAGGAGCCCAGGGATGGCTGCAGTGCAGCTGGTCCAGCTCCAACCATCTCCTGGAAGTCACTGAGCTGAGACTTTGCTGCTGACAGCTCCAGGTGCAAAACTCTCCCAGCCTTGAGACAGGGAGAGTCAAAAGGGACTGAAAGGGCATTTTCCCTCGAGGGCAGAAGGAGAAACCCTCCTGCTTCTGCACCAGGAGCTGCTTCTCCCCGATCCTGGGCACGGCCAGCACTGCCTGAAGCACCGGAGTCGTGGTGCAACAGGCGACTGGTACTGAAAATAAAACAGCAGAAAAGCTGTGGAGCAAAGAAAACGTGCTTTGAGGGGACAGGGAAAGGTGAAGGGGATGCCGTGGGCTGCGAGATGCAGCTCCTCCACCTCCCCTCCTCAAAACCCTGGTGCTGCCGCCATCCCCATGCCCGGGGATGCCCAGCGAGCTGTGGGAGCGAGCAGGGGAAGAGGGGCAAGACCCGCGCTGCATTTTTTGCTTTTTTTTTTTTTTTTTTTTTTTTTTTTTGTGGCTGCCGTGTAATTTATGATATGAGAGAGAGAGAGAGGGAGCGAGAGCCATTGTCTGGACCCATCCTGTATTTTTCCGAGGGCTTTGCCTCTCTTCCCAGCCCCCCGCGGCGCTGCCGCTACTGTACGGTTGCTATGGGGCTGCTCCCCGTGCCGCCGCTATGCGGGCCGGGGCCGGGGAGGGCTGCCCGCATCGCCCGGACCCATCTGGAGCCCCGGGCCCGCTGCCGCAGCCCGGCGGCCCCGCTGACGTGCCGAGGGCCTGGGAATGGGGCTTTCGGCCCATCCAAGTTCACGGCCACCGGAGGCATTCAGCTGCTGGAGAAACAGGGGAGGGGGGAGTGGGCAGTGGGATCTGGGGCGTTTGGCTCCATTCTCCCTTCCCTTTCAGCGCCGGCAATGTCCTCGGTGCATACAGATCCCCCGTCCCTTTCTCCTCCTGACAAGTGCGCACATAAATAAATTACCCCACCGGGCGAGTGTGGAACAATCTGTCCCCTAAATTCTATTCATCGCCAGACAGGACTCATTATTCCCCCGATTAAAGCCGCTGGAGTAGCTTGCAAGGGTTACAGTTACTCTGTCAAACTGTAAATAAGACACTAAAAATAAAGGGCGCTGGCGAGGGAAGGGGGAAAGGGAAGCCAGACTAATGCCTGCTGCTAGGGAAACCGAATGAATCCCTAATGACGCCTGTGTACAAACTGCAAATAATGAAGGAAAAGTGACAAACAGACCTCAGCCAGGCTGTGGCGAGGTCTCCTCTCTGTGATGGCAGCGGGGACCAACTCACCCCTTCCTCCAGGGACAGCCAGCAGGAGAGCTGGACCCTCTCACAAACCCCTCTGAGCAGAGCATTTAAGCCCTTGTCCTTCTCTTCCAGGAAGGTTTAGCTCTTGTGGGTGTGTTTATTTTTTAGGCACAGAACCCACCTCTGCCTGAGCCCACATTTTGATATTTTAGAGAAAAAACTCCATTGCTTGTGGTCTCAGAGCAGCCCCCAAAGTTTAGTCTGTGCTCTGCTGTTCGAACAGCTCAAAGCTCTGACCTAGGACAGGGCTTAGGACCAGGGGGTTAAACCCATCCTTCTGCCCAGAGCCCTGAGGGATGCAGCCCTGGACCCTTCCCACCTGCAGCAAGGCATCACTGCCATGGCTGAGATGGAGATGCAGGGCTGAGCCCCAGGTCTGAGCAGCCTGGATCTGCTCCTGGGCCATGCCAGATCACAGGGGAGGATGTGTCCAGCCCTAGAAACCTCTTTGGATAAAACACAGTTCCTTCCTGGCTGGTCTCTTGCCAGCCAGCAAAGATAGAGATACTTGCCTTGCAGCAGATCCTTTTTCTCCTTTGATATCTTGGAGCTGAAGAAATGAGGCAAAAAAAAAAAGAAAAAAAAATCAGCTATAGGCTTGTTGTGGGTGTTTCTCAGTTCCAGAGGGACTGAAATGTGAGAGTTTTATTTCAGGTCCTGCTTGAACTATTCCCACCACCCTCACTGGGTGAAATGCTGGAATTCTCTGTGTTGCTCAGGGAAATATTTTGACTCACGTCTCCCAAGCCTGTAAAGGAGAAAAGACAGCTCTGAGCTGTGTCTCTCCAGGTGGATTCTTGCTGTCCAAAGGAGAGCACTGAGAAGGGAAGGTCCTGGTAGGGCTGTGCAGTCCTTGGGACCCAGAGCAGACCAGGCTGGACCCTGAGCCCTCATCCCCCAGATCTGTGTGGATGCCTCAGCCCTCCCCATCCTCCTCCAGAGCCCAGCAGTGCTGGGGCCTCTCTGGAGCCTGATCTGCACCAAGCAAGGGCACAGCCAAGAGCAGGGGGAGCAGCAGGTGCTGATGGTCCCTGCCCTGTGGGTGCTGTTCAGCAGGGAACCCACCTGTTCTCAGAATTGCAAGGGGCCTCATGCAGGCAGAGGGGTTTTTGGAGACTTGTTATGCTTCTACAAGGCTCAGACATCTTAAAAGGGATTTTTTCAGGCCAGCTGAGCTAGTCTGGAGCCCAGTTGCATTTCCCAGTCAGGTCAAACCAAGGCTTAGCAGATTTCTTTCCCTTCAGTCTTAGGGGAAACAAACCCTTTTCACCCACCATTCCTGCCTGTGAGGCCCCATGACTCCAAAGCAGCATTCCTGGGACATTCCTGGTGCCATGGTATGTGCAGAATTTCAAACAGAGCCTCATGGCTCCACATCTCCATGCGCTCTCCCTGCTGGACTCTGTTATTTGGATGGAGCAGGAGATTCATGATTGCCATTGGTAATAATTTCATAATTGGCATTGCCATTGCCCATGGTGGTGTCTGGACAGCTCCTACAGCCCCAGGTGGGTGTGTGCAGGTGCTGATGAAGGAAGAGCTGTGCTCCTGTCTCTCTCCTGCAACATTTACCAGCTTAGCTGGATAAAACAGCAATTTGCTAAAAGCCTCACGACCAGCCAGACCTGAGCAAGTCAAACCCATCCCTGGGTTGTCCTGGTGTTCTCCATGGAAATTGGGCAGCTCTTCACCACCCCTGCCTCCTGGAGGTGGTCTTTAGGAGAGTTTTGGCTTAGGGAACCTCATGGTACCCTGAGAGGGAGCTTTGGGGTTTTGTTCCCTACCAGGAAAGTGTTTGCTGGCAGGCTCAGGTGCTGGGAGCAGCATCAGGGCCAGGGATGCAATTTGGAATACTCAGGGATGCAATTGAGACCACACCAGGAATGGCAAAAAGGAACTTACTTGCCTTGCCCCGCCTGAACCTCTTGGGTCACATTTTCCAAGGTTTCTCTCAACCTGTAAAAATAGAATTATCACTACTTTTTGATGGAATCTGTGATTCCCCTCCACGTGAATCACCCAGAAACTTGAGCCATGGTGTTTGAGGAGACTGGGGGTTGTTGGCCATTGAGCAAAGCACATGCAGCCAGATTTGCCCTGGACAGATGAGGACAATCAGGGAGTGCTCCATTCTACATCTCTTCATAGCAGTTCTGAGAAGATCCCATGCCTCCTTTCATTCCCTCAGGACACCTGACTGTGCTTTTCCACCCATCCACGGACGTCACCTGGATGTGTCCATGAACCAGGAGCTGCCAGCTCGCTCTTGGACCTCCAAACCTGGCTCAGCAAGGCCCAAAGGGCCCTGTTCCAGCCACACCCCTGCCAGCTCCCTTCCCTTTTCAAGGATTAGGATGAGGCAAATTCCTCCAGTCTGCTTTAATCCTCAATACCTGATCCTGCAGGAGGCACACACACACATCTCAGTAATAGCCAGGTAACTCGCAGGGCTAAATCACTCTGGGTTTTTTTTCATTATAACCTCCCTTTAAAGCACATTTAAATGCTTCCCTGCAGGCTCATGTGAGGGCTGTTAAGGGCTTCATTTGAATAAATAAGGGCACAGGTAGAGGAGGAACATCACCACAGCCCCTGGATAGCCAGGGCCAGCCATGGCAGCAATGGGCTGGCGAGTGGCAAAGGCCCTCCATGTTATATATTCCATAAAGTAGAGTAATTAAGTATTACTAGTTTTGATGACTTCAAACAGAGTGACTCCAGGAAATAAGCCCCTTCTTTATAATTAGTGGGATTTCCTCTGCATCAAACGGAGAGATTGATTCTTTAATCTGCTCACATGCTTTTGATTTGGTCTTTCAGCTGCTTGTACCAACTGCTTCTACTCCCTGCTCTTGCTGATAAAACCTTGCAAAGGAGATTTTAGGAAGGCATGACCTGAGTTGAGGTCCAGGATTTTCTTTGTGTGTGGCTGTTTTGTGAATTCCTAATTTGCCAGAGATGATGATCATGATGATAACAAGAATAAAAAAACAGCACAGACCTGGCTTTTAAACATCCACCTATGTTTAGGTCAAATAATTGCGGTTTGGGGTTTTGTTTATTGTCTTCTCAGCACACCTCTCAGTTCTGCCTCATGCTCTTTGACACCTGAAAAGGTAATTTTGGCTTCCCATCTGCAGGTTGGGCTCACTGCATAATGCTGCTCTTTAAGAGCACACACCCCTACCACCAGGTGTGCTGGCATCCCAAGGGCTCCACTGCTGGACATGTGCAGAGTGTCTTTGGGTATTTCAGGGGTTGGACCTGATTTAGAGCTAAACCCAGGAACTTGGGAAGCTCTGTCTGAAATCAAACAGTTTGTGGCTGCCCCATCCCTGGGAGTGTCCAAGGCCAGGTTGGACAGGGCTCATGGCAGGGGATAAATGAGATGAGCTTTAAGGCCCCTTCCAATCCAAACCATTCCACAATTCCATGAAAATCCCTGCAAAAGTTGCTGGTTTCCACATGAAAAGTTCACGAGAGAGTGGGAACTTGCCCCCTGCAAGTGCAAGAAGCTGCTGGTGAGCAACCAGCTCCTTCCTGGGCATCTCCATGGGGTCAGTGGTGCTGCATCAGTCGTGTGGGAAATGTGGGCTGGGGTCTGTGCTGGTTCCAGGCATGCACTAAACCTCCCATGTACTTCTCCCACCTCCAAAGCAGCTCAGACCTTGAATCATCTCAGCAAACAGCCCCTGGCTGGGTTTTCTTCTGGCATGTGAGGTTCTTCTGAGGAGATTAAAAAGGGGGGAAAATTTGGAATATCCTGCTTTCCATCCACCTTTGGATGCTGTTGGAAATGTGGAGGATGAGCAAGAGAGGCTGGTGGGCCTCATGTGCATCGCAGGGGGTGAGAATGAGAGGAGAATGAGAGGAGAATGGCTCCATTTTGGCAGCTGCAGGGCAGGGACTGGCACCACAAATGAGGCGGGAAGGGCAAGCGGGGCTGTGCCAGCCCTGGCAGGTGGCACCAGCCTGCAGGGAGGAGCTGTGGGCAGGGGATGGATCCTCCTGGGCTCACCTGGAGCAGGAGCAGGAGCAGGAATGCTGGAGCAGTGCTTGGTATGCCCTGCACAAGCCTCCCCGCGTCGGGAGCGGTGTCGAACACAGATCGTATAATTAGGGAGCCAGTGAATACGTAACTGTACATTATGCAAATAGTGATCAAAATCACTGTTTTCAGCAGAAATGCCTGAAGATCAAGACAGAAGCTTCATGCAACCTTAATTTAATCTGGTCCTGCAGGAGTGGGGAGGTCTGATGGATGACCCAACCTTGTGCCTGCCCGTGTTTAGCAAGGCTGGGGTGGGAGGCGGGGGGAGGAGTGCTGGAGCATGCTAAGCGAGGGGGAAATGGCACTGAAATCATGTTAGCAAACAGGGAAAAAGGGCAGAAAGAGCTGATGCTTACAGTAATTTTATTTTTCTTTGAATTTCAGGTGAAGCGCATAAGGCTGGAAGAATGGGAAAAATTAAAAAGAAAAAAAAAAGAAGAAAAGGAAGAAAAAGAGTCTCCAACCCCAGGAAATCTGTGTTAATTGCTTATGAATGTCTCTGTCTAAAAAATTATCGAATTGATGTTGTCGTGCTTTTTTTTGACAGCCTGTCTGTTACATTTTTTTAAAATATTCATGCACCGAAATCTAATTACTAGGCAAATTTAATGATAATGAAATGAAGGCACTTTAGCAGAAAGCACAGGGCCTTGTTAATGTTTTCTCAGCCTCTGTCTTGTTCATATTTTTAAAATTATTTTTTTTACAACTGCCTTTCTTGCATATGAGAAAAAAAAAAAAAGATTGCTGAAAATAAAACTCAGATTGCCGATAATGTTTGTGGTGGTTCTGTTTGTAATGATGGGGAATTTGCAAGGTGATTAAAGGTGTTTTGCAAAAATCAAATGAGCCTAACCTAATCAGATAAGGCAGATGAAATATTATTATTAGAGGGGTAACATTAGGAGCATGCCTGGAGGCTTTAACAGAGATGAAGCTTTAACAAAGTGCACCGTGCAGGGCCAACCACAGCCTTGCCATCCTCAGGGCCCCTCCAGCCCCTTTCCAGGGCACAGGACTTGTCTGTGCTCTCCTTAGGCCAGGCCTGGGTGGTTGGAGGATGCCCATGACGGTTGGAGGATGGATGTGATGGTTGGAGGATGGATGTGGTGGTTGCAGGATGGATGTGATGGTTGGAGGATGGATGTGGTGGTTGGAGGATGCCCATGATGGTTGGAGGATGGATGTGATGGAGGATGGATGGCAAGGCTGTTGTTGGACGTGATGGTTGGAGGATGCACACAATGGTTGCAGAACACAAGTGATGGTTGGAGGATGGATGTGGTGGTTGCAGGATGGATGTGATGGTTGGAGGATGCCCATGATGGTCGGAGGATGGATGTGATGGAGGATGGATGGCAAGGCTGTTGTTGGATGTGATGGTTGGAGGATGCACACGATGGTTGCAGGATGGATGTGATGGTTGGAGGATGCACATGATGGTTGCAGAACACAAGTGATGGTTGGAGGATGGATGTGGTGGTTGCAGGATGGATGTGATGGTTGGAGGATGCTCATGATGGTTAGAGGGTGCATGTGATGGTTGCAGGGTGTATGTGATGATTGGAGGATGGATGTGGTGGTTGCAGGATGCTGCTGATGGTTGGAGGGTGCACATGATGGTTGGAGGACAGATGTGATGGATGGTTGCAGGACACATGTGATGGTTGGAGGATGGATGTGGTGGTTGCAGGATGCTTGTGATGGTTGGAGGGTACACATGATGGTTGGAGGACAGATGTGATGGTTGTAGGATGTATGTGATGGTTGCAGGACACATGTGATGGTTGGAGGATGGATGTGATGGTTGGAGGATGGTTGTGATTGATGAGGAATGCAGGTGATGGATGGAGTGTGCAGGCCATGGTGAGCATCCATGCTATGGTGGGTGTCCATGGTGGGTGTCCATGCCATGGTGGGTGTCCATGGTGGGTGTCCATGGTGGATATCCATGCCATGGTGGGTGTCCATGGTGGGTGTCCATGCCATGGTGGGGTCCATGGTGGGTGTCCAGGCCATGGTGGGTGTCCATGCTGTGGTTTGAAGAGGTTTTTCCATGGTTGTTCATGCTGTGGTGGGTCTCCAGGCCCTGGTGGGTGTCCATGCCATGGTGGATGTCCATGCTGTGGTGGGTCTCCATGCCATGGTTTGTGTTCATACCATGGTGGATGTCCATGCTGTGGTGGGTCTCCAGGCCATGGTGGGTCTCCATGCCATGGTGGGTCTCCATGCCATGGTGGGTCTCCAGGCCATGGTGGGTCTCCAGGCCCTGGTGGGTCTCCATGCCATGGTGGGTCTCCAGGCCATGGTGGGTCTCCAAGCCCTGGTGGGTCTCCAGGCCATGGTGGGTGTCCATGCCATGGTGGGTCTCCATGCCATGGTGGGTCTCCAGGCCATGGTTTGTGTTCATACCATGGTGGGTGTCCATGGTGGGTCTCCATGCCATGGTGGGTCTCTATGCCATGGTGGGTCTCCATGCCATGGTGGGTCTCCATGCCATGGGTGTCCATGCCGTAGTCTGTCCTGCCCTGCAGCTCTGCCCCTGCTATTTGTATGACCTAAAGGCTCTGGCTGATGTTGAGGGCGGTGTCAAAGGTTTTACTGAGGCTGCTGCTGGCCCCAATCATTTCTGTAGGATTTCCACTTCTGGAAGACCATCAGGAAATTCCTTTTGCTGTGGCTGGCGTGGCCACCACTTGGAGGAGGTGGTGTGGCTGGGATGTGCCAGCTGGGCTTGTTGGCTGCCCCGTGGTGGGTGGCTGGAGGCCAAGCTCACACCTTGGCCTCCCCAGCACAAAGTGAGGGGTCTCTGTGGTCCTCGTTCCTGTAGGAATGAGGTGTGTGGGAATTCAGAAGTTTGCAGCCCTGGCTGTGAACGTGGCTGGTCAGAAGAGGTTTTTCCTCCCCAGAAACACTGCCCTGCATCCTGGGCTCACCTGTGGCAGCTCAGGGGGTTGGAGCAGCTCTGGCAGGTCTTGAGGGAGCACCAGGACAGGGCAGGATGTGTTTTGGACCTCCTTTGATTCTCCAACTCCCTCAGCAAGGGCAAGGCTCCCTGCCCAGCCCTCCTGTGCTGCAGCCCAGATTTCCCCAATGTGGCAAATCTCCTGGAAGTAGCTCCCAGACCACTTTAATCCCCTTAATCCTTCCTGCAGCCCTTCCCTGCTGGTGCTCAGGCACTGAAAGGCTCCTGACACATCTCTCAAGTGCTGCAGCTGGCTGAGGAGGGATCCCAGCTCCTCAGAGTCAGGGGACCAGCCCTGCCTCCCTTTTGTGCCTCTGGTTTCCACTCCTCCTGCTGCAAAGCCTTGGGCACTTGTAGGTCTGAGTGGAGGGCAGGGAGAGCTTCCTGACTGCTCCCAAACCTGCCACACACATTTGGGGTGTGGATTTCCAGCCTTGCAGCAAGGAATTCTCCCTTTGCACTCAAGCCCTTTGCAAAAGATTTGGCTCCCTTCTCTCCCCCAGCTCCCACCATCAGATCTGTGCTTCCCCCTGCCCTTGGGAGGTGGCAGGAGCAGTTCAGTGACACAGGCAGGGCTTGCAGACTCTGCCATGGGGACCCCATGAGTGCTTTTCCCTCCCTTTTCTGTGCTTCTCCACCTTGTGTCTCCTGACATGCTTCATGTGGTTTTTCTCTGGCCTTCAGCTCATCTCATGGGGAGAAGAGCAATCCATGGGTTCTCTGCATGGTACCATGGAATGGTGTGGGTTGGAAGATGCCTTAAAACCCTCATCTCATTCTTCCACTGTCCCAAACTGCTCCAAGCCCCATCCAGCCAGGCCTTGGACACTTCCAGAGATGGCACAGCCTTCTCTGGGCAACCTGTGCCAGGGCTCCACCACCCTCGTTGTGAAAACCTCCTTCCTTATAGCAAATATAAAGCCCTTGACTATAAATATAAATATAAATATAAATATAAATATAAATATAAATATAAATATAAATATAAATATAAATATAAATATAAATATAAATATAAATATAAATATAAATATAAATATAAATATAAATATAAATATAAATATAAAGTTCTTCTGATCTGTGGGAGGCTGTTTCATGCTCAGCTGTCCTGAACAAAAGCCTGAGTGGACTCAGGGGTGCTCCCAGGCTTGCACACACACACACACACACACAGAGCTCCTGAGCTGCATTTATCCTCCAAAGTGACAGTTTTCTATTAGAGAGCTGCAGCCCAGCACGATGATTATAATTGTCACTAATTTCTTTCTTTAGCAATCAGGTTTGTACCTTGACACTGTGGCATAAAATGAGGCAGATTCCCCCCGTTCCAGGCTGGCTCTCGAAATGTTTGTAGCCCCCTGATTTCCTTCAGGGAAGCTGCTGCTGATGCCAACTTTTGGTCGATGGTGGGAGAGGGGACAATATTAATAAAAATATGGGCAAGGGCTGGGGATGCCTCGTGCAAACCCCTTCTGTGGGGGCAGTCACCCTCAGGAGCAGACAAATCCCAAACCCACCCCAGAGAAGGCTGGATTTGGGAATGGAAGGCTCTTCCCTGCCTTTGCTTTGGGCTGGAGCATCCCAGGACCAGCAGGGCTCTGTGTGGATGTCCCTTCCCTGGGCAGACCTTCCCTCTGGTGCCCTTGGCAAGAACCTTCTGCTGGTCAGGCTTTTCCCAATAAACTCATTTAATGAGTGCAAGTGGGATGGGATGGGATGGGATGGGATGGGATGGGATGGGATGGGATGGGATGGGATGGGATGGGATGGGATGGCAGGAGGGCAAGGTGGGATGAGTGAGAAGTGGCTGTGAAACTTGTGAGGGTTCAGAGAGGGGTGTGAGATGTGCTCCTGCATTGCTCCTGCATTTCTATCAGGGTCACCAGAGGAGAATTTGGCCCTCTTATTTATCTATTTATCTATTTATCTATTTATCTATTTATCTATTTATTTTTTAGCTTAAGCCTCTGAAGAGAGTGCTGCAGAGATTCCCAGGGGGTATTGGCTGGCAGAGCTCCCATGATACCCTCCAAAATATCCCCCCCACCCAAAACAGAAATAACTCAGTAAAACAAAGCAACGGATTGTTCAGCCAACTAAAATTACCAGCATGTCAAATAAAATATGTACAGCATTAAAATAAAATTTGCATCGCAATAATGCTTTATTAAGCACATTAGGAGATTAAAAGAATCAACCCATTTGTTCCCATTCACGTTGCGTCAGGATTTGCATTTCTTTTTTTCCCCACCTCCAGCTCGCCCCTCTCCCCTCGCTTGTTTGGGAGTGATTTTCTCAAACGAGCCCTGCAAAGCTCTGCCCCAAAGAAGGTGTGTGTGGATATGCCGAGGGGTTTTTAAATCAAAGCACTTGACTTGGTGCTGTTTGTCTGCGTGAGTGTGCGGCAGAGGAGGGGTGGGATGGAGAAGAAAAGGTTTGTCTGCTTCCATTGCAGCTAAAATGGTTAATTAAGACAATAGAGGCTCTCCAACAATCGGGGCCGGGGCTGTGAATGCTTGTCTAGACTCTATAGTTCAGCTGCAACTTCTCTGTCGGAATTTTAACTTGGCCCGGCTCGTTTCCCCTCCCCTCTTTCCCCGCCTCTCAGCTCATGCCCATAAGTTCTCTTTTCTCTTTTGTTTGTTTTTTTTTTTTTTCTTTTTTTTCTTTTTTTTTTTTTTTTTGTCCTTAATCAATCTTTTGAGAGCCCGGGGCCCGGATTGACAGCTCTGCCTGTCTGAGGGTTTGTGTTTGCCACGGCTCTGCCCTCCCAGCACGGGAGGAGTCATTGTTAGCAGGGCGCTCTGTGTGCTCTGTGCCCGCCTGGCCGGGGCTGGGCTCAGCTCCCGGGGCTTCCTGGAGCACCCCAAAATGGGAGAGATTTTATCTTTATTGCTGCAAGCCTTGGGAAGGGCTGGGGAGGAACTGGGGAGACACCAGGGCTCAGAGTTCTGGGGTGCTGGCACACGGGGTGGCATTTCTCTGGCTCCTGCAGGCCAGGGTGCTCTGAGCTGGGGCTGATCCTTCTCTGGGTGAGGCTGGGGGAGGCCAAAATCTGCCCCTGGTTCTGCTGGGTGAGGTGGATGAAGCCAAAATCTGGCATTGGTTCTGCTGGGTGAGGCCAAAATCTGCCACTGATTCTGCTGGGTGAGGTGGATGAAGCCAAAATCTGGCATTGGTTCTGCTGGGTGAGGTGAGCGAGGCCAAAATCTGGTGCGTGAAGTGAAGTGGGTGAGACCAAAATCTGGCATTGGTTCTGCTGGGTGAGGTGGGTGAGACCAAAATCTGGCACTGGTTGTGCTGGGTGAGGTGAGTGAGGCCAAACTGTGGCACTGGTTCTGCTGGGCAAGGTGTGCCAGGTGGGTAAAACCAAAATCTGCCCTTGGTTGTGCTGGGTGAGGTGTGCCAGGGGTGGGTAAAGCCAAAATCTGCCCCTGGTTCTGCTGAGTGAGGTGGGTGAGGCCAAATTCTGCCCCTGGTTGTGCTGGGTGAGGTGAGTGAGGCCAAAATCTGGCACTGATTCTGCTGGGTGATGTGAGACCAAAATCTGCCCCTGGTTCTGCTGGGTGAGCTGAGTAAGGCCAAAATCTGCCCCTGGTTCTGCTGGGTGAGGTGGATGAGGCCAAAATCTGCCCCTGGTTGTGCTGGGTGAGGTGGATGAAGCCAAAATCTGGCATTGGTTCTGCTGGGTGAGGTGGGTGAGGCCAAAATCTGGCACTGGTTCTGCTGGGTGAGGTGGATGAGGCCAAAATCTGCCCCTGGTTGTGCTGGGTGAGGTGTGCCAGGTGGGTAAAGCCAAAATCTGCCCCTGGATGTGCTGGGTGAGGTGGATGAAGCCAAATTCTGCCCCTGGTTGTGATGGGTGAGGCCAAATTCTGCCTGTGGCTGTGCTGGGTGAGGCGTGCCCTGCCAAAGTCACCTGGCTGCCCTTCCCTTGGGTTTGGGGGCACTGCAAGGAGCTGCTTTGGCCCCAGTACACATCAGGTGCCCCCAGGCAGGGTCACAGCTTCCCCTGGGCTCCCAAACCAGCTCTGAGAGGCCCCCAGGCTGTGAGGAGGAGCAAAGTGAGGAGGGACAGGTGAGCAGAGACCTCAAGTGACGCCTGGATTTTCCGCTTTCTTTGGGAATTGCACCAAAACGATCCTGAAGCACAAACAAAGGGCGTGCCAGGAGCTCAGCTTGCAGCAGAGGGATCTTTGCAGTGTTTGCAGTCCATAAACCTGAGACCAGCCTAAAGCCTTGCTCCCTAGGGCAGGACAGGGGTGGCTGTGGGCTGCAGCAGCTCCCCCAAAGGCCAGGGATGCTCCCCAGAGCTGAGGTGTTGGGGTCCCACCGTGTCCCCCATACACCCCATCAGGGTTTCTCGTATTTTAGCACACATGGGGCCTCAAACCCTCCCTTTCTGCAGCCCAGGGAGCGGCTCCTGTGGGGCTGCAGGAGGCTGCCTGGTGTCTAGGTGGCTTTAAAGGCAGCCTGAAGTGGCTGCACTCAGATAATGGATGCACAGCGGGAGGGAACCTCTCTGGAGGAGGACTCGGGGATGCAGCCACACGCTGAAATATGGACGAGATTATTCCAAGTGCATACATGCAAATGAGGCCCGTCTGCAGACAGGAGAGACAAAAGGTCATTAGCTTCCCATGTAGAACCCTTCGTGCAGGGCCTAATTTACTGTCTTCCTCACCCTTTTCTACAGATCTCGCATTTTTAGGCTTAAAGCTGCTGATATTTTGGCAGGTTTGATGGGTGTCGAGCAGCTCGGGGTTTATTGGATGTTGTGGTGTGGGAGGGAACGCAGGAGTTCAGCTTTTCCTCAAAAGCTGCTTCCACACTGCAGCTTGCCTTCTCAATTCTCCTGGCACATGAGATTCCCCAGCTTTTTCCCCAAAAATCACAAATTTCTGCCTGCCCAGGAGCTTGTAACAGCTCTTGGGGAATTTTTGATCCCCTGGATGATTTTCCAGTGGAAGCTGGAGTTGAATGCAGGAGTTCAGCTTTTCCTCAAAAGCTGCTTCCACACTGCAGCTTTCCTTCTCAATTCTCCATGAGATTCCCCAGGTTTTGCCCCCAAAATCACAAATTTCTGCCTGTCCAGGAGCTTGTAACAGCTCTTGAAGAATTTTTGATCCCCTGGATGATTTTCCAGTGGAAGCTGGAGTTGAATGCAGGAGTTCAGCTTTTCCTCAAAAGCTGCTTCCACACTGCAGCTTGCCTTCTCAATTCTCCTGGCACATGAGATTCCCCAGGTTTTGCCCCCAAAATCACAAATTTCTGCCTGTCCAGGAGCTTGTAGCAGCTCTTGAAGAATTTTTGATCCCCTGGATGATTTTCCAGTGGAAGCTGGATTTAAACACGGGAGTTCAGCTTTTCCCCAAAAGCTTCTTCCACATTGCAGCTTGCCTTCTCAATTCTCCATTAAATTCCCCAGGTTTCCCCCAAAATCACAAATTTCTGCATGCCCAGGAGCTTGTAACAGCTCTTGGGGAATTTTTGATCCCCTGGATGATTTCTCAGTTGAAGCTGGAGTTGAACGCAGGAGTTCAGCTTTCCCTCAAAAGCTGCTTCCACACTGCAGCTTGCCTTCTCAATTCTCCATGAGATTGCCCAGGTTTTGCCCCCAAAATCACAAATTTCTGCCTGCCCAGGAGCTTGTAACAGCTCTTGAAGAATTTTTGATCCCCTGGATGATGCTTGATTTCTCAGTTGAAGATGGAGTTGAATGCAGGAGTTCAGCTTTTCCCCAAAAGCTGCTTCCACACTGCAGCTTGCCTTCCCAATTCTCCATGAGATTCCCCAGGTTTTGCCCCCCAAATCACAAATTTCTGCCTGCCCAGGAGCTTGCCAGCAGCTCTTGGGGAATTTTTGATCCCCTGGATGATTTCTCAGTTGAAGATGGAGTTGAATGCAGGAGTTCAGCTTTTCCCCAAAATGATGCTTGATTTGATCCCCTGGATGATGCTTGATTTTTCAATGGAAGCTGGAGTTGAACACAGGCGTTCAGCTTTTCCCCAAAAGCTGCTTCCACACTGCAGTTTGCCTTCTCAATTATCAATGATATTCCCCAGGTTTTGCCCCAAAATCACAAATTTCTGCCTGCCCAGGAGCAGCTTGTAACAGCTCTTGAGGAATTTTGATCCCCTGGATGATGCTTGATTTTTCAATGGAAGCTGGAGTTGAATGCAGGAGTTCAGCTTTTCCCCAAAAGCTGCTTTCATGCTGCACTTTTCCTTCTCAATTCTCCATTAAATTCCCCAGGTTTTGCCCCAAAATCACAAATTTCTGCCTGCCCAGGAGCTTGTAACAGCTCTTGAGGAATTTTTGATCCCCTGGATGGTGCCTGGAGCTGCTGGAGGGGGGAATTTTGTGCCCATTCCTGTGGAGCTGCTCATGGCTGCTGGAAGCACCCTTGGGGCACCCAGCTGTGCCCACAGCACCCATCCTGCCCTGGCTGGGTGGCACTGGCACAGAAACCGAGCCTCACCCAGAGCTCAGGAGACCCTGCCCTGGCAGGGGCAGATGTGGTGTCCTGGCTGCCCTGTCCCTGTGCAATTTAGGAATAATTCAATGTTCCAGAGGCTCCTTTACAAACCCCTCCAGGTCCTGATGGGGCTTTTTGGGTGGCTCCAGCCCAGTCTGCTCCAGCAGTGCTTGCACAGGGAGCTCCCCTCGATGCTTTTGGAGCTGCTGCCCGAGTTTTGAGCACTGAGCTAATGAGGAAGACTCACAGCATTTCCCTTAAACATTTGAAATAAATTGATTAAAGAAATGATTTTAATAAATACATTGATTTTTTAAATAAATAAATTGATTAAAGAAATTATTTTAATAAATAAATTGATTAAAGAAATGATTTAATAAATACATTGATTTTTAAATAAATCAATTGATTAAAGAAATGATTTTAATAAATCAATTTATTTATAATAAATAATTTGATTTATAATAAATTGATTTAAAATAAATATTAAAATAAACAGAATAAATATAAATAATATTTAAATAAATAAATAAATAAATAAAAAAAAATAAATAAAATAAATTAAAATAAACATTTTATTCTGCCACTCTGCCCACCCTGAAGGTGATGTGGGCAGGTGACAGAGTTTGAGTGAGCTGGGCATGGGTACAGGCAGGGCAGGGCTATTTTATATAAACTATTAAAATAAACATCCTTAAAAACATTGAATTTTGCCCACCTGAAGGTGCTGTGGGCAGCTGGCAGAGCTTGGGCTGAGGTGAGGATGGGTACAGGCAAGGCAGGGCTATTTAAAATAAATGATTTTTAAAAATATCCTTAAACATTTAACTCTGCCCACCCTGAAGGTGCTGAGGCAGAGGTTGGGGTGAGGTGGGCATGGGTACAGGCAAGGCAGGGCTATTTTTTAAAAACTATTAAAATAAACATCCTTAAACATTTCATTCTGCCACTCTGCCCACCCGAAGGTGCTGTGGGCAGCTGGCAGAGGCTGGAGATGGGCACAGGCAGGGCAGGGCTATTTTAAATAAATTATTAAAATAAACATCCTTAAACATTGAATTTTGCCCACCTGAAAGTGCTGTGGGCAGCTGGCAGAGGCTGGGGTGAGCTGGGGATGCACACAGGCAGGGCAGGGCAGGGCTATTTTAAATAAATTATTAAAAAACAATCCTTAAACATTGAATTCTGCCACTCTGCCCACCTGAAGGTGCAAGTGGCAGAGGCTGGAGATGGGCACAGGCAGGGCAGGGCTATTTTATATAAACTATTAAAATAAACATCCTTAAACATTTCATTCTGCCACTCTGCCCACCTGAAGGTGCCATGGGCAGCTGGCAGAGGCTGGAGATGGGCACAGGCAGGGCAGGGCTATTTTTTATAAACTATTAAAATAAACATCCTTAAACATTGAATTCTGCCACTCTGCCCACCTGAAGGTGCCATGGGCAGCTGGCAGAGGTTGGAGATGGGCACGGGCAGGGCAGGGCAGGGCTATTTAAAATACATGATTAAAAAACAATCCTTAAACATTGAATTCTGCCACTCTGCCCACCTGAAGGTGCCGTGGGCAGCTGGCAGAGGCTGGAGATGGGCACGGGCAGGGCAGGGCTATTTTTTATAAACTATTAAAATAAACATCCTTAAACATTTCATTCTGCCACTCTGCCCACCTGAAGGTGCTGTGGGCAGCTGGCAGAGGCTGGGGTGAGCTGGGGATGCACACAGGCAGGGCAGGGCAGGGCTATTTTAAATAAATTATTAAAAAACAATCCTTAAACATTTCATTCTGCCACTCTGCCCACCTGAAGGTGCCATGGGCAGGTGGCAGAGGCTGGAGATGAGGGCAGAGGCAGGGCAGGGCAGGGCTATTTTAAATAAATGATTAAAAAAACATCCTTAAACATTGAATTCTGCCACTCTGCCCACCTTGAAAGTGCCATGGGCTGGTGGCAGAGGTTGGGCTGAGATGAAGATGGGTACAGGCAAGGCAGGGCTATTTAAAATAAATGATTTAAAAAAAAATCCTTAAACATTTAACTTTTAAATGTTTAACCCTGCCCTGCCCACACCCTGAAGGTGCTGTGGGCAGGTGGCAGGGGTTGGGGTGAGCTGGGGGTGCACACAGGCAGGGCAGGGCTATTTTTTATAAACTATTAAAATAAACATCCTTAAACATTGAATTCTGCCACTCTGCCCATCTGAAGGTGCTGTGGGCAGGTGGCAGAGGTTGGGCTGAGGTGAGGATGGGTACAGGCAAGGCAGGGCTATTTAAAATAAATGATTTTAAAAAAATATCCTTAAAGATTTAACTTTTAAATGTTTAACCCTGCCCTGCCCACACCCTGAAGGTGCCGTGGGCAGCTGGCAGAGGTTGGGGTGAGGTGGGGATGGGTGCAGGCAGGGAAGGGCTATTTAAAATAAATGATTTAAAAAAATGTCCTTAAACATTTCATTCTGCCACTCTGCCCACCTGAAGGTGCCGTGGGCAGCTGGCAGAGGCTGGGGTGAGCTGGGGATGCACACAGGCAGGGCAGGGCAGGGCTATTTTAAATAAATGATTAAAAAAACAATCCTTAAACATTGAATTCTGCCACTCTGCCCACCTGAAGATGCCGTGGGCAGCTGGCAGAGGCTGGAGATGGGCACAGGCAGGGCAGGGCTATTTTATATAAACTATTAAAATAAACAATCCTTAAACATTTCATTCTGCCACTCTGCCCACCCGAAGGTGCTGTGGGCAGCTGGCAGAGGCTGGGGTGAGGTGGGCATGGGCACAGGCAGGGCAGGGCTATCTTTTATAAACTATTAAAATAAACATCCTTAAACATTTCATTCTGCCACTCTGCCCACCCTGAAGGTGCCATGGGCTGGTGGCAGCGGTGGCAGGGGTTGGGTGAGGTGGGGATGGGTACGGGCAGGGCAGGGCAGGGCTATTTTAAATAAATTATTAAAAAACAATCCTTAAACATTTCATTCTGCCACTCTGCCCACCCGAAGGTGCCATGGGCAGCTGGCAGAGGCTGGAGATGGGCACGGGCAGGGCAGGGTGGTTTGCCTGGCACGGGGGCGAAGCTGCTGCAGGTTCGGGGACTCCTGGGGCCACCCCGGGGTGCGGGAGCAGAGCGGCTGCTGCTGGCAGCCCTGCCTCCCCCAGGCGGGCCGGGATTGAGAGTTTATTCACGCACTAATCAAAGTGACATGATGGTCGTGGCAGACTAAAGCCATTCACTCCCCGAGCTGGCGAGGTCGGGAGGTCGCCCAAGTTCACAAGAATGGCGCTTTTGTGATGCAGATCGGCCGGGAGCGGCCAGACCAGCGTGGCAGGGTCCCCCCACGGTGACAGGGGACCCGGGTTCTCCTGGGGCTGTTACCCCAGAGGCACAGAAAGCTCTAGAAAAAGTTCAGACGGCAATGCCCAGGCGATGTCAGCCTGACCTGCCATTCAGATTTACCATCTCAGGTAAGTTGGCAGAAAAAAACAAACACCTGAGGCAAAGGAAACACCTAAAAACGGCCAGGGGTTTCCTTTCCAGCATCCCTGGTGCAGGCAATTCCTGCAGGGATCTGCATGGGGTGATGTGGGACCTCTTTTCCCCTTGAGGCCCCCAGGGTGTCTGTGGGGACCAACAAATTTATGATTTCAGGTGAGTTGGCAGAAAAAACAAACACCTGAGGCAAAGGAAACACTTGAAAAGGGACAACACCAGAGGGACCCTCTCTTGGTCATAGAGTGGGTTTTCCTCAGCCACCACAGGTCCAAGAGAATGACAAAGAGCTGGTGGCAGAATTGATTCAGAAAGCTGGGACCTGGATCAGGGAGCTGGCAGGATGTGACTTTGAGTGCATTCAGATTCGAATTGGGTTAAAATCAGGCACAGAAAGCTCTAGAAAAGGTTCAGATGGCAATGCCCACAAGACAGGCCAGGCGATGTCAGCCTGACCTGCCATTCAAATTTATGATTTCAGGTAAGTTGGCAGAAAAACAAACACCTGAGGCAAAGGAAACACTTGAAAAGGGCCAGGAGCAGAGGGACCCTCTCTTGATCATTGAGTGGGTTTTCCTCAGCCACCAAAGGTCCAAGAGAATGACAAAGACCCAAGAGCTGGTGGCAGAATTGATTCAGAAAGCTGGGACCTGGATCAGGGAGCTGGCAGGATGTGACTTGAGTGCATTCATATTCCAGTTGAGTTAAAATCAGGCACAGAAAGCTTTAGAAAAGGTTCAGATGGCAATGCCCACAAGACAGGCCAAGCAATGTCAGCCTGACCTACCATTCACATTTATCATCTCAGGTAAGTTGGCAGAAAAAAACAAACACCTGAGGCAAAGGAAACACCTAAAAAGGGCCAGGGCTGGGGATTTTGGGGTTTCCTTTCCAGCATCCCTGGTGCAGGCAATTCCTGCAGGGATCTGCATGGGGTGATGTGGGACCTCTTTTCCCCTTGAGGCCCCCAGGGTGTCTGTGGGGACCAACAAATTTATGATTTCGGGTGAGTTGGCAGAAAAAACCAAACACCTGAGGCAAAGGAAACACTTGAAAAGGGACAACAGAGGGACCCTCTCTTGGTCATAGAGTGGGTTTTCCTCAGCCACCAAAGGTCCAAGAGAATGACAAAGAGCTGGTGGCAGAATTGATTCAGAAAGCTGGGACCCGGATCAGGGAGTTAGCAGGATGTGACTTGAGTGCATTCACATTCCAGTTGAGTTAAAATCGGGCCAAAATACCAAGAAAATGTTGAAATATTTGCTTCAGGAAAATGAGGCGTTGCAGTTTGCTCTGGATTCCTACTCAGGACAAATTTCTATCCATCAGCCCGCCCACAAACTTTTCGAATAAGAAGCTCAAATTTGAAATTGTGGAGCCGGGGCTGTGCCCTCTGAGGGTTCATGGGTGGGGGCTGCAGGTGTGGGCACAAGAGGGGTGAGGTGACAAACATTTGGGGCACAGCTGGCCATGGGATGGGACCTTGGACAGCCACCCAGCACCCCCTGCCCAGGGTGGGTCTGGGGCCTTTGGGGTTCTCTTTCCAGCACTGGTGTCAGCTCCAATTCCTGCAGGGATCTGCATGGATGATGTGGGATCTCTTTCCCCCTTGAGACCCCCAGGGTGTCAGTGGGGACCAGCTGAGCTGTGAGAGGCCAGAAACCCTTTGGTCCTGAGGAGCCAGGCCTGGAAGGGGAGATCATGCCCCATTCCACCCCCCACCCCAACTCAAGGGTTTAATTTTGTTGGATAATTCCTCCCAAGGCTTCCCATTCCAGCAAAAAGGAATCAGTTTTGCTCGAATTGATTGGCCTTTGTTTTTAGGCAGAGCAGGGTTAGAGTTAGGGTTAGGGTTAGGTTAGGATGGGGACAGAGGAGAGGACAGAGGACAAACTGCCTTCCTGCAGCAGCCTTTGAGCATCCCCAGCCTCCCCTCCTCTGCCTCCTGCATGGCCTGTGCAGGCCCATTTGATAGCTTGATAGCTTTACAGATGTGATGACAATTTTAAAGCTAAGCAAACCCCCCCAAAACCCAATTTTTATAATTGGCTCTTGACCAAAACGAGAGTTTCTTTGAGGGTCTTTAAGGAGATCATGTCCCATTCCACCCCCCCAACCCAAGGTCTGAATTTTGTGGATAATTCCTCCCAAGGCTTCCCAATCCAGCAAAAAGGAATCAGTTTTGCCCAAATTGATTGGCCTTTGCTTTTGGGCAGAGCAGTGCTCAACCCTAAAGTGACACAGAGATGCTGCTGTGCAGGAGGGATGGGGACAGAGGAGAGGACAGAGGACAAACTGCCTTCCTGAAGCAGCCTTTGAGCATCCCCAGCCTCCCCTCCTCTGCCTCCTGCACAGCCTGTGCAGGCCCATTTGGTGGCTTTACAGATGTGATGACAATTTTAGCACCTCTGAAGCTAAGCAACCCCCCCTAACTCAATTTTTATAATTGGCTCTTGACCAAAATGAGAGTTTCTTTGAGTGTGTTTGAGGAGATCATGTCCCATTCCACCCCCCCACCTCAAGGATTGAATTTTGTGGATAATTCCTCCCAAGGCTTCCCAATCCAGCAAAAAGGAATCAGTTTTGCTCAAATTGATTGGCCTTTGTTTTTAGGCAGAGCAGGGTTAGGGTTAGGGTTAGGGTTAGGTTAGGATGGGGACAGAGGAGAGGACAGAGGACAAACTGCCTTCCTGCAGCAGCCTTTGAGCATCCCCAGCCTCCCCTCCTCTGCCTCCTGCACGGCCTGTGCAGGCCCATTTGATAGCTTGATAGCTTTACAGATGTGATGACAATTTTAAAGCTAAGCAAACCCCCCCAAAACCCAATTTTTATAATTGGCTCTTGACCAAAATGAGAGTTTCTTTGAGGGTGTTTGAGGAGATCATGCCCCATTCCACCCCTCCAACCCGAGGGTTTAATTTTGTTGGATAATTCCTCCCAAGGCTTCCCATTCCAGCAAAAAGGAATCAGTTTTGCTCGAATTGATTGGCCTTTGTTTTTGGTCAGAGCAGGGTTAGGGTTAGGGTTAGGGTTAGGTTAGGATGGGGACAGAGGAGAGGACAGAGGACAAACTGCCTTCCTGCAGCAGCCTTTGAGCATCCCCTGCATCCCCAGCCTCCCCTCCTCTGCCTCCTGCACGGCCTGTGCAGGCCCATTTGGTGGCTTTACAGATGTGATGACAATTTTAGCACCTCTGAAGCTAAGCAAACCCCCCCCCCAACCCAATTTTTATAATTGGCTCTTGACCAAAATGAGAGTTTCTTTGAGGGTGTTTGGAACAAAGCACGCTGATGGAAGGGGCACCCTGAGCCACAAAAGGCCTTGGCTTTGATCCTTTCTGCTTTTATTGTCAGTGGAGGTAAAATAAATGGTTTAAAAATTAAATTGGTGGAGGGTTTTCTTTAAATTTAAGCAATGCTTTCATGGCAGATTTGAGGCAGGGGCTGTGCTCAGGCACCTCTGTGGGTGAAGCAATGAGGAGTGAGGTCAGTTTAGGGTTGAGCACTGCTCTGCCTAAAAACAAAGGCCAATCAATTCGAGCAAAACTGATTCCTTTCTGCTGGAATGGGAAGCCTTGGGAGGAATTATCCAACAAAATTAAATCCTCAGGGTGGGGAGGGGGTGGGGGTGAAATGGGACACAACAGCTCTGGAGGAGAATTTGTTAAAACACACAAGTGAACTCTGCGAGAAACAGGGAGATTTTCCTTTTCTGGAGGGGAAAGCTCAGGTTATAACCCCAAAGTGCTGGGTTTGGACTGGCACAGTTGCACTTGGTCTGACCATGGAACGTCCTAGGACTCTGCAGGTCCTGGCTGTGGTGGAACAGGGCAGGCTGAAGGTCTCCCATGGATTTCAGGATCTCTGCTGGCCTCCCTGATAGAGAGATCCAGGCAGTGGCAGGGCATGAAATCTGCTTGAATTGGTGACTCCCAGCTCGTGCTGGCTGATGTGCCTGAAATGACTAAATTACCCCTGGGCTGCCCAGGGTGGGCAAAGCAGCTCAGAGGGGTTTTGGAGACTGCCTGGATCTCTCTAGGACACATCTGGGCACACACATCCCTGTCCTCACAGAACCAGGCTGCACAGGACCTTTCCAGCAGCAAAAATGTCACAGAGCACACCTCAAACAGAGAGAAATCATAGGTGGGGCACGATTTGAAGTGGAATAAACTCCATTTTCCCCAACTCCTGAGCCCAGATATGTCATAGAGAGATCTGGGCAGTGGCAGGGCATGAAATCTGTTTGAATTGGTGACCCCCAGCTCGTGCTGGCTGATGTGCCTGAAATGACTAAATCACCCCTGGGCTGCCCAGGGTGGGCAAAGCTGCTCTGCCCAGCTCAGAGGGGCTTTGTGCCAGGGCCTTGCCCCTTTTGAGGGGGTGAGTTGTTCAGCAGTTGGGGAAAATGAAGTTTATTCCTCTTCAAATTATGCCCCACCTATGATTTCTCTCTATTGGAGGTGTTCTGCTTGGCATTTTTGCTGCTGGTCAAGCTGGAAACGTCCTGTTCAGCCTGGTTCTGTAAGGACAGGGATGTGTGTGCCCAAATGTGTCTCTGCTTCCCAAAAAATCCCTGTTGGGACCCCTTGGCTGCAAATCCCTCTCTGTCCTGTGGCTGTCTGCAGCACTGGGGAGGAACGAGGGAGAGGAGCAGGCTGGGGGAGCAGGGAAGGATTTACTCCCACATATTCCCATATTTGCTTTTTGAAAGGATTCTGAGGAACCTTTTGGTGCTTCCTTGGTGCTGTTTGGGGAGATGCAGTGCCAAGAGGCCTGATGGGGTGCAGTGCTCCTTGCCAGGGCTGTGCCATGCCTGGGGAGGGGGGATGGCACTGCCAACACCAAATGAACCCCACAGGGAGCATCCCCTGGGCAGAGCAAGAGAAGGCAGGGGCACAAAGGGGTGGGATCTCTCTTTTTCCCCTGGTGGAACAAAATGTGATGGATTCAGTGAGGGCCAGCACCACCCTTCAATGCACTTCCAGCTGAACGGGGGTTTCTATGGCAGCAGGGAGAGCCAGGCAGGGCCTGGAAAGCTGTTTGTGCAGAGCTGTGCCAGGGGCATGGGGGCATTGGTGCCACGGTGTGTGCAGAGCTGTGCCAGGGGCATTGGTGGTGCCACTGTGTGTGCAGAGCTGTGCCAGGGGCATGGGGGCATTGGTGCCATTGTGTGTGCAGAGCTGTGCCAGTGGCACCAGTGCCATGGTGTGTGCAGAGCTGTGCCAGGGGCATGGGGGGCATTGGTGCCACTGTGTGTGCAGAGCTGTGCCAGGGGCATTGGTGGTGCCATGGTTTGTGCAGAGCTGTGCCAGGGGCATGGGGGGCACCAGTGCCATTGTTTGTGCAGAGCTGTGCCAGGGGCATTGAGGGCATTGGTGGTGCCATTGTTTGTGCAGAGCTGTGCCAGGGACACTGGGGGCATTGGTGCCATGGTTTGTGCAGAGCTGTGCCAGGGGCATTGGTGGTGCCACTGTGTGTGCAGAGCTGTGCCAGGGGCATTGGTGGTGCCATTGTGTGTGCAGAGCTGTGCCAGGGACATTGGGGGCACTGGTGCCATTATTGGCATTGGTGCTAGTGGCATTGGTGGTGCCATTGTTTGTGCAGAGCTGTGCCAGGGGCACTGGGGGCATTGGTGCCACTGTGTGGGCAGAGCTGTGCCAGGGGCACTGGTGGTGCCATGGTTTGTGCAGAGCTGTGCCAGGGACACTGGGGAAAATGGTGCCATTGTTGGCATTGGTGCTGAGGGGCATTGAGGGCATTGGTGGTGCCACTGTATGTGCAGAGCTGTGCCAGGGGCATTGGGGGCACTGATGCCATTATTGGCATTGGTGCTAGTGGCATTGGTGGTGCCATTGTATGTGCAGAGCTGTTCCAGTGGCATTGGTGGTGCCATTGTGTGTGCAGAGCTGTGCCAGGGGCTGGCTGAGGCTCAGGCGTTGCTGCTCCACCTCATCCAGGAGCACTTTGCTTTTCTCCAACTCTTCCTCTTTCATCTGCAGTGCCTGGGCTGGAGGTTTGGAGCTGGAACTCCCTGGTGCAGCCAGAGACAGAGGAGCTGCCCTTGGGGGAGCCCTGGGCTGGTTTGGGGGGTGATTGAGGCTGCTCCCACCCAAGGGAGGGTTTTGGGGGAGCCCTGGGCTGGTTTTGGGGGGTGATTCAGGCTGCTCCCATTGAAAGAAGGTTTGGGTGAGCTCTGGGTGGGTTTTGGGGGGTGATTCAGGGCTGTTCCCATTAAAGGGAGGGGTTTGGAGGAGCCCTGGGCTGCTTTTGGGGGGTGGTTCAAGCTGTTCCCACCAAAGAGAGGGGGTTTGGTGCAGCCCCCACACATTTCATCTGCTGCTGTTCCTCGTGATTGACCACAAGTGGTTCCAGATGGGCCCTTCCCCCATCCCAGGGGACTCCTCATGCTCATCCTCACCAAAATCTCCCAATCTTCACCAAAAAAATGGTCACCAACCTCCTCCTCTCCCGTGGGCATTTCCAGCCCTAATCTTTTGTTGTTGTTGAGAAAACTTCTGGAATGAGATTTTTCCTGAATCCTGTATATTCAGGGCTGATCTCATGAAGGCAGCCGGAAGGGGAAGAGGATGTTTTAAATTCATTGGCAATACTTGGAGTTTTTCTTCCCTTCTCCTTCCCCCTTTCTTCCACTTCTGAGGGAGAACAAGAGATGAAACTTCAATGTTTTTCTCAGAGTGAAATTGCAAAGTAAATTACTTTAGACTCTATAATGCGAAATATTAAAATGAAAAGTTTTTTTTTTTTTTCAACAGGCTCAGTGTTCCTTCTTGAAAAGCCCAAAGCAAAATGTGTTGATCTCGTTTCAGTGCTTCTCCTCTCACAATTTCTCTTTCCAAACAAGCTCTTTGTAGGAACGGACTGTGTTTAGGCATGACATCTTGCTTTTGATGAATTGTCATTTTCCATCAGAAAAATGCCCAGCCAGCTCCACCCACTATTGGTGATATCCCCAACAGCCTCAGTTTGTGCACAACTGGAGAGAGGAGCTCGTCAGGATTAAAAGATTGCTGCCATCCCTGCGCCAGTCCAGAGCTGGATCTCCAAAATCCAAAACTGTAGGAGCCTAAATGAGAGCTGTGGGACTCCAGGGGCTCTTCAAAATGCAGTTTATTCCATCCAAGAGTTACAGAATTCCAGGTGCTGTTGTGAGTGACAGAACTGTGCCCACAGCTGTCAGCTCCAGCTGCAGGCAGGCCTGGAGTCCTGCATCCCCCATTCAGGCTCTTACTGATGGTGCCGACGTTGGGCGCCACTGTAAGAGCCTGAATGAGGGATGTGGGACTCCAGGGGCTCTTCCAAATGCAGTTTATTGTATCCAAAATGTTACAGAAGTCAAGAGCTGTGCCTACAGCTGTCAGCTCCAGCTGCAGGCAGCCCTGGAGTCCTGCATCCCTCATTCAGGCTCTTATTAACGGTGCTGCACATTGGGCGCCACTGTAAGAACTGAAATGAGAGATGTGGGATTCCAGGCAGCTCTTCCAAATGCAGTTTATTGTATCCAAGGTGTTACAGCAGGCCAGGGTGGTGGGTGACAGAGCTAAGCCTACAGCTATCAGCTCCAGAAGACCCATGTCCCCCATTCAGGCTCTTATTAATTGTGCTACACGTTGGGCGCCATTGTAAGAGCCAAAATGAGCGCTGTGGACTCCAGAGGCTCTTCCAAATGCAGTTTATTGTATCCAAGGTGTTACAGCAGGCCAGAGCTGTGCCTACAGCTGTCAGGTCCAGCTGCAGGCAGCCCTGGAGTCCTGCATCCCTCATTCAGGCTCTTATTAACGGTGCTGCACGTTGGGCGCCACTGTAAGAACTGAAATGAGAGATGTGGGACTCCAGGCAGCTCTTCAAAATGCAGTTTATTGTATCCAAGAGGTTACAGCAGTCCAGGGTCATGGGTGGCAGAGCTGTGCCTACAGCTGTCAGCTCCAGAAGACCCATGTCCCTCATCCAGGCTCTTACTAATGGTGCTGCACGTTGGGCGCCACTGTAAGAGCCTGAATGAGGGATGTGGGACTCCAGGGGCTCTTCCAAATGCAGTTTATTGTATCCAAAATGTTACAGAAGTCCAGAGCTGTGCCTACAGCTGTCAGCTCCAGCTGCAGGCAGGCCTGGAGTCCTGCATCCCTCATTCAGGCTCTTACTGATGGTGCCCACGTTGGGCGCCACTGTAAGAGCTGAAATGAGAGATGTGGGATTCCAGGCAGCTCTTCAAAATGCAGTTTATTGTATCCAAGGTGTTACAGCAGTCCAGGGTCGTGGGTGGCAGAGCCTGTGCCCACAACTGTCAGCTCCAGCTGCAGGCAGGCCTGGACACCCTTTGGTTTTGGTTGCAATGCATTCTATACTTTTCTTTTGGTTACATTGCATTATAAACTTTTCTTTTGGTTGCAATGCATTATAAACTTTTCTTTTGGTTACAATGCATTCTATACTTCTCTTTGTTGAGCATCTCAATACATTAGAACCAATCTCTACCTTAACTTTTATCTCTAGCCCATCATAACTGCTATAATTACCATATTCAGGTTACTGTTCTCCAATCACTCAAAGTCAGTACATTACAGTTTAAGCCAGAAGTTGTTTTTCAGTTTTCTTGCAGTAGAAAATTCTGAGACCTTTTTTCTACTTGCACTTGGCTGCCTTGTTTGCCTGTGCTCTCTTTGTGCTTGGTAAAAACATCTTCTTGTCTGGGGTGGGTTTATCCTTTGCTCTAAGCCATAAAAACCCTTCTAACTAACATAAAATACCCTTGGCCTCCTTGCTTATCCAGTCAGACTGGCTCTGCAATTCTTCTGTATCAAAACTTGCTTCCATCTCCATTCCTTCATCAGCCTCTACATTTAAAATCTTTCTGCCAAGCACACAGACCTGTGAGACTTTCCTGTCAAACTCTCATCCTTCCCAACACAAAAGAGTGCTGGGGTCATTGCTGGCTGCTGAGGCTCGGCTGGGTTTGGGGTGTTTGTGTCCAAACCCAGACATTTTCCCCTCTGAGCACTTCCCCACCCCACTGGAGCAGCCTGGAACACCCAACTCACCCCAGGGTGCAGGAGATGATGGTTCCCCCCTGTCTCTGTCAGGGTTTGGGGAAGAACTGAGCAGCTCCAGCCTTGGGGAAGGTGATTCCTGAAGGGTTTTGTGCTCATTCTCTAATGGGCAACTGAAGTTCCCCAGGTGAGCAAAGAGCCACCTCCTGTGTCCCCACTGTGACCTGAGAGCCCAGCAGTGCTCCAGGCTTTGGGCTGACAGGGATGGGGCCATTTCCTGCCTGTCTGGGCACTTTGAGCACCTGAAGAGGGCAGAGGAGGCTCCTTTTCTGCCCCAGCAGAGGTGAGGGGTGTCCTCTGAAAGAGCCCAAACCAAAACTGGGCATGGAGAAGGTCAAAGCTGTCAAGAATTCACCTCCAGAAAGCAAGGAGCAGCTCTCAGGAGGAAAGCCCAGTTCTTCTTGCCAAATGCTTGACTCAGTGCAGACACAGGATTATTTTTGAAAAACATAATTTTCTGGTTTTTCCCCCAAAAAATCAGATGGGAAGCAGATGGGTCTGTGCTTTCCTATGCCCCAATATTTGAGCCCTTTGGCTGACAACAAAAGGTTTAAAAGTGGGGAGCAGAGCAGCAGTGGTGGCTTTGTGCCACCAAGGAGGTGCTGGCTGTGCTGCAGGGTCCCCACCCTGCCTGGGGCTGGGGTCCCCCATGCTGGGACCCCACTTTGGGGGCTGGGGAGGTGGCACAGCTGCCCAGAGCATCAGGGAGGGCAGGAGGTGGCTCTGGGAGCCTCTGCTGGCCCTGGAACTGGAACTGCAGAGCAGCTCTGCAACCTCACAGAGGGGAAAGTGAGGGGAAAACCCAAATGCCAAGGGAAAATAAATCCCAAATACCAGGGGCAAATAAATCCCAAATGCCAGGGGAAAGGAAACCCCAAATGGCAGGGGAAAAGGAAACCCAGATGCCAGGGGGAAAGAAAACCCAGATGCCAGGGGGAAAGAGATGAAATCCCAAATTCCAGGAGAAAAGAAACCCCAAATTTCAGGAGAAAAGGAACCCCAAATTCCAGGGGGAAAGAAACCCCAAATGCCTGGGGAAAAGAAACCCCAAATTCAAGGGGAAAAGAAATCTCAAATTCAGGAGAAAAGGAACCCCAAATTCCAGGAGAAAAGAAACCTCAAATGCCAGGGGAAAAGAAACTCCAAATTCCAGGGGAAAGGAAACCCCAAATTCCAGGAGAAAAGAAACCCCAAATTTCAGGAGAAAAGGAACCCCAAATTCCAGGGGAAAAGAAATCTCAAATTCAGGAGAAAAGGAACCCCAAATTCCAGGAGAAAATGAACCCCAAATTCCAGGAGAAAGAAACCTCAAATGCCAGGGGAAAAGAAACTCCAAATCCCAGGGGAAAAGAAAAGAAACCGCAAATCCAGAGGAAAAGAAGCCCCAAATTCAGCTCTGGGGCTGCAGGAGGATGCTGGCAGAGCATTTAAAGGGTTAAAGGATCGCTGGTTTCAACAGGGGCTGCTCGAGGTGTCTGGGTGGCAGTGGGGACAGTGGGGACAGTTTGGCTCTGGGAGAGGGGCTGCAGATCCTGTCCCTGTCTGTCCCTCCCTGTCCCTCTGTCCCTCCCTGTTCCTCTCTGTGCCACAGGGCTCTGCCCTGCCTGAGGGGTTGTCAGTGAGGACTCAAACACTTCTGAATTTTTAATGCTGGATTGATTTTAAAGTTCTTTCCCAGCCTAAACTATTCAATAAAATACATTTATTTCCCCTCGTTCTGGCTGTGAGGAGGGAGGGCTCTGCTGCACAGGGCAGGTTTGGCAGTGTTGGTGCAATTGTTGAAAGATCTTTTTCCAGGTGAGGCAGTAAATCTCTGCCTTCAGCTGCAAAAAAAAGCCAGGAAAAAAGTGGCATGGAGGAGAAAGAGGGATGTCACTTAATTTTTTAAATGGAACGCAGGAATTCTGTTAAACTTTTGTCAAGAAAAAAAAAATCAATAGTTTCTTGTGTTTAAACTAGGGAAAATCTCCAGATTTTTTTTTCTTTTTGTCATGTAATATCCACATAGATAGCATTTATATAGGATTATCCTAGATAGCATTTATATAGGATTTTGATAGGATATATATAGCATTTATATAGGATTTTGATAGGGTATATATAGCATTTATATAGGATATATATATAGCATTATAGTAGGATATATAGCACTTATATAGGATATTTATAGGCACAAATATAGGAAAAACACCACCAAAAAAAGGAAAAAAAAGCTGAAAATAGTTTGAATATAACCAATTTCTGTGCAATTCCCTGCGCTCCCTGGGTAGGATAATAAAAAGAAAAAAAAATTAGATATGATGAAGTGTTAATAAATCTTTGAGTTAAGCATCAGAGCTGGTTTTGAGGTTTAAAATCGTGGCACAGAGCAGCGATGCTGTGGCACCACAGCCCTGCCACGTTTTTGCATCCTGTGCTGCTGCTGCCACGGCTGACCCCTCATAAATATCCTGCTCCAGTGCAAACAAGGAAAAACATTGATTAAGGCAAAAAATTCCCCATCTCCCCTAAATGAAAACAAATCCCTTCCCAGCCGTGCTGGCATTTTTAAAGGGAATATTTGTCAGCGGCTCAGCGTTGTATTAACGGGATGGGGGGTGGGATGTGGCGTTCAGCTGTGAATAAAGTGTTTATTTTCCGTTTATTTTCTGCACGTTAATGGCATTAAAACGCCAGACAAAAGGCTGGGCCAGGTGTGGCAGGTCAGGGTGGGAAAGGGATCCAGGGCTGGCACCATCGCGGGCATTGCCCTGCCAAGCAAGGAGCCGGGCACCTCCCGGAGGTGAAATCCCGGAGGTGAAATCCCAAATCCCGCCCCGCAGCCTCCATGCCGGGCTCCTGGAGCAGCCCAGGCGAGAGACAGAGACATAAAAATAGATTTGGGTTCTCTTTTTTTAGGTTGTTTGTGTGTGGGGCTGGCACGTCCCGCGCCTGCTCCTCTCCTCCCAAACCTGTTCTGGCCGAGCGCTTTGTTCATCGGAACGATCTTGTTTAAAGGGAGATGAATTAAAAAATGAAAAAATAAATAAAAAATCAGCAGCCAGCTGCCCCCATCGACCCCCCCCCAGTAATTGCCATGGCTTTGGCACTGCCTGGCAGCTGCTGCCCTCTTTTCCTGTGCTGTGTGCCAGGGTGTTGGCACAGGGAAATGCTGCTGGCTTCAGTGGGCACAGAAAGGATCCCCTGGGCATTCGGGGGGGTGCCCGTGTCCCTTTCAGGGGGTGCCCGTGTCCCTTTCAGGGGGATTCCTGTGTCCCTTTCAGGGTTTGTCTGTGTCCCTTTCAAGGGGGGTGCCCATGTCCCTTTCAGGGGGTGCTCGTGTCCCTTTCAGAGGGTGCCCAGGTCCCTTTCAGGGGGTGCCCGTGTCCCTTTCAGGGTTTGTCTGTGTCCTTTTCAGGGTGGTGCTCATGTCCCTTTCAGGGGGATTCCTGTGTCCCTTTCAGGGTGTTCCTGTGTCCCTTTCAAGGCGGGTGTCCATGTCCCTTTCAGGTTGGTGCCCGTGTCCCTTTCAGGGTGTTCCTGTGTCCCTTTCAGGGTGATGCTCATGTCCCTTTCAGGGGGTGCCCATGTCCCTTTCAGGGGAATTCCTGTGTCCCTTTCAGGGTGATGCTCATGTCCCTTTCAGGGTGCCCATGTCCCTTTCTGAGTGATGCTCATGTCCCTTTCAAGGTGTTCCTGTGTCCCTTTCAGGTTGGTGTCCATGTCCCTTTCAGGGGGTGCCCATGTCCCTTTCAGGGTGTTCCTGTGTCCCTTTCAGGGGGTGCCCGTGTCCCTTTCAGGGGGATTCCTGTGTCCCTTTCAAGGTGTTCCTGTGTCCCTTTCAGGGTGTGCCCATGTCCCTTTCAGGGTGTTCCTGTGTCCCTTTCAGGGTGTTCCTGTGTCCCTTTCAAGGCGGGTGTCCATGTCCCTTTCAGGTTGGTGCCCGTGTCCCTTTCAGGGTGTTCCTGTGTCCCTTTCAGGGTGTTCCTGTGTCCCTTTCAGGGTGTGCCCATGTCCCTTTCAGGGTGTTCCTGTGCCCTTTCAGGGTGTGCCCGTGTCCCTTTCAGGGTGTTCCTGTGCCCTTTCAGGGTGTGCCCGTGTCCCTTTCAGGGGGATTCCTGTGTCCCTTTCAGGTTGGTGCCTGTGTCCCTTTCAGGGGGATTCCTGTGTCCCTTTCAAGGCGTGCCCATGTCCCTTTCAGAGGGTGCCCGTGTCCCTTTCAGGGTGTTCCTGTGTGCCTTTCAGGGTGTTCCTGTGTCCCTTTCAGAGGGTGCCCATGTCCCTTTCAGGGGGATTCCTGTGTCCCTTTCAGGGTTTGTCTGTGTCCCTTTCAGGGGAATTCCTGTGTCCCTTTCAGGGTTTGTCTGTGTCCCTTTCAAGGGGGGTGTCCATGTCCCTTTCAGGTTGGTGCCCATGTCCCTTTCAGGTTGGTGCCCGTGTCCCTTTCAGGGGAATTCCTGTGTGCCTTTCAGGGTGTGCCCGTGTCCCTTTCAGGGGGTGCCCATGTCCCTTTCAGGGTGTTCCTGTGTCCCTTTCAGGGTTTGTCTGTGTCCCTTTCACGGGGGGTGTCCATGTCCCTTTCAGGTTGGTGCCCGTGTCCCTTTCAGGGGGTGCCCATGTCCCTTTCAGGGTGCCTGTGTCCCTTTCAGGTTGGTGCCCATGTCCCTTTCAGGGGGATTCCTGTGTCCCTTTCAGGGTTTGTCTGTGTCCCTTTCAGGGGAATTCCTGTGTCCCTTTCAGGGTTTGTCTGTGTCCCTTTCAAGGGGGGTGTCCATGTCCCTTTCAGGTTGGTGCCCATGTCCCTTTCAGGTTGGTGCCCGTGTCCCTTTCAGGGGAATTCCTGTGTGCCTTTCAGGGTGTGCCCGTGTCCCTTTCAGGGGGTGCCCATGTCCCTTTCAGGGTGTTCCTGTGTCCCTTTCAGGGTTTGTCTGTGTCCCTTTCACGGGGGGTGTCCATGTCCCTTTCAGGTTGGTGCCCGTGTCCCTTTCAGGGGGTGCCCGTGTCCCTTTCAGGGTGCCTGTGTCCCTTTCAGGTTGGTGCCCATGTCCCTTTCAGGGGGATTCCTGTGTCCCTTTCAGGGTGATGCTCATGTCCCTTTCAGGGTGCCCATGTCCCTTTCTGAGTGATGCTCATGTCCCTTTCAAGGTGTTCCTGTGTCCCTTTCAGAGGGTGCCCATGTCCCTTTCAGAGGGATTCCTGTGTCCCTTTCAGGGGAATTCCTGTGTCCCTTTCAGGGGAATTCCTGTGTCCCTTTCAGGTTGTTGCCCATGTCCCTTTCAGGGGGTGCCCGTGTCCCTTTCAGGGTGTTCCTGTGTCCCTTTCAGGGTGCCCGTGTCCCTTTCAGGGTGTTCCTGTGTCCCTTTCAGGGTGTGCCCATGTCCCTTTCAGGGTGTGCCTGTGTCCCTTTCAGGGTGTTCCTGTGTCCCTTTCAGGTTGGTGCCCGTGTCCCTTTCAGGGTGTGCCTGTGTCCCTTTCAGGGTGTTCCTGTGTCCCTTTCAAGGTGTGCCCGTGTCCCTTTCAGGGTTTGTCTGTGTCCCTTTCAGGGTGTTCCTGTGTCCCTTTCAAGGTGTTCCTGTGTCCCTTTCAGGGTGTGCCCATGTCCCTTTCAGGGTTTGTCTGTGTCCCTTTCAGGGTGTGCCCGTGTCCCTTTCAGGGGGTTCCTGTGTCCCTTTCAGGGGGTTCCTGTGTCCCTTTCAAGGTGTGCCCATGTCCCTTTCAGAGGGTGCCCATGTCCCTTTCAGGGGAATTCCTGTGTCCCTTTCAAGGTGTTCCTGCGTCCCTTTCAGGTTAGTGCCCGTGTCCCTTTAAGGGGGTGCCCGTGTCCCTTTCAGGGTGTGCCCGTGTCCCTTTCAGGGTGTGCCCATGTCCCTTTCAGGGGGATTCCTGTGTCCCTTTCAGGGTGTGCCCATGTCCCTTTCAGGGAGATTCCTGTGTCCCTTTCTGAGTGATGCTCATGTCCCTTTCAAGGTGTTCCTGTGTCCCTTTTAGGGTGTTCCTGTGTCCCTTTCAGGGTGGTGCTTTCATCCATTCCTCTCTTTTGGGGTTTCCAAGGGGGGTTGGTGAGAGCTGCCCTGTTGTCTGTAGAGGATTTAGGGATTTAGGGGTGCCCCCGTGGTGCCAGGCTGGGCTCAGGTGCATCCTCAGGGAGTGCCCCTGTCCCTGCCTGGTGGTGGCAGAGCTGTGGGAGCAGGGATGGGACGTGCCCTGGCATGTGGGGGTCACCACACAATCCCCCATCCCACTGTGACCCTACCCCTGTCCCTCCCTCAGCTGGGCACTGGGGCCTTCCCAGGAGCTCCCAGCTGTGCCCAGCCCGTGGGCACGGCCCTGAACCAGCTCTGGGCAGGTCAGCGGGGTGGGCAGGGACAGAGGGGCCCCTGCTGGCCCTGTGTGCCACCTTTCCTGGCTCTGGGGCATGTGTGCCACCTTTCCTGGCTCTGGGGTCACCTCCTACCCGTGTGTGCCACCTTTGCTGGGGTCAGAGGCTCTTCCTGCCTGTGTGTGCCAGCTTTGCTGAGGCTCTGGGGTGTGTGTGCCACCTTTCCTGGGGCTCTGGGGTCACCTCCTGTCCTGTGTGCCACCTTTCCTGGACTCAGAGGCTTCTCCTGTCTTGTCTGCCACCTTTCCTGGGGTCACCTGCTGCCTTGTGTGCCACCTTTCCTGGTTCTGGGGTCACCTCCTGCCCTGTGTGCCACCCTTCCTGAGGCTCTGGGGTCACCTCCTTCCCTGTGCCACCTTTCCTGGGGCTCCTCCTGCCCTCTGTGCCACCTTTCCTGGCTCTGGGGTCACCTCTTGCCCTGTGTGTGCCAACTTTCCTGAATCCCTGGGGTCACCTCCTGCCCTCTGTGCCACCTTTCCTGGCTCTGGGGTCACCTCCTGCCCTGTGTGTGCCACTTTTCATGAGGCTCTGGGGCGTGTGTGCCACCTTTCTGGGGGCTCTGGGGTCACCTCCTGCTCTGTGTGCCACCTTTCCTGGACTCAGAGGCTTCTCCTGCCTGTGTGTGTCACCTTTCCTGGGGCTCTGGGGCATGTGTGCCACCTTTCCTGGTTCTGGGGTTACCTCCTGCCCTGTGTGTGCCACCTCTCCTGAGGCTCTGGGGTCACTCCTGCCCCTCTATGCCACCTTTCCTGGGGCTCCTCCTGCCCTCTGTGCCACCTTTCCTGGCTCTGGGGTCACCTCCTGCCCGTGTGTGCCACCTTTCCTGGACTCAGAGGCTTCTCCTGCCCTGTGTGCCACCTTTCATGAGTCCCTGGGGTCACCTCCTGTCCCTCTGTGCCACCTTTCATGAGGTTCTGGGGTGTGTGTGCCACCTTTCCTGGGGCTCTGGGGTCACCTCCTGTCCTCTGTGCCACCTTTCCTGAGGTTCTGGGGTCACCTCCTGCCCTCTGTGCCACCTTTCTGGGGGCTCTGGGGTCACCTCCTGCCCTCTGTGCCACCTCTCCTGAGGCTCTGGGGTCACCTCCTGCCCTCTGTGCCACCTTTCCTGGGGCTCCTCCTGTCCCTCTATGCCACCTTTCCTGGGTCACCTCCTGTCCCTCTGTGCCACCTTTCCTGGCTCTGGGGTCACCTCCTGTCCCTCTGTGCCACCTTTCCTGGGGCTCTGGGGTGGTGGCTGTGGCACTGTCCCCTCTCCCTGCCCGTTTTGCCCGTTTCAATGGGATCAGGGATTTTCCCAGCCCTCGAGTGCCCAACCC
Organism: Agelaius phoeniceus; assembly: GCF_051311805.1. Lineage (NCBI taxonomy): Eukaryota > Metazoa > Chordata > Aves > Passeriformes > Icteridae > Agelaius > Agelaius phoeniceus. Next base: position 2,447,391 of record NC_135295.1, read on the forward strand.
CAGAGCTGCTGCTGGAGCAGGAGCACTGCAGGGAGGGGGGAGCCTCTAGAGGATGTAAAATATGAAATATCCACTTTAGCAGCACCCTGCTCAGAACTGTGCTGGGTGTAAATTATCATTTTGGCTTTATTCATTTCCCAGAGAGGTTTTGGTGCTGCCTCCCAGCAGTCCTGCAGAGAAATCAGAATTTCTCTGTTCATGGGCACCTCCCTGAGCTGCCAGAGCCAGGGCAGGCTCGTTTATCCCAAATAACCTCATTGCTTAACAACTCTGGCCCTAAAAATTGCTGCTTTTGTTGGTGTCACCTGCAAGGAGGGAAGGATCAGGCCTGGGCTGCTCCTGCAGCTGAAGGTGGTGCCAGAGGGAAAGGCTGAATCAAAGTTGTCAGGGTTAGAAAGAAATGAAAATCTCAAATTGTTTATATGTGATTAAAGGACATGGATGTGTGACTTCATCCTCTTCCAAGTGAGGATAGATTTTTATTTGATTTTATTGCCTTTCTAAGGGGGAATTAGGGATAAAAAGGGGTTCAGTGCACAGAAAATGAGGAGCAGTCCAAGGAGAACAAAAACATTGGAGTCAGTGTTAGTGAGGGTGATTTTATCCTGAGATTTTCCTCACTGTCCTGGGGGGCTGCAGAGAATGGTTCCAAATGGGAATGGGTTTTATTTCCAAATCAGAATGGGGTTTATTTCCAAATGGGAATGGGGTTTATTTCCAAATCAGAATGGGGTTTATTTCCAAATGGGAATGGGTTTTATTTCCAAATGAGAATGGGGTTTATTTCCAAATCAGAATGGGGTTTATTTCCAAATGGGAATGGGGTTTATTTCCAGATGAGAATGGGGTTTATTTCCAAATGGGAATGGGGTTTATTTCTAAATGAGAATGGGGTTTATTTCCAAATGAGAATGGGGTTTATTTCCAAATCAGAATGGGGTTTATTTCCAAATCAGAATGGGGTTTATTTCCAAATGGGAATGGGTTTTATTTCCAAATCAGAATGGGGTTTATTTCCAAATCAGAATGTGGTTTATTTCCAAATCGGAGTGGGTTTTACTTCCTTTGAAGGGGGAATTAGGATAAAAAGGGGTTCAGTGCCCAGCAAATGAGGAGCAGTCCAAGGGGAACAATACCCTGGGAGTGAGGTTGGTTTTATCCTGAGATTTTCCTCTCTGTCCTGGGGGGGCTGCAGAGAATGGTTCCAAATGAGAATGGGTTTTATTTCCAAATCAGAATGGGGTTTATTTCCAAATGGGAATGGGGTTTATTTCCAAATCAGAATGGGGTTTATTTCCAAATGGGAATGGGTTTTATTTCCAAATGAGAATGGGGTTTATTTCCAAATGAGAATGGGGTTTATTTCGAAATCAGAATGGGGTTTATTTCCAAATGGGAGTGGGTTTTAGTTCCTTTGAAGGGGGAATTAGGATAAAAAGGGGTTCAGTGCCCAGCAAATGAGGAGCAGTCCGAGGGGAGCAATACCCTGGCAGTGAGGTTGGTTTTATCCTGAGATTTTCCTCTCTGTCCTGGGGGGGCTCCTCCCAAATCCCTGCCTGACACAGGTGAAACATTTCCCTGGCATTTTCCAGAGAGGGAGAAGAGGGTCCAGGCTGAGGCTGGGACTATGTGAGCTTGAGTCTGGGCTTTTCTAAAAATTCATTTGAGGGGAAAATGTGGGGCTGGCTTCAGCTGAGCTCTGCTGAGAGCAATGCTTGGTTTCAAAGACACTTCTGGGGTTTTTTTCAGCTTAAAAAAAAAGTTTAAACTTTCCAAAGGAAACATTAAAATTTAAATTCCTAGAAATTTTGGAGATGTTGCCTTTCCAGTGCTTCCCTAAATGCCACTTGCTGATTTTTCAGTTTTTTCTTCCTTCCAAAGCAAATATTCAGTGTCATTTATATGGGGTGGGAGATTTCTCTGTAGTAAAACAGCCCTGAGGGTGCTCTCCCTATCCCAGAGCTGGGAAACCCCTGGCATTGCAGGACCCGGAATATTTAATTTATTTATTTTTTTTTTCCCCTTCTCTAAAATCTATGTATTGGTGACAGATTTTAGCAGAAAATGGGTTTGTACTGAAGAAGGGAGAGGGCAAAAAAAAGGGATTGCAAGAGAACCACGGGGCTGGAAAAAGCCTCGGAGCTGGGAGGATGCAGAGGGAGCGCGGGGACATCTCCCGTCTCTGCTGGGGGAGGGCTCTGCCGCAAAACTTTTATTATTTCTGCTGCTTGCAAGAAAAAAGTGGAAACGGGACGGTTCTGGCTCTTCCTGGAGAAGCAGCAGCAAAAAAAAAAAAAAAAAACAGCAATTTTTACATTTAGGAAGGGATTTTCTAGCCTGGAACACGCTGGGTTTTGGTTAAATGTGCAAAATCGTTCACTCGAGGCCAGTGGAATAAATCAGGGAGAAATGGGAAATGCTGTGAGTGTGGAGAGTCCTGTACAGGAGGCACAACCCTGACTTTGGCTTCAGGGATGGGTTATGTGGTGGAGAAACAACTTTTAATCGAATTTTGCAATTATTTATGTGATCTAAAACGACCTAATTAATGCCATGTTTACAGTGAGTCGAATCAAATAGGGACTGAATATACCAGCAAGGAAAACGGGCAGATTTGAAGCTTTTTGTGAAAATAAAATAAAAACAAATCTAGCTGCAGTGTTTTCTAACAGATTTGTGCTATTAAAAAAAAATCAGCAGTAGTGGTAATAATAATAATAATAATAATAATAATAATAATAATAATAATAATAATAATAATAAACCAGGTCAGATTTAATCCCTATGATTATAAATATAAGACCTGCGTTTAGGTATGTTAAAAAAATAAGACTAAAATGAAAATAAATTGAATTTATATTAGAGGATCACATGGAAAGCTTAAAGTCCCCAAATTATCTATTATTTCTCAGGGTTTCCAGCTGTAACTTGACAAATTGGTGGCTCACGAGAGGAATGGATTTTATTTTGTTATTTTGTTGTTTTGGGGTGGTTTTGGGGGCTGTAGCTCGGACACAGCCGGGGGGTGATGGATGGAGCCGGGACAGGAGGGATCGCGCCGGCTCCGGCGGCGGCTCGGGGGGGGTTGTGGCTTTTGGGACAATTTCGGAGCTGCTGCTGCTGCTCCTGCTCTGGTTTGTTTTGTGTAATCGGCTGAAATCCCCGTGTTTGTGGGATTTATTAAAAAAAAAACCCAAAAAGCCAAAACAAAAAAACCCAACAAAAACAAACAAACAAAAAAAAAAACCAGCAAGAAAAACCAAAAAATCCCCCCAAAAAAACCATAAGAGAAACCCGTTTTCCATCTCCCAGCCCTTCAAACCTTTTATTTTTTTCTGTTACGTGGTGTTTTTCCTGCCGTTCCCCAGCACTGCTCTCCCCAGAAGGGATGGGGGGGAAGCCGGAGGGGGATGAGGGGCCCCGAATGGGACTCGGCTCGCTGGGATTTCCCCAAACCAAACCCAAAACCACCCTCCATCCTCGCCGCGGATATTCGCAATTTATTTACCATTAGCCCCAAATTTACCAGAGACGACAGACTGAAAGGGGTGGCCGGGGAGGGGGGAGGAAAGCAATTCAATTAATTTGTAATCTTGCTTTTCATTAGAAAATGCAAGAATAATGATAGCGTCCAGCAGGCTGGGGGTGGGAGGGGGGGAAATCATAAATGGAGATTTCCCCCTCCCAAATCAGATTATAAAATACGCTTTAAAAATTAAATTAGTTGGTACGGAGTTGATCGGAGTAAGCCCAGGACTATGAGCGAGGCAAAGGCGACAAATAAAAATAACAAAGGACACAAAAGTTGTCGGCTCTTCCCTCTTTCGGTGCAACCTCGGCGGCTGCCGGGGGGCCCGGAGGGGAGCAGGGCCGGGAATGGGGGGGATGAGGCGGGAATTTGGGGGGGACGAGCTGGGAATTTGGGGGGGACGAGCCTGGAATGGAGGGGGACGTGATGGGAATGGAGAGGACGTGATGGGAATGGGGGGGACGTGATGGGAATGGGGGAGACGTGATGGGAAATGGGGGGGACGTGATGGGAAATGGGGGGGACGTGATGGGAAATGGGGGGGCATGAGCTGGAATGGGGGAGAGGGATGAGCTGGGAATTGGGGGGACGAGATGGGAATTGGGTGAAAATGAACTGGGAATTGGGGGGGGTGAGCTGGGAATGGGGGGATGAGCCAGGAATGGGGGAGACAGCTGGGAATGGGGTAGGGGGACGTGATGGGAATGGGGGGAATGGGGTGGGGATGAGATGGGAATGGGGGAGATGAGCCGGGAATTGTGGGGGGTGAGCTGGGAATTGGGGGGACGAGCTGGGAATTGGAGGGGGGGATAAGCTGGGAATGGGGGGGACGTGATGGGAATGGTGGGGGGGGATGAGCCGGGAATGGGGGGGACGTGATGGGAACGGGGGGGATGAGGTGGGAATGGGGGGGATGAGCTGGGAATGGTGGGGATGAGCTGGGAATGGGGGGGATGAGCTGGGAATGGGGGGGATGAGCTGGGAATGGGGGGAATAAGCCGGGAATTGGAGGGGGATGAGCTGGGAATTGGTTGAGGGGAATAAGCCGGGAATTGGAGGGGATGAGCTGGGAATTGGGGGGGGGGATGAGCTGGGAATGGGGGGAATGAGCTGGGAATGAGGGGGGGGTCCCGAAGGGGAGCAGAGCCGGGAATGGGGGGGACGTGATGGGAATGGGGGGGATGAGCTGGGAATTGGGGGGGATGAGCTGGGAATGGGGGGGATGAGCTGGGAATTGGAGGGGGATGAGCTGGGAATGGGGGGGATGAGCTGAGAATTGGAGGGGGGGATAAGCTGGGAATGGGGGGGAATGAGCCGGGAATGGGGAGGATGAGCTGGGAATGGGGGGATGAGCCGGGAATTGGAGGGGGATGAGCTGGGAATGGGGGGGATGAGCTGGGAATGGGGAGGATGAGCTGGGAATGGGGGGGATGAGCTGGGAATGAGGGGGGGGTCCCGAAGGGGAGCAGAGCCGGGAATGGGGGGGACGTGATGGGAATGGAGGGGATGAGCCCGGAATTGGGGGGAGATGAGCCCGGAATTGGGGGGAGATGAGCTGAGAATGGGGGGGATGAGCTGAGAATGGGAATGAGGGGGTGCAGCTCGGCTCGTAACAACTCAAAGAATTCATTTGCAAACACGGTTCTGCCGGCAGCGAAAAGATCCGCGTTGAACTCGCAGGAGCGGAGTTGTTTTATGCCGGGTTAAAGCCAAAATCTGCAAAAAAAGGGGCATTTTTTGGGAGGGTGCAGCGCTGGACCTCGGGCTCAAAGCGCGCTGTCCCTCCTTTTAAAATATTCATTGGCATTTCTCGTCTCTCTCCTTTTCTTTCTTTATTTTATTTTAATTTTTTTAAATTTATTTCCCACGGAGGAGCCTCCCCGCACCGTCCCGGGTGGGATTGGCTCCCCCCAGAGCTGGGAAAGAATTGGGGAGAATTTGGGGGTTTCGAGAACTTTCCCACGCCCCCACCCTTCCCAGCCTAAACTTCAGCTTCGTTTTCTGCCTTTTCTCCTCTCAATTTTCCATCCCGTCAAATAGACCAAATAACCCTCTTTAAATTGATCCAACCCGTATTTTAATTTTGTTTTTTTTTTTTTTTTTTTTTTGCTTCTTTCCCTCTAAAAATCGTTGAAGCGGAATTATGTCCCCCTAAAAGGCAAGAGGGGAAATTTGGGGGAATTTCGGGGGGTTTTGGGTCTGCTCCCAGCTCTGTGCCGGAGGAAGTGTAAAATCTCTCCTGCCACACGCTCAGACAAAGCCGTCTTGTTACCCGGGATTTGTCGGGTCAAGCAGGATCCCGTTTTAAGCCAGTTACTAAATGTAATTCTCCCACTTTGCCTCTTAATTTAGCAAACGAAAAAAAAACCCCAAATTTTTCGCTGGGGGCATAAATGGCAGCGATCATTTGCCCCCAGAAGTTAAAAAAAAAATAGAGATTTTAGCCACTTGATTATTCCTGCCACTCATGTTTGTTCATTTATAGAATGAACAGTATTTGAGAAATGTTTTAGTGCACTAAAATTTCGGTATTTAATTAGAAATTATTTTGATAAAATAACGTATTTGAAATTACAATTTTAAATATCCACATTAAAAAAAAAAAAAATAAAAGTCTTAACAAGGCTTTTACAGGGTCCTGAGCTGGTGGGAACCAATTTAGCTCCTTTGTGTAGCATCATCCCAGGGTATTTCCTATTATTCTTAGGAATTTGGATTGATTCTTTATTGTGAACTAAACATTTTCTTAGTGTTCACATTTTTTCTCTTGAAAAAAAAAAAAGAAAAAAAAAGAAAAAGAAAAAAAAAATTTACCTAAAAATTGAGTTTGTGTTTTGGAACTTATTCCATGCATCCACAGAAACAGGAGATCTCAGGTGTGTGGTTGAACAAAAGTTTTTAAACGCGTGTCAATCCTGCTCAGAACCATTTTTAATTGTAAAACAATCCTTGAAATTCTCTGTTCAAACATTAATCTGTTGTGAAGCTGGTTGAATTTTTCATTAAAAAATTAAAGCAAAATTAAAGCAAAATTAATGCAAAAAGATAAAAGGTGTGGAAAGTTTTTACTTTTTAAAGATATATAGTGTCTTTCACTGTCCCTGCTCAGCAGCTCGTGCACCAAAGCCACTCCAGCAGTGGAGGGTTAAGCCTCAAATATTTTTGTCTCTCATTAAGAGAAGGGGGAAAAAAATTTAAAAAAACTTTAAAAAGTTCGAGAAATTTTCTTAGAAAAAATCCAAATATTCCCAGGGATTCAGCTGGGTCCTTGCTCCAGGTGCAAAAGGACAAAAGACAAAAGAAGAAGAAGGAAAAAAAATCCATGTTTTTTATCATGCAGACAGTGCACTGGAAGGGACAGATGAATTTGGAGGGGATGGGTGGCCACGGCAGGGCAGGGCACTGGGCTGGGGGCTGCAGCCCCTCTGCAGAGGAGCTTGGCTGCTTCAGATCCAGAGGCATTTTAGCCACATCCATGGAGGTTCACAGTTGGTTGGATTTCACCCTGTAGAAGAGCTGGGAAAAGGATGGCAAAGCCTGGTGCCCTGCAGCTGTCTCTGGGGGTGAGTTTCACCTGGCACTGCCAGGGATGGTGTTACAAACCCCCCACTCTGCACTGAAAGATTCCAAACGTATTTCTTGAATTTTTGACCGCGCAAGGCGGAGGTGCCCTCAAAATCCACCCTGTGCCCACCCTTTGCGCGTGGTACCGGCGCCCAGCATTGTGCAGGGCTCTGCAGCCCCGCTCGGCCTTTTGTCAGCCCCCTTTTTGTGTCAATCAGATGCCTTTTGTCAGGTCCCAGACATGTTGTGTCCACAGGCACACAAATCTCCCTGCGCAGAGCAGAGCAGGGCAGGGCAGGGCAGGGCAGGGCGTGGGGAACGCGGGGCGCGCTCGGCTGCCACGCGCGGGGGGCATTGCCACCACAAACCCCCCTCCCTGAGGGGCTGGCACGGAGCTGTGGGGTGGCAAAGGGGCAGGGGCCATTCCCCACCATGTCTGTGTGTCCATGGGTGCTGTCTGTCCTGCAGGATGGAGCCCAGAGCTTCCCTCTGCTGTTGTTTTTGCTCGTCCTTTGAGCTGGGATTTTTCCAATTTTCCACCCATGTTTCTCAGGGGTGGGTGAGGTGTGATTGGCTCCCCAAGCCACCCCTGGGAAATGTTTATTTTATTGTTTGATCTGCTGGTTTTGGGAGATCTGCTCACAAACCACACAACCACAGCTCAGGTTTGGGCTGGGGACACCGTGATCACCAATGTCTCTTCCTCTCTTCCCCCCAGCTCCTGCCCATCCTCAGCTGAGCCCTGAACTTGGGGGTTGTTTCCTGCAGCTCAGAGGGCAACTTTGCATGGAGCTGCAGGGTGGCTGGGCTGGCAAAGGTGCAGGGACCATTCCCCATCGTGTCCATGTGTCCGTGGGTGCTGTCTGTCCTGCAGGATGGAGCCCAGAGCTTCCCTCTGCTGTTGTTTTTGCTCGTCCATTGAGCTGGGTTTTTTTCAGTTTTCCACCCATGTTTCTCAGGGATGGGTGAGGTGTGATTGGCTCCTCAAGCCACCCCTGGGAAATATTTATTTTACTGCTTTATTTAAAAAAATGTTTATTTTACTGTTGGTCTGCTGGTTTTGGGAGATCTGCTCACAAACCACACAACCACAACTCGGGTTTGGGCTGGGGACACCCTGACCACCAATGTCTCTTCCTCCCAGCTCCTGCCCATCCTCAGCTGAGCCCCGAGCCCGGGGGATGTTTGCTGCAGCTCAGAGGGCAATTTTGGGCAAAACCCCCCTGCTTTGGGCACTGGCAGTGCAGGAATGGGGTGGCTGTGCCCACCTATCCCTGGTGACAAGAGCTCTGCCTGTCCCCACAGCGCTGCCATAACCCCAGGCCCGACCAGGCCCGGCCGGGTCCCTCCGTGTCCTCAACCACCACGCCCTCGATGGTGCCCACAGCTGCACGCCCTGGCAGGGGCAGAGAGGGATGGAGGGAGGCAGGAGCCCCCCCAGTGAGGGATGGAGGGAGGCAGTGGCCTTCAAGTACAGAAAATCCACCGCAGCAGCCGCTCTCCCCAGGAATTGACAAAATGGCGCCAGGGCACCCTCACAGAGGGGTGGCTGTGGCAGAGGGAGGCAGGAGCACCTCAATGAGGGATGGAGGGAGGCAGGAGCACCCCCAGGGAGGGCTGGAGGGAGGCAGGAGCACCCCCAACAAGAGATGGAGGGATGCAGTGGCCCCCAAGTGTGGAAAATTCACAGCAGCAGCCGCTCTCCCTGGGCATCGACAAAATGGCGCCAGGGCACCCTCACAGAGGGGTGGCTGTGGCAGAGGGAGGCAGGAGCACCTCAGTGAGGGATGGAGGGAGGCAGGAGCACCCCCAACGAGGGATGGAGGGAGGCAGGAGCACCCCCAACAAGAGATGGAGGGAGGCAGGAGCACCCCCAGTGGTGGCAGTGGCCCCCAAGTGTGGAAAATTCACAGCAGCAGCCGCTCTCCCTGGGCATTGACAAAATGGCGCCAGGGCACCCTCACAGAGGGGTGGCTGTGGCAGAGGGAGGCAGGAGCACCTCAATGAGGGATGGAGGGAGGCAGGAGCACCCCCAGTGAGGGATGGAGGGAGGCAGGAGCACCCCCAACAAGAGATGGAGGGATGCAGTGACCCCCATGTGTGGACAATCCACAGCAGCAGCCACTCTCCCCAGGCATCGACAAAATGGCATCAGGGCTCCCAAATGGTGCCAGGGTACCCACACAGAGGGGTGGCTGTGCCAGAGGGAGGCAGGAGCACCCCCAACGAGGGATGGAGGGAGGCAGGAGCACCCTCAGTGAAAGATGGAGGGAGGCAGTGGCCCCCAAGTGTGGACAATCCACGGCAGCGGCCGCTCTCCCCGGGCATCGACAAAATGGCGTCAGGGCTCCCAAATGGCGGCCGGGGCTGGCGGGGAAGGGCCCGGCGCGGTGCCAGGGCCGCTGCGAGGGCACAATGAGTGGCACATAACGGCCCTGGCCACGGCCGCCCCTCGCCATGGCCGTGCCAGCTGTGCCCCCCTCCCTCCGCCTTGGCACAGGCAGGCAGCCCCGCCATGGCCGCCTCTGAGGAGGATTAAGGCCGCAGTTGTGTCTCCCTCTTTCTTTCCCCCTCAGTGGCTGAGAACAGGAAACGTGAACCTATCTGAGACTAATTGACTTGCAAATTAATCGTTTGTCCCTGTGCCTGATAATTAGTGCTAACGATTTTTACACTCCCCCCCCCCCCCCTTTGCTCTCTCCTCCTCCTCTTTATTTTAAAGGGGGCTGTTTTCCCTTTCTTTTGCTCCTCTTTTTATCCACCCTCGCTCCAGTTCTTCCCCGAGGATCCCCAGCTGCCCCTGGGGTGGGGATGGCACCGGGTTCGGGGTGCAGGGGCCTGGCAGGGCACGGAGCTGCTGCTTTGCTTCCCACGCCTCGGTGCCAACCTCCACGCCAAGGACAATGAGCGGGGCTGGGAGAAGGGCTCAGGGTTTGGGGGGCTGCAGAGGGGCTGGGAAAAGGGGGAACGGTGCTCAAGGGACGTGGCATCGCTGCAGCTGAACCCACAGTTCCAACATTTCCCAAATAGCCAGGAAAGGAGTGTTAAAAAAAAAATTTTAAAAATTAAAAATCGCTTCAAAAAGAAGCAAATTGGATTGTTTTCTCCAGCCTTTCCTCTTCCTCTGTTTTTCTTCCGTGGATATTTCTTGTTGTCATGAGTCAAAAAAGGCATTTTTCCTGGAAAAAGAAAATATTTGAGGCTGGGGATTGGAATCACTGGTGGCGTGTCTTTGTCCAAAAGTGTCACCTGAAGAAAGGGTGCTGCAGGGGATGGACAGAGCTGCAGCTGGAGCATGAATTTCGTGGGAGAGAAGGGGGGAAAATGGATTTGTGGTCGTTTTTTGGGTTTGAGGCTTCTGGGTGCAGCCCAGTGGAGCTCATTTGTGCCTGGGAGCAGCTCAGGGCTGACAGGAGAGGATGTGTTCATATCGTTGGTGATGCATCAACAGGAAAACGCAGTTTTGTTTAAACTGATGTATTTTATGAGAATATTTCCCTGTCAGCAGCAGAATAACTCACTAATATGATATTCCAATATGTTTATTGAGGTCTGGTAACATAACATACCACAAAGTACCTTAGTATTTTACTTTCAATAAACTTCTGCTGTCTGTTACCTCTCCAGTGATACTGCACTGCACAAATAATTGAAAATTCTGCATGTAATTGTCATGTTCCAGTGCAATTCAAACCAAACACTTTGTTGCTCCTGCATGGGAACTCTTGAGGAATTCCACTCAGCAATTTTAATTTTTTTTTCTTCCCTGTTTGTTAGGAGGAAAAGATGCCATGTGAGGGAGATGTGCTGGGGAGGAAAGGGACCTTTTGTGATGTTGAGCTCCTCTTTTTTTTTCCCTGACTGGGTGGGATTTGGAGAGAGGTAAAACAGCCCCTCTGTGCCATGCTCAGGACACTGAGCAGCCCCAGATTGTGGCAGGGCCAGGGTTTTCCACCTTTCCCATTCCTGCCCCTGAATCAGGATGCAGGACAGACACCCATGTCCAGCTGGCCTCCAGCCTTCTCCAGGGTGGAGGGGAAGCTCCCACTGACCATCTCAACCCCTCCAGCCACGAGGTACTTCCTTCTCTGATGCTCAAATAATTAAAGAGATCCTTTTCTTCCAGCTCTTCCCCCCAGCTGCTCCTGGTGCCTGACACTATTTTGTCAGCCAAACCCTGCTGTAATCCTGGTTTTTCCTCCCCTTCCTACCCTGCTTTGTGTGCATCTCTGCTTGTGCAGCTCAGGGGCTGCTGATCCTCCTTCCCTTGGAGCTGGGAGTCCATAAACCCTGAGCCTCTCCCGGCCTCTGTGCTCATCAACTCGCTCTGTTTGGTTTGTCCTGAGTTAATTACACACAAACTCTGGCCTGTTGGCACACAGGGGCTCTTTGTTCCTGCAAGAATCACTTTGCCCTCCGAGGTCACTGCGGCCAGGACCCGCTGTCCCCAAGGGTCACCCTGCACTTTTAGTCAGATCCCTGGTCCTGGCCAGGCTGGGATGGGGCAGGGGGAAAAGCTGGAATGTCGTGGTCAGGGTGGGATGGGGAAGGTGGGAAGCTGGAATGTCGTGGTTAGGGCAGGATAGAGCAGGTGTAAAGCTGGAATGTCGTGGTCAGGGTGGGATAGAGCAGGTGTAAAGCTGGAATGTCATGGCCAGGCTGGGATGGGGCAGGTATAAAGCTGGAATGTCATGGCCAGGCTGGGATGGGGCAGGTATAAAGCTGGAATGTCATGGCCAGGCTGGGATAGAGCAGGTGTAAAGCTGGAATGTCGTGGTTAGGGTGGGATAGAGCAGGTGTAAAGCTGGAATGTCGTGGCCAGGGTGGGATAGAGCAGGTGTAAAGCTGGAATGTCATGGCCAGGGTGGGATAGGGCAGGTGTAAAGCTGGGATGTCATGGCCAGGGTGGGATAGAGCAGGTGTAAAGCTGGGATGTCATGGTTAGGGCAGGATAGAGCAGGTGTAAAGCTGGAATGTCATGGTTAGGGCAGGATAGAGCAGGTGTAAAGCTGGAATGTCGTGGCCAGGCTGGGATGGGGCAGGTGTAAAGCTGGAATGTCGTGGTTAGGGTGGGATAGAGCAGGTGTAAAGCTGGAATGTCATGGTCAGGCTGGGATGGGGCAGGTGTAAAGCTGGAATGTCATGGTTAGGGCGGGATAGAGCAGGTGTAAAGCTGGAATGTCGTGGCCAGGGTGGGATAGGGCAGGTGTAAAGCTGGAATGTCGTGGTCAGGGTTGGATGGGGCAGGTGTAAAGCTGGAATGTCATGGCCAGGGTGGGATGGAGCAGGTGTAAAGCTGGAATGTCGTGGCCAGGGTGGGATAGGGCAGGTGGCAGCAGGGGAAAGCTGGAGCAGGGAGCTGAGGCATTGCTGGTGCCTTTTGGGTCAAGCTCATTGAAGCAATGGGATGATTAGCAAGGATTGCTGAGCTTTCTGGCTGGGGAGGAGGAGAGAGGGTGAAAGAGACGTTAGGGCTGGATTAACCCCTGTCAGACCTGTACAAGAAGTTTCCCAGATTAAACACAAGCTCAGTGGGCTGTAAACGCTCCCCTTTCGCTGACTGCTTCCCCAGAGCAGCTCTGGAATGAAAGCTCTGCACTTTTGTGTTTGGGACCCGACTTCCAGAGCATCCCAGCTCCTGCTTGTGCTCCTGAGGCCACATCCTTTAATTCTCCTGAAAAAACACCCCTGTGTTTTAGAGACCTGAGTGCAACATTAACCTGGCTCTGATTCGCTTCCCAAAGGGCTCAGGAGCAACCAGTGAACTTTTATAGGGCTTTTTGTCCCTTCAAGAGGTTTTGGGTGCAGCACTGTGGAGGCAGACATGGCTGTGGTGGGTCTGAAATGCTTTTTGGAATTCCAGAGCAGCAGAGACCCTAAAATCCTGTGGGGGTGGGTGCTGCCAGAGCCTCTGGCCAGGGACAGGGGTTGGTTTGTTCTCCTGCTGGCTCAGCTTTGCAGGGGGACAGGAGTGGGTGCAGGCAAGAGCACCCAGGGCTGAGATGGCATGGATATTGTAAAATTGTAAAATCAGGCAAGCCCAACTCTGGAAGTGATTGGCATCTGACTTCAAGGCTTTAGAATGCTGAACACTCACTTTATTAAAACTATATTATATTACATTATATTTTACTATAGCTATATTATGTTATATTATATTATATATATTACATTATATTCTACTATATCTATATTACATTATAATCTATATATTACATTATATTCTACTATAGCTATATTACATTATAGTCTATATATTACATTATATTCTACTATAGCTATATTACATTATATTCTATATATTACATTATATTCTACTATCTCTATATTACATTATAATCTATATATTACATTATATTCTACTATATCTATATTACATTATAGTCTATATATTACATTATATTCTACTATATCTATATTACATTATATTCTATATATTACATTATATTCTATATATTACCTTATAATCTCTATATTACATTATATTCTACTATATCTATATTACATTATACTTCTAACTAACTGCTCAAAGCTCATGACTGTCTGCTTGAGAGTTTTGATTGATACACATGGATCCAGTTGGTCACCTCAGGTAAACAATCTCTAGAACACATTCTACATGAGCACAAACACAGGAGCAGCAAATCAGAATTGCTTTGATCTCTGTGCTTCCTTAGGAAAAACTTGAGGGACAGAATTATGTTTCTCTGTGTTCAGAGAGTGTGAATGGCACATGTGGAGGGCTCAGTGCCACTTGGCAGGACTGTGACCATGCTGAAAACCCTTTCTGACCTCCTCCCCAGCCCAGGCGTGACCTCTGTGCTGCTGCTGGGGAAATCAGTGCCTCCCCTCTTCAGCATTTTTTGGGCTCCTGCTGGATGAGACCAAGGCACAGCTGGTCTGAGAGGGTGATGGGGCTGAGAACTGGCAGCAGCAGTGGGAGCCGTGCCCTTCAATGCCCTCCAGAGTGGCAGAGGGCCCTGGGAGCTCACCCATTCTGCAGGGGAGGTTCCCACTGCTCAGGTTCTCCAGCTGCTCACAGTGACCCTGAGATGTGTTCCAAAGTCTCTTTTCCCAGCCTGGCTGTTGAAGAAGGAGTCAGAGCTCTTCAGTTCTTGCTCTCAAAGTTGTTTTTTGTATCTTATCTATAAAATTTTTTCTCCTGTCCAGTCGAGGTACGCTCAGCAAGACAGTCCAGGCACTCTGCCTGCCCCCAGGGCAGTGTTATCTTTTTATACTAAAAACTACCTGTACAATATTTACAATTACTTCCCAATACCCATCACCTATGTTAGACACTGAGCTTCTACTCTAAATCAATCCAAAAGTGCCACCATCACAGCAGAAGATGGAGGCCAAGAAGAAGAAGAAGGAGAAAGGCTGGACATACCCAGATCCCTCCATCTTGCCCCCTGAACCCCCATACCAAAAACCCCAAAAATCGATTTTTCACCCTGTGATAACTTCACTATCATTCTACCTAAACTGCCATGGCTTGCAGATCTTCATACAAGGTTGGTAATTTTTTTCCAGAGGTCATAATCAAAACCACACAGGCAGTGTAGGCTGTGTGCCAGGGTCTCTGAGCCCCCTGGCTCCCCTTGGAGCCATCCAGGACAGCAAGGGGGATGTCCTGAATTCTGACACCCACTGCCCCTATCCTTGGGCAGGAGGGCACTGTCCCCGAGGTGGGCACTGTCCCAGAGTGGGCACTGTCCCCAAGGTGGGCATTGTCCCAGAGGCGGGCAGAGGGTGATGGGGCAGAGGTGGGCACTGTCCTGGAGCTGGGCATTGCCCCCAGAGCTGGGCACTGTCCCAGAGTGGGCACTGTCCCCAAGGTGGGCACTGTCCCCGAGTGGGCACTGTCCCCGAGGTGGGCAGAGGATGATGGAGCAGCGGTGGGCACTGCCCCAGAGGTGGACAGACAGTGATGGGGCAGAGGTGGGCACCGTCCCCGAGGTGGGCACTGCCCAGAGGTGGGCAGAGGGTGATGGGACAGCGGTGGGCACTGCCCCAGAGGTGGACAGAGGGTGATGGGGCAGAGGTGAGCACTGTCCCCGAGGTGGACACTGTCCCCAAGGTGGGCATTGTCCCCGAGGTGGGCAGAGGGTGATGGGGCAGCGGTGGGCACTGTCCCCGAGGTGGGCATTGTCCCAGAGCTGGGCACTGTCCCCAAGGTGGGCAGAAGGTGATGGGGCAGAGGTGGGCACTGCCCCAGAGCTGGGCACTGTCCCCGAGGTGGACACTGCCCCAGAGGTGGGCACTGTCCCCAAGGTGGGCACCGTCCCCGAGGTGGGCATTGCCCCAGAGGTGACAGACAGTGATGTGGCAGAGGTGGGCACTGTCCCCAAGGTGGGCACCGTCCCTGAGGTGGGCACTGCCCAGAGGTGACAGACAGTGATGGGGCAGAGGTGGGCACTGTCCCCGAGGTGGGCAGAGGGTGATGGGGCAGCGGTGGGCACTGCCCCAGAGCTGGGCACTGTCCCCGAGGTGGACACTGCCCCAGAGGTGGGCACTGTCCCCAAGGTGGGCACTGTCCCTGAGGTGGGCACTGCCCAGAGGTGGGCAGAGGGTGATGGGGCAGCGGTGGGCACCGTCCCCGAGGTGGGCACCGTCCCCGAGGTGGGCACTGCCCAGAGGTGGGCAGAGGGTGATGGGGCAGCGGTGGGCACCGTCCCCAAGGTGGGCACTGTCCCTGAGGTGGGCACTGTCTCCGACATGGGCAGAGGGTGATGGGGCAGCGGTGGGCACCGTCCCCGAGGTGGGCACTGTCCCAGAGGTGGGCAGAGGGTGATGGAGCAGCGGTGGGCTCCGTCCCCGAGGTGGGCACTGCCCAGAGGTGACAGACAGTGATGGGGCAGCGGTGGGCACCGTCCCCGAGGTGGGCACTGCCCAGAGGTGGCAGCCCCGTGCAGACCCTCGGGGCTGGGCTGCCCAGACGCTGCCTCGAGGCGCTTTCCCAATGCTGCGCACCTGGTACTCTGTCAATGCAGCCACTTGGCTAAATGTGGGTCATTGTAGGAGGATGCAGCCACTCGAGCAAACAAGCCTCAATTGCCCACTGATTGGGGTGGCTGAGAGCACCATCACTGAAATTTCTGAGGGGGGAGGCATTAATAATCCCCATTCTGTCTCTGCAGCCCTTGCCCCCTTGTTATTTCCCTCTTTGTGTCTTAATTTGGCCCATTATTATTATTTTATAAAAGGGCCTTTTCTCCACCCCCTCCCTCTTGAAGACACTCCTTAGACCGATGGGAAAATGGCAAGGAATAATTATGAAAAACATCAGTGAAGAGAGGGCCATCTGAGAGGGATTAAAGGATTACAATTAAAACTCATTTTAGGGAGGTGATGTGACATTAGCGTTTTCATTCTTCCCCCCCACCCCCCTTCCCCAAACACCCTCCAGGATATCTGGGTCTAAGTTGATTAAATGACAAACTCCAGCTCAGAGGGAAACAACAACAAATTAAAAACTGAGTAAAATGAAAAACAACAACCCAAAAATGATTTACAAAATGAAGTGAAAACGAGGTCACTGAGAATTACTGGAAGTCTGGCAGCAGCTGAAATGGGGTGGACAGAGCACCTGCCGCTAATAGCAGGTTTCTGGTGGTGGGAGCATCTCCCTGCTCCTGCTCCAGCAGCAGGTGAAGTTGTCTGAGGAGGATACAGCAGGAGGGTTGGGCTGTGTGTGGCAGGGGTTGTTTTGGCAGGGCTGGTGCTGTGCTCTGCTTTTGGCAGCTCTGTGTTCCCCTGGGGCCGTGCTGGGCTTTGCTTTGCGAGCTGGCCTTGCTCTCCCTCCAGCAGCGAGCCTGGGAGGTGCCCCAGTGCCAGGGCAGTGCCAGGGCAGTGCCAGGGGCTCTCAGTGTGTCCCTTCCTGGCCCATTTTCTCACCTCTTTGCAGCTCTTGCTGGTGGCTGGAGCCAAGCAGCCCCTGCCCCATGCAGCTTTGAGCACCCCAGCTCTGTTCCAATGCAGGGACACACCCTGACCCTCTCTGCAGAGCAGAGCCCGTGCTGCAAACACCTTCCCTCTCCTCCATGGGGATGCACAAAGGGTCCTGCCCATGCTGCCTCCCTCGTGGAGAATCCTGAGGGCTGGTGTGGGGTCTGTCTGTCTGTCTGTCTGTCTGTCTCTGCCCCACACGGGTAGGGCGGTTCTTGGGTGCCCGCGTTTCAAAGGACGAGTCTGGACTCTTCAGCTTTTCCATCTTCAGATTGTTGATTGTTTCTTATCTACAAAATTTTCTGTCTGCCCAGCAGAGGTCTGACCTGCAAGGCAGTCACAGGCACTCTCTGCCCACCCACGGGGCGGTCATGTCTTTTTATACTAAAATCTACGTACACAATATTTACCTTTATTTCCCAATGCTTTTCACCCATGTTGGCAAGTGCACCTTCACCATAAACCAATCCCCAAGTGCCAACATCATCACAGGAGATGGAGGACAAGAAGAAGAAAGAAGAAGGACGAGACACGCCCTGATCCCTCCATCTTGTCTCCATAACCCCCCTGTACCAAAAACCTTAAAGTTTATATTTCACCCTCTAAATGTGTCCCTGTTACACCCTTCACTCTAAAGTGATTCTCATGTCCTCAAACTGCTGTCACTTCTGTGGATGGATCAAAATCAAGCCACCAAACACTCTTGGCAACATTCCAGGATTTCCGAGACACCCAAGGGTTCTCCTGGCAACTCTGGACATTGGGAGCGATGTGCTGAGATCCCACAGGTGGGAGCTGCTCCCAGTGGCTCTGAAATTCGGTGCTGTCAGAAATGAGGGGAGTTGGGAAAGGGCAGCGTGCTCAGAGTGGGAGCTGGCACTGCCAAATGGGAGCACACACACTGAGCTGGGGTTTTATTTGTTGTGGAAAGCAAATTCTGGGATGATTGCTGGCCATTTC
This sequence comes from Agelaius phoeniceus, assembly GCF_051311805.1. Lineage (NCBI taxonomy): Eukaryota > Metazoa > Chordata > Aves > Passeriformes > Icteridae > Agelaius > Agelaius phoeniceus. Next base: position 2,465,392 of record NC_135295.1, read on the forward strand.
AGTGAGTGAATATGAAGCCTGGGATGGGGGATTTCCCTTTATAAACCAAAAATATTTGTGAATCAAACTGTTCAGATGATGTGGACACCCAAACCCAGGCTGCCAGCCCTGTTGGAAGGGGGTTACATGAAGATGAGGGGGCAGATGAGTGACTCAGGCTCGGCAGTTCACAGTGCTTGGGAGGTTTTGGCTGCCAGAATCTGAGCTGTAGGGCCCCAGGAACCACAGTGGGAGCCAACATCCTGCCCTGAAAGCCCAGCTCTTACTGCTTCAGCTCAGGACTTCTGCTGCTCACAGTGACCCTGAGATACGTTAGAAAGTCTCTTTTCCCAGCCTGGCTGTCGAAGAAGGAGTCAGAACTCTTCAGTTCTTGATCCCAAGGTTGTTTATTGTTTCTTATCTAGAAAATTCTTTCTCCTGTCCAGCCGAGGTCCATTCAGCAGGTCAGACAGAGGCACACTGCTGTTCTCTTTTTATACTAAAAACTACCTGTACAATATTTACAATTACTTTCCAATACCCATCACCCATGTTAGACAGTGAACTTCTACTCTAAACCAATCCAAAAGTGCCACCATCACAGCAAAAAATGGAGGCCAAGAGGAAGAAGGAGAAAGGCTGGACACACCCAGATTCCTCCTTCTTGCCCCCTGAACCTCCATTCTAAAATCCACAAAAAATCTATTTTTCACCCCGTGACAAACTAACCATTATTCTACTTAGACTTTTGTGGTTTGCAGATCCTCATGTAAGGTTGGTAATTTTTTCCATGGGTCATACTCAAAATCAGAGGTGTCTTGGGCTCTGTGCCAACATCTCTGAGCCCCCTGGCAGGGGTTGGAGCCATCCAGGACAGCCAGAGGGATGTCCTGAATTCTGACACAAAGCCTGGAACTGTGTGGCCTGGGAAGGCCCTTGGGGCGGTGTTATGTTTTTATACTGAAAACTACCTGTACAATATTTACAATTACTTTCCAATACCTATCACCCGTGTTAGACACTGAGCTTCTACCTTAAACCAATCCAAAAGTGCCACCATCACAGCAAAAAATGGAGGCCAAGAAGAAGAAGGAGAAAGGCTGGACACGCCCAGATCCCTCCATCTTGCCCCCTGAACCCCCATTCTAAAAACCCCAAAAAATTATTCTTCACCCTGTGGCAAACTAACCATTATTCTACTTAGACTTTTGTGGCTTGCAGATCCTCATGTAAGGTTGGTAATTTTTTCCATGGGTCATACTCAAAATCAGAGGTGTCTTGGGCTCTGTGCCAAGGTCTCTGAGCCCCCTGGCAGGGGTTGGAGCCATCCAGGACAGCCAGAGGGGTGTCCTGAATTCTGACACTCAGCCTGGAACTGTGTGGCCTGGGAAGGCCCTTGGGGTGGTGTTATCTTTTTATACTAAAAACTACCTGTACAATATTTACAATTACTTTCCAATACCGATCACCCATGTTAGGCAGTGAGTTTCTACTCTAAACCAATCCAAAAGTGCCACCATCACAGCAAAAAATGGAGGCCAAGAAGAAGAAGGAGAAAGGCTGGACATGCCCAGATTCCTCCATCTTGCCCCCTGAACCTCCATTCTAAAAACCCCAAAAAATTATTCTTCACCCCATGACAAACTAACCATTATTCTACTTAGACTTTTGGGGCTTGCAGATCCTCATGTAAGGTTGGTAATTTTTTCCATGGGTCATACTCAAAATCACAGGTGTCTTGGGCTCTGTGCCAAGGTCTCTGAGCCCCCTGGCAGGGGTTGGAGCCATCCAGGACAGCCAGAGGGATGTCCTGAATTCTGACACTCAGCCTGGAACTGCGTGGCCTGGGGACGCTTTCCCTCCAGCCGCTGTGTTTCAGCCATGCAGCTTCAGGGTGCAGAGTGAGAGCAGAGAGGAGCTTCTCCTCCATCCTCCTGCTTCTCCTGCCAATGAAGCTGGGCTCAAACCCAGCCTCTTTGCTTTCCTCCTTCATTCAGCAGCCTGGCACAAGCGGGCATCTCATCACGTGGGCACGCACGTGGGCGCGAGCGCTCGTCATGTGAGGTGCCACCGAGTGCCTGATATTGGGAGGCAGGGAGAGCTGGAAAAGCTGAACGGAAGGGAAACTCCCCCTCCTCCCCCCCCCCCCAGATCCAGCCTATTTTCTTTCCTCTCCTTTTGTTTCTGATTTCCGGAACTATGCGGCAAAAGCAAAGCGTGGGGAGAAGAAAGAGGCTGAAGAGAGCTGGCATCTGGCAGGGAAAAGAACAAAATAGCAGAGCAGGGTTTTCCTAGGCAGGAGCAGTGGGAGATGGGCAAGCCCTGGGAAAATTCAGGGTCTAAGCACGGCCCAGAGCTTCTGGTGAAGGCAGCAGAGGGGTGAGCCCAGCAGCCTGAATGGTGCCCTGCTCATGGGCATCCTCCCTGCTCCCCTCCTTCACAGAATCTGTTCCTCGACTCCCTCCTGCTCCATCCCCCTGAGCAGTGAATTCCCTCTGCACCTCCTGCCCAGTGTCAGGATTCTGCTGTGGTTTGGCCCCAAACAGAGGGGAGGTGGAGGTGGAGGCCGTTCTCCTGCAGAGGTTTTCCCTGAGCCTTGAATGATCACTGTGGCACAGTTCATCCTGCGATGCCCCTTTTACAGTCAGGGCTGAGAGTTGCCTGAATATTTTATTTTTTTTTTTTTATTCCTGTTATTTCCTCTGTCCCGACCAGTACAGAAAGAGGTCTTTGCATACAGACCCAATGTTAATGAGGTAAATTAATTAGTACCAAGATGCAGTGTTTTCCCCCTAAGGAGGAAATACAGTAAACTTCATTTTTGTGAGTTTTTTATTCAGCCAGGGGGGTCGAAGGAGAATAGCCGTGTCAAAGAAGCTGCCATTTTCAAGGTCCTTGTGTCCCTTCTGCGCCGCCCTAGAAAGGGAACAAAACTCTGTTGACAGCAAAATCTCAGCAGGAGCCCCTGGGCTGAGGGGCACAGGGAAGCAAAGTGGAAAGGGTGCCAGGTTTCCGAGCGCCTGGAGGGAACAGCCTTTGGTCTCAGACTTTCAATGGACCGGGGAAAGCAAATCAGCCCTTTCAAGGCCAATCATGCTGCTCTGGAAGGCACACACTGCACACAATGCCCTGCTGGCAGCAGGAAAGGGACTGGGTGGCCATGGCAAGGCCCAGGGCAGGAGAGCCACCGAGGGCCAAGAGCTCCTGCTCCATCCAGCTCAGAGCCCTGGGAAAGCTGCTGGGATGTGCTGGAGCACCAGGAACAGCCCAAGGAGTCTCCTGCTCCATCCAGCTCAGAGCCCTGGGAAAGCTGCTGGGATGGGCAGGAGCATCAGGAACAGCCCAAGGAGGCTCCTGCTCCATCCAGCTCAGAGCCCTGGGAAGGTGCTGGGATGTGCTGGAGCACCAGGAACAGCCCAAGGAGGCTCCTGCTCCATCCAGCTCACTCCTCAGAGCCCTGGGAAAGCTGCTGGGATGTGCTGGAGCATCAGGAGCAGCCCAAGGAGGCTCCTGCTCCATCCAGCTCAGAGCCCTGGGAAGGTGCTGGGATCTGCAGGAGCACCAGGAAGAGCCCAAGGAGGCTCTTAGGATGGGGCACCCATGTGTGTGGCTATTCTGTGCTGTCTCTTCCCTCTCCTCCAGCAGAGCGATGGTTTGTGTGGTAAAGGAGCATGGAAGCACTGTGCAGCTCCCTGACCTTCTCCCCACCCCAGCCTTTTATTCAATTTTTAATTCAAGGAGTCTGTTAGGATGGGGCTCCTGCTCCATCCAGCTCAGAGCCCTGGGAAGGTGCTGGGATGTGCAGGAGCACCAGGAGCAGCCCAAGGAGGCTCCTGCTCCATCCAGCTCAGAGCCCTGGGAAGGTGCTGGGATGTGCTGGAGCACCAGGAACAGCCCAAGGAGGCTCTTAGGATGGGGCAGATGGGGCACCCATGTGTGTGGCTATTCTGTGCTGTCTCTTCCCTCTCCTCCAGCAGAGTGATGGTTTGTGTGGTGAAGGAGCAGGGAAGCACTGTGCAGCTCCCTGACCTTCTCCCCACCCCAAGCTTTTGTTCACAGTTTTTAATTCAAGGAGGCAGTTAGGATGGGGATCCCGCTCCATCCAGCTCAGAGCCCTGGGAAGGTGCTGGGATGTGCAGGAGCACCAGGAACAGCCCAAGGAGGCTCCTGCTCCATCCAGCTCACTCCTCAGAGCCCTGGGAAAGGTGCTGGGATGTGCTGGAGCATCAGGAGCAGCCCAAGGAGGCTCCTAGGATGGGGCACCCATGTGTGTGGCTATTCTGTGCTGTCTCTTCCCTCTCCTCCAGCAGAGCGATGGTTTGTGTGGTGAAGGAGCAGGGAAGCACTGTGCAGCTCCCTGACCTTCTCCCCACCCCAAGCTTTTATTCACAGTTTTTAATTCAAGGAGGCTGTTAGGATGGGGCTCCTGCTCCATCCAGCTCAGAGCCCTGGGAAGGTGCTGGGATGTGCAGGAGCATCAGGAACAGCCCAAGGAGGCTCCTGCTCCGTCCAGCTCACTCCTCAGAGCCCTGGGAAAGCTGCTGGGATGTGCAGGAGCATCAGGAAGAGCCCAAGGAGGCTCCTGCTCCATCCAGCTCAGAGCCCTGGGAAAGCTGCTGGGATGTGCTGGAGCACCAGGAACAGCCCAAGGAGGCTCCTGCTCCATCCAGCTCACTCCTCAGAGCCCTGGGAAGGTGCTGGGATGTGCTGGAGCATCAGGAAGAGCCCAAGGAGGCTCCTGCTCCATCCAGCTCACTCCTCAGAGCCCTGGGAAGGTGCTGGGATGTTCTGGAGCATCAGGAACAGCCCAAGGAGGCTTCTGCTCCATCCAGCTCACTCCTCAGAGCCCTGGGAAGGTGCTGGGATGTTCTGGAGCATCAGGAACAGCCCAAGGAGGCTCCTGCTCCATCCAGCTCACTCCTCAGAGCCCTGGGAAGGTGCTGGGATCTGCAGGAGCACCAGGAAGAGCCCAAGGAGGCTCCTAGGATGGGGCACCCATGTGTGTGGCTATTCTGTGCTGTCTCTTCCCTCTCCTCCAGCAGAGCGATGGTTTGTGTGGTGAAGGAGCAGGGAAGCACTGTGCAGCTCCCTGACCTTCTCCCCACCCCAAGCTTTTATTCACAGTTTTTAATTCATTCCAGCCTGAAAGGAGAGCCCAATCCCAGCCCACGAGCCTGCTCCAGTGTCTCCCCTGGACATGGCACACATGGATGGACAGACTCCCCGAGATGTGCCATGACATGGGCAGGTTTGTGGCTGAACCTGGGCCGTTTTAACGCTCCTGTGCCAGAGGAGCAAGGCTGGCTCTGCCTCGGCAGCCTCTCCCAGCGCAGCGCTCTGCCCACAGCACCATCTCCTGTCGGCATCGCTCTGCCTCGCAGGGCAGTGCATCCTGGGAATTTCCTTCACCCCAAGTCCGACAGCGCAGCTGATCTTCCGTCATCATCACATTTACCGCCCCCTCCCCGTCCCTGAGCAAAGGCAGGATGAAAGCGGCGGGGTTTTTTTTTTTTGTTGGTTTTTTTTTTTTTTTCCTCTTTCTTTCTTTTTTTTTTTTTTTTTTTAATGGCGTTTTATTAGCCTCCAAATCAGACAGGCGAAACAATGGAGTTCTGTCAGCGATGGGCTTTCGTGCTGATTTCATCTCCTCTCTCATCCGTATGCAAACCAGCTTCCAGCAGGCTTTGGCCATGCCATGGAAACCGAGGTGCAAGCCCGGAATTCTGGGGGTTCTCGGAGTGAGAAATCTCCCGGTCGCTTTTTCCCATTTGCATAATGCAACTTTTCTTCCCCCGCAGACACTGAGGCGCTTTGTTTATAGAGAGCCGAGAGAAAAGGGGGATGCTGGGGACAGAGGAGGGACCGCGGGGAGGAGGGAAGCGCCCGGTGGGAGTGGGGAAGAGGAGGGCAGCGCTCGCAAAAAAAAAAAAGAAGGCGCAGAGAACAGTGCGGGGCGACTGGAAGGGAATTTATATGAGGATGGGGACTGGGAAATGGGGATGGGCCGGTTCCCCGTGATCCTGGGACCCGAGCGCTCCTTTGGCCTCTCGGAGGCAGCCGAAGGGTGTCGGGGGGACTTGGCGTGGCTGAGGATCCAGCTGGGAGCCGGCATCGGCGCTGAATTAAAGGCGGTTGTCATGATAATGCCCCCCAGAGGAAGCAGGAGCCTTTTCAAGCCTCGCATGAAATACCTCAAAGGGTTTTGTGCGAGAAGCCTCTAAGATCTTCAACTGGTGGAAAGCGAAGTTTGTGTGGGGGAATGGTGACCCACGGGGCACGGGGGAAGGTGGCTCAGTGACAGCCAGCAGAGCGTGAGGGGGGATAAAACCATCCGGGATTTATTCCCAGTGGTGTGGGAGAGAAGGAGGTTAACAAAACAAAATTACAACTGATTTGTGTCCCTTGAAACGTCGCAACTGGCATGGGGAGGTGGGAGGGTGAATTGTCCAGTCCCCACCAGTACCCCCAGTTTGTTGGAGGCACTGGGGCTGATTTACACCCCATTTTGTACATCTGCAAAGTGCTGATCTCCTGCTCTTTGAAAAGCAGAGATCCAAGGGGCTGCTCTTCTGGGTCTCATCCCAGGGCTGGGTGGCTCAGTGACAGCCAGCAGAGCATGAGGCTGTCCTGGGAGCTGGGAGCAAAAAAAAGGGGGATAAAATCATCCTGGATTTATTCCCAGTGGTGTGGGAGAGAAGGAGGTTAACAGAACAAAATTACAACTGATTTGTGTCCCTTGAAACGTGGCAACTGGCATGGGGAGGTGGGAGAGTGAATTGTCCAGTCCCCACCAGTACCCCCAGTTTGTTGGAGGAATTTGGGGCTGATTTAGACCCCATCTTCTGCACATCTTCTGCAAAGTGCTGATCTCCTGCTCTTTGCAAAGCAGAGATCCAAGGGGCTGCTCTTCTGGGTCTCATCACAGGGCTGGGTGGCTCAGTGACAGCCAGCAGAGCGTGAGGCTGACCTGGGAGCAAAAAACGAGGGGGATAAAATAATCCTGGATTTATTCCCAGTGGTGTGGGAGAGAAGGAGGTTAACAAAACAAAATTACAACCGATTTGTGTCCCTTGAAACGTGGCAACTGGCATGGGGAGGTGGGAGAGTGAATTGTCCAGTCCCCACCAGTACCCCCAGTTTGTTGGAGGCACTGGGGCTGATTTAGACCCTAATTTCTGCACATCTTCTGCAAAGTGCTGATCTCCTGCTCTTTGCAAAGCAGAGATCCAAGGGGCTGCTCTTCTGGGTCTCATCACAGGGCTGGGTGGCTCAGTGACAGCCAGCAGAGTGTGAGGCTGTCCTGGGAGCTGGGAGCAAAAATAAGAGGGGATAAAATCATCCTGGATTTATTCCCAGTGGTGTGGGAGAGAAGGAGGTTAACAAAACAAAATTACAACTAATTTGTGTCCCTTGAAATGTGGCAAACTGCAAGGTGGCACTGGGAGGAGGGAGGATGAAGGGATGGAATTGTCCAGTCCCCACCAGTACCCCCAGTTTGTTGGAGGCATTGGGGCTGATTTAGACCCTAATTTCTGCACATCTTCTGCAAAGTGCTGATCTCCTGCTCTTTGCAAAGCAATTTGAGATCCACAGGGAGAGGGGCTGCTCTTCTGGGTCTCATCCCCTCTGATGGCTGCACCTCCTAGAAACAAACCTGATCCTCGTGGCTCCATCCTGGGCAACAGACTTTGATTTGTGAATTGGATGGATGCACGGTTAATAGTAATAATAACAATAATAGCAACGAAATGTATTAATCAGTGACGGATGACAGACACCAAACCTGCAATTAGAAGTATTTTAGGATATGTAAAAATCCCTGTAAATGATTTGCAAATGAGGCGCAGACAGTAAAGCAGGCGGCAATGGAGATATTTTTGGGTTTTGCCTCAATGTGGGACTGCTCTGTTTTTAAGGTGCTTCAATGTGAGTTGGATGCACAGACACGCTCCTGAGGGAAAGTCTTGTGCTGCTCCTGCAAAATGTGTGACTGCTGCTCCAAGATGTGGGATATAAAATCCAGGAGCAGTGAAATCCTGCAGGGCAGGGCCAGCAGAACCACGGGCAGGAGCCTCAGTGATTCACAGGCCCCTGGCTGCACGTGGAAATTTGGAAATTGCAGGGATTTAGTGGGAATTGTTCCAACCTCACCTGTGCCATTTGCACTTCAGGGGTGTGGTTGCACATGATACCAGACATTATTGTTAAAAGGCAGCTGGGATTCACACTGCATGCTCTACACAGGCTGAAATATTAAATCTTGACCTGTGGGCAGGAAAACTCTGCAGTCTAATCCCAGAATCCGGTGTTCTGGCACGGGAAGAAAAGTGGAGGGGAAATATTTGTGCTCTGGAGGGTTCTGTGCAGTCCCTTTAGGCAGCAGGGAAACCCACCTGGCCACCCCTGCATCACCCATGTGCTGCAAGGAGCAGCTGGGATGCTGCAAATGCTCTGCAAAAGGGATGGGGATCGAGAGGAGTCTGGTTTGGGGCTTTTTCTCTTTGTTTTTAGTCTGGTTTCTGCAGAAAATGAGATTTCTGCCATCACAGGGAATTCTGTCATTTCTCACCTCTCTCACAAGAACTTCTGAGATAGGATGGCTTCAGCTCCATTGGGCTCCATGTCAGGTTTTGATGCCCAAAACTGCTTTGGGACTTCAGTTATAGTTGTTTTTCTAGGAAGCCATTTCTCCTTTTGGCTCTAAAAAGCAGTTTTTACTTCAGGACAGGGCTGGAGAAGGGCTGTGACCTTTCCCTTTGGGCAGGGAGGGAGAGGAGTCTCTGGTGGAGCTTTGCCAGGGTGCAAACTGCAAATGCCTCAGCTTAAGGAGCTCTGTGATTAACAAAGCAGCAGAGCATTCCAGCCCGAGGAGATTTCAGTGTCTGAAGTTTCTGAGGGAGGCTCACACGCCTCAGACAGTGCCTGTGTGCTCCTGCCTGTATTGAGACAGAGCTGCTGCTGGATTCCTGTCCCAAGCCCGCTGTGGTGGCCTTTGGGCAGGGACATGGGGCAGAGGAAGGAGCAGGGTGTGATTAAAACCCCCCTTGGGCTTTGCAGGTGTGCCATGGCAGGGCAGGAAGGGGCAGCAGGTCGGGCAGTGCCAGAGCAGCCAGGGCCATTCCCAGCATCATTCCACGCTCACCCTCTCAGCCTCCAGCCTGCTGGTCATGCCAATTTGTCACCGAGCTGGGATTTCAATTAAACCCCAAAAGAAGGGGTCAGAGGTTATGCAAACACGTTGGGAAAGGCCACTTTGCCTGGAGGGCTCTCCCGGGGCCACTGGGGCCGGCCCCTTGCTTTACACGGCCCCAGTGACCCGGGCTGAGGCCAGCATTGTTCCCCCTGCTCCATTCAAGAGGCAGTTTGTCAATAAAATTGACCTCTGGGCTCCTGGGGGTGCTGCCACCTCATCTTCCCCTTTTCCTGGGTTTGGTTGGAGCAGAGCTGAGGGTCCCTGTGCCATGCCAGGGGTGAGGGCAGGGCTGGAGCAGGAAGGGCACACACACTGCAGGAGCTCACAGCACCTTCTCCTCCCCAATGGTTTTTATTCTGTTTTTATTCTGCTTTCTGCCTTTGGGGCTTTTGCACCTGAGGGAAATTTCCAGTTGGAGCCCTGGGAAACACCATCACAAACATCAGGTGTCACAGGCATCTTTTATGGAAAATCCTTTCCTTAGGATTGTTCCTCCTGAGAAGCTGAGAGGCCTCAGGAACAACATGTAACCAATGGTTATCTGCTGCTGTGGAATGCAACAAGTAGATCTTTGATTAGTCCATGTTAGTTGTTTCTAATTAATGGCCAATCACAGCCCAGCTGGCTCAGACTCTGAGCCACAAACCTTTGTTATTCATTCCTTCTTTTTCTATTCTTAGCCAGCCTTCTGATGAAATCCTTTCTTCTATTCTTTTAGTATAGTTTTAATATAATATATATCATAAAATAATAAATCAAGCCTTCTGAAAGATGGAGTCAGATCTTTGTCTCTTCTCTCATCTCAAGACCCCTGTGAAAATTGTCACAATCAGGTTCTGTTCATCCTCTCCAGACCTCGTTCTCCTTTCAGGGCCATCATTCTCCACAAGAATCCCACATTGATTTTCTGCCCCTCACCACCCAGGCTGGGTTGGGATGACCTCAAGGTCCCTCCCTGTTACACAACAGACACCAAAGTCCCCCACAAGGCAGCCTCTCTCCCTGCCAAGCCCTGTGCCCACCAGCACACCCACCCACCCTCTGTGGGCACTGTGATCCCATTTCTGGGGAGGTGTGATGGGTTTGGGTGGTGGGACAGTGTTGGGGTCTCTGCTGCTCACAGTGACCCCAAGAAAAGTTCCAAAGTCTCTTTTCCCAGCCCAGCACTTGAAGAAGGAGTCAGGGCTCTTCAGTTCTCGCTCTCAAGGTTGTTTATTGTGTCTTATCTATAAAAAATTCTCTCCTGCCCTGCCCAGGTCCATCCAGCAGGACAGTTCCATGTCGGGTTCGTCTGTCTGTCTCTGCTTCGACACGGGTAGAGTGGTTTTTGGGTGGCACGCGATGCAAAGGACGAGTCTGGATTCTTCAGCTTTTCAATCTTCAGGTTGTTTATTATTTCTTATCTACAAAATTTTCTGTCTGCCCAGCACAGGTCTGATCTGCAAGGCAGCCAAGGGCACTCTGCCCACCCACGGGGCAGTCATGTCTTTTTATACTAAAATCTACGTACACAATATTTACCTTTATTTCCCAATGCTTTTCACCCATGTTGGCAAGTGCACCTTCACCATAAACCAATCCCCAAGTGCCAACATCACCACAGGAGATGGAGGACAAGAAGAAGAAAGAAGAAGGACGAGACACGCCCTGATCCCTCCATCTTGTCTCCATAACCCCCCTGTACCAAAAACCTTAAAGTTTATATTTCACCCTATAAATGTGTCCCTTTTACACCCTTCACTCTAAAGTGATTCTCATGCCCTCAAACTGCTGTCACTTCTGTGGATGGATCAAAATCAAGCCACCAAACACTCTTGGCAACATTCCAGGATTTCTGAGACCCCCAAGGGTTCTCCTGGCATCTCTGGACATCGGGAACGATGTGCTGAGATCCTACAGTTCCAGGCACTCTGCCTGCCCCCAGGGGTGGTTTTATGTCTTTATACTAAAAACTACCTGTACAATATTTACAATTACTTCCCAATACCTACCACCTGTGTTAGACACTGAGCTTCTACTCTAAACCAATCCCAAAGTGCCACCATCACAGCAGAAGATGGAGGCCAAGAAGAAGATGAAGGAGAAAGGCTGGACATGCCCAGATCCCTCCATCTTGCCTCCTGAACCCCCATTCTAAAAACCCTCAAATCTACTTTTCCACCCCGTGATAACTTCACTAATATTCTACTTAAACTGTTGTGGCTTGCTGATCTTCATCTAAGTTTGGTGACTTGCTCCAGGGGTCATAATCAAACCCACACAGGCATTGTGGGCTGTGTGCCAGGCTCCCTGAGCCCCCTGGCTGGGGTCTGGGCTGCTCAGGACAGCCAGAGGGGTGTCCTGGGTGCTGACAGGACTGCAGCAGCCCCTGTGCTGCTGCACTAATTGCACTGGGCAGTGCTGCAAACGAGCACTGCTTGAACCCACAGGGCTGAGGAGGCCATTTCAGCTGCCAGCTAAATGGATATCATGGAGCAAGTGGCAATTAGCGTGGGTAAAGAGCCCCTTAGTGACTGTCCCTTACATAACACCTTTGTTCCAGGCCCTTCACTTCATACTCCGTTTGTAAATAAACTTGACTCCCAGCTTTACTGGGGCCTTTATTCCCTCTTTATTTTTTATTTTATTATTCTTTGAAGCCAGGGAAGAACGAGTCGATTGTTCACCCCCAGGGACACGCAGCAATCTGAGCCCTGCCCAGCCTGGCAGTGCCCACTCACCCCAAAAGGGGCACTGGCATCAACCCACACCAGAGCCACCCACGCAGCCACCAGGGCAGCAATTTTAATTGCTTTGCCCCCCCTGATGAGGCCTGGGGGCTCATTATGCCTGTGGCAATGAATGGGGGCCTGAGAAGGTGGCCCTGTAATTGCAGTGGCACTGGGGACTGGGCTCTGCCCCCAGAGTTTGGGGTCAGGGAGGAACTGGGGGGCTCTGGGTCACTCCAAGCACAGGGACCTGGCTCTAATTCCCATCGTGTCCCCCCTGTCACCATCCAAACTATGCCAGGGCTCCCTGCACCCACGGTGCCTTTGCAAGGCTGGCATTGAGCAGAGGTTCCAAGGCAAGGTGGGATGTGCTCTGGAGGGTTTGAGGTGCCAGGGCTCCCTACACCCACAGTGCCACTGTGAGACTGGCACTGAGCAGAGGCTCTGATGTGCTTTGGAGGGTTTGGGGTGCCAGGGCTCCCTACACCCACAGTGCCACTGTGAAACTGGCACTGAGCAGAGGCTCTGATGTGCTCTGGAGGGTTTGGAGTGCCAGAGCTCCCTGCACCCACGGTGCCTTTGCAAGGCTGGCATGAGCAGAGGCTCTGAGGTGCTTTAGAGGGTTTGGGGTGCCAGGGCTCCCTGCACTGCCAGACTGGCATTGAGCAGAGGTTCTGATGTGCTTTGGAGAGTTTGGGGTGCCAGGGCTCCCTACATCCATGGTGCCACTGTGAGACTGGCACTGAGCAGAGGCTCTGATGTGCTTTGGAGAGTTTGGGGTGCCAGGGCTCCCTACACTGCCAGGCTGGCACTGAGCAGAGGTTCTGATGTGCTTTGGAGGGTTTGGGGTGCCAGAGCTCCCTACACCCATGATGCCTTTGCAAGGCTGGCATGAGCAGAGGTTCCAAGGCATGGTGGGAGGTGCTCTGGAGGGTTTGGGGTGCCAGGGCTCCCTGCACTGCCAGGCTGGCACTGAGCAGAGGCTCTGAGGTGCTTTGGAGAGTTTGGGGTGCCAGAGCTCCCTGCACTCATGGTGCCTTTGCAAGGTTGGCATGAGCAGAGGTTCCAAGGCAAGGTGGGATGTGCTCTGGAGGGTTTGGGATGCCAGGGCTCCCTACACTGCCAGGCTGGCATGAGCAGAGGTTCTGATGTGCTGGGATGTGCTCTGGAGGGTTTGGGGTGCCAGGGCTCCCTACAGTGCCAGGCTGGCACTGAGCAGAGGCTCTGAGGTGCTTTGGAGGGTTTGGGGTGCCAGGGCTCCCTACACACACTGTGCCCCTGCCAGGCTGGCATGAGCAGAGGCTCTGAAGTGCTTTGGAGGGTTTGGGGTGCCAGGGCTCCCTAGAGTGCCAGGCTGGCACTGAGCAGAAGCTCTGATGTGCTCTGGAGGGTTTGAGGTGCCAGGGCTCCCTGCACTGCCAGGCTGGCACTGAGCAGAGGCTCTGAGGTGTGCTGGGATGTGCTTTGGAGGGTTTGGGGTGCCAGGGCTCCATGGCTCTGCTGCCTTTAACCTTCATTTGTCACTTTTTCCCGTCCTTTCCCAACGGGCAGGGCTGCCTGGGCGGTTACTGAGGCGTTCAGTGCCACCCATGGTGCCTCTTCCTCCACTGCCACCTCTGCCTGGGCCCTCCCCTTGCTGCTGACCCTTCAACCCAGTACTGGCCATACTGGTCCGTACTGGGGAGCTCCTGGGCGCTGCTCTTTGTTCAGTGTGGGGGCGGCCAGGCCCCTGCCCCTCTCCCCAGCCCTGCCTCTCCCATCTGGTGCCCATTATGGGATGTGTGTGACAAGGAGCTTTCCAGGTGTCGCTGGGATAACGATTCACACTCCGAGGAAGGTGGGAAAGATGATTAGCTGCCTTTCCATCAACAGCACCCGGCATCAGCTGCTCCGGGGGTGGGGGCTGTGGATGTGTAAGGACATGTACACCACGAGCTCGGGCTTTCTCCTGCTCCTAATTCCACTGGACTGCCGGGCACCTCTTTGTGTGCCTTAGTTTCCCCAGCTGTAGCAGAGGGATGCTGTTATTGCTTTGACTTGTAAAACACCCTCCGAGCAGCTGATCGAGCTGCTGCATTAGCAAGAGGTGAATTAGGCAGGTCTCTCGGCAGCTGGGCTGCCACGGAGAGGGCAGGGGAGCTGTCAGAGCCGGGGCTCTCAGGGGACTGAATGAAACAAACCCTGCGGACACAGGCACGCGGTGCAGTGTGCCTGGAGCGTGTCCTGGGGGCTGGGAGAGCCCCGGGGTGTGGGCAAGGGTCTGTGGTGCCAGCCTGGAGTGGGCAAGGGTCTGTGGTGCCAGCCTGGAGTGGGGAGGGCTTGCTCCATGCATGTGTTCGTGCCCTGTGGTGTAGGGAAGGGTCTGTGGTGCCAGTCTGGAGTGGGGAGGGTCTGTGGTGCCAGCCTGGCATGGGGAGGGCTCCATGCAGATGTGTCCGTGCCCCATGGTGTGGAGAAGGGTCTGTGGTTCCAGCCTGGAGTGGGGAAGGGTCAGTGGTGCCAGCCTGGAGTGGGGAGGATCTGTGGTACCAGTCTGGAGTGGGCAAGGGTCTGTGGTGCCAGTCTGGAGTGGAGAAGGGTCTGTGGTGCCAGTCTGGCATGGGAAGGGTCTGTGGTGCCAGTCTGGAGTGGGGAAGGGTCTGTGGTGCCAGTCTGGAGTGGGGAGGGTCTGTGGTGCCAGTCTGGAGTGGGCAAGGGTCTGTGGTGCCAGTCTGGAGTGGGGAGGGTCTGTGGTGCCAGCCTGGTGTGGAGAAGGGTCTGTGGTGCCAGCCTGGAGTGGGCAGGGCTTGCTCCATGCATGTGTCCATGCCCCATGGCATGGGGAGGGTCTGTGGTGCCAGTCTGGAGTGGGGAAGGGTCTGAGGTGCCAGTCTGGTGTGGAGAAGGGTCTGTGGTGCCAGTCTGGAGTGGGGAGGGTCTGTGGTGCCAGTCTGGAGTGGGCAAGGGTCTGTGGTGCCAGTCTGGCATGGGAAGGGTCTGTGGTGCCAGTCTGGAGTAGGGAAGGGTCTATGGTGCCAGTCTGGAGTGGGGAGGGTCTGTGGTGCCAGTCTGGCTTGGGCAGGGCTTGCTCCATGCATGTGTCTGTGCCCCGTGGAGTGGGGAGGGTCTCTGGTACCAGACTAGCATGGGGAAGGGTCTCTGGTCCCAGCCTGGTGTGGAGAAGGGTCTCTGGTGCCCCACGGTGTGGGGAAGGGTCTGTGTTGCCAGCCTGGAGTAGGGAAGGGTCTCTGATGCCAACCTGGCATGGGCAGGGCTTGCTCCATGCATGTGTCCCTGCCCCATCGTGTGGGGAAGGGTCTGTGGTGCCAGCCTAGTGTGGGGAAGGGTCTCTGGTGCCAGCCTGGAGTGGGGAGGGCTCCATGCAGATGTGTCCGTGCCCCATGGCATGGGGAGGGTCTGTGGTGCCAGTCTGGAGTGGGGAAGGGTCTGTGGTTCCAGCCTGGCATGGGCAGGGCTTGCTCCATGCATGTGTCCCTGCCCCATGGTGTGGGGAGGGTCTGTGGTTCCAGCCTGGAGTGGGGAAGGGTCTGTGGTGCCAGCCTGGCATGGGGAGGGTCTGTGGTCCCAGCCTGGTGTGAGCAGGGCTTGCTCCACACAGATGTGTCCGTGCCCCATGATGTGGGGAAGGGTCTGTGGTGCCAGCCTGGCATGGGCTCCATGCATGTGTCCGTGACCCCTGGAGTGGGGAGGGTCTCTGGTACCAGCCTAGCATGGGGAAGGGTCTCTGGTCCCAGTCTGGAGTGGGGAAGGGTCTCTGGTCCCAGTCTGGAGTAGGGAAGGTCTCTGGTGCCAGCCTGGCGTGTGCCCCATGCAGATGTGTCCCTGCCTTGCCCTGCCTGCACCGTGTCCGTGGGGCTCTTCCCGCTGCTGGGTTTTAAATAAAGACTCATTCAGGGGGCAGATCCCGGCCTCCCTGAGCTGGGCACGGGCACACTGCACACCCAAGCCTGGAATTTCTTCAGCTCTGTCCACATCTCCACTGCTGTTGGAGAGATGAGGGCTTGAATCCTTTCTTCCCGAGGCAGTAAGGTAACTCTAAGAAGGGGTTCAGTCTTCAATCTTTGCCTTACAAGACCAAATGAGAGGGGCAAAAATAGGAAAATGAGAGGGAAATGAGCTGCTGGAATTTCTTCAGCTCTTTCCACATCTCCAGTGCTGTTGGAGAGAGGGGCAAAATAGGAAAATAAGAGGGAAATGAGCTGTTCTCAGCCGTGGGAAGGCTGTTTCTGTCTCACATCTCATCTCCCCAGGTCCCTGCGATCCGGAGGCGAGCCCTGCCTCGCAAAGTGACGGAGCTGAGGTTCCCCTCGGGGGAAACTGAGGCACGAGCGGAGTCTGGCACCCAAACGGGGGCCAGCAGAGGTGCGAGGGCGGGGTGAGCTCCTTGTGCTCGGTCGGGGTGCGACCACCGGGTGCCCCCCGGTCCCGGGCCGGCCGCGGGCGGTGCGGGCAGAGCCGGCGCTGCTCTCCCCGAGCCCGGCGGGATTATCTGTGCTCAGCTGCACCATCTGTTCCTCAAACTGCCATCATTATGTTCAACTTGGGGAAGAAAACGGCCCCTACAGAGAAGCAATTTGTTCGCTGACTAAACCTTTCAGGCTCCCTGCGCACGGAGAGCTCCGCGCTCGCTTAAACAAGCGCGGGGAGAGCGGCGGCCGCGGGCCGGGAGCGGCGTGGGGAGGGCGCAGGGCTGCCCTTAATCCGATTACAAAACATAACAGCCTTTGAGAAGGGCCGGGGGAGGAGGAGGAGGAGGAGGAGGAGGAGGAGGAGGAGGAGGGAGGTTCATTTCACACCCGACCCCGACGTCTGAGGGTCTCGCAATGATCTCACTGCAGCGGATTTTCTCCCCGGCGCAGTTGGGTTGCTTTTAAAGATGCGCTGCGAGGAGATCAAAAAAAAGCCAGAAGGGGGATGGCTGGGAAAGGGGAGGAGAGGGCTGGGAATGGGGTGAGGTGGGTCCGGGGTCTGCAGGGGGATGTGGGGTCAGGGTTCTGCAGGGTAAGGGTTCTGCAGGGTAAGGGTTCTGCAGAGGGATTTGGGTTCAGGGCTCTGCAGGGGGATTTGAGGTCGGCCGGGGGATTTGGGGCCAGGGTTCTGCAGGGGGATTTGGGGTCTGGAGGGGGATGTGGAATTGGGGGTCTGCAGGGGGATGTGGGGTCAGGGCTCTGCAGGGGGATGTGGGGTCTGGAGGGGGATTTGGGGTCAGGGCTCTGCAGGGGGATTTGGGGTCTGGAGGGGGATTTGGGGTCAGGGTTCTGTAGAGGGATGTGGGGTCAGGGTTCTGTAGAGGGATGTGGGGTCAGGGGTCTGCAGGGGGATTTGGGGCTGGGGTTCTGTAGAGGGATGTGGGGTCAGGGGTCTGCAGGGGGATTTGGGGCTGGGGTTCTGCAGGGGAATGTGGGGTCTGGAGGGGGATGTGGAATTGGGGGTCTGCAGGGGGATGTGGGGTCAGGGCTCTGCAGGGGGATTTGGGGTCAGGGTTCTGCAGGGGGATTTGGGCTCTGGAGGGGGATGTGGAATTGGGGTTCTGCAGGGGGATTTGGGGTCTGCAGGGGGATTTGGGGTCTGTAGGGGGATTTGGGTTCATTGTTCTGCAGGGTCAGGGTTCTGCAGGGGGATTTGGGGCCAGGGTTCTGCAGGGTCAGGTTCTGCAGGGGGATGTGGAGTTGGGGTTCTGTAGAGGGATGTGGGGTCAGGGTTCTGCAGGGGGATTTGGGCTCTGCAGGGGGATTTGGGGTCTGCAGGGGGATTTGGGGTCAGGGTTCTGCAGGGGGATTTGGGCTCTGCAGGGGATTTGGGGTCTGGAGGGGGATTTGGGGTCTGCAGGGTTCTGCAGGGGGATGTGGGCTCTGCAGGCGGATTTGGGGATGTGGAGTTGGGGTTCTGTAGAGGGATGTGGGGTCAGGGTTCTGCAGGGGGATTTGGGCTCTGCAGGGGGATTTGGGTTCTGCAGGGGGATGTGGGCTCTGGAGGGGGATGTGGGCTCTGCAGGGGGATGTGGGCTCTGCAGGGGGATTTGGGGCCATGGTTCTCCAGCTCAGGCCAGGGGTGATGACACCAGCCCTGCTGCACCCGCGTCTCCCTCCTCGTGTCACACGGATGTGGGGACAGGGACATGGACGTGTCCTCCCCTGCCCCCTGAGGCAGGAGTGGGGCTGCAGTCCCTGCAGGGCCCTTCCTCAGGGCGTGCAGCAGCAGCAGGAACGGGTGACCCAATTCCCTGTGTTTTGTCATGGAATTTCAGTGACACCAAGGCCTTTAATGTGCTGATTTCACCATTTTCTGTGGGGGACAACGAAAGTGGGGAAAGTTTAAAGTGATAGTTTGACTTATATCAAAGCAAGATGTTTTGACTTCTTGCTGTGTTTTACAGTGATGTTTTATGACCACCTGCAAACAAAAGCTTTTCATTAATAATTTCATTAATGCATTGAATTAATGAAATTTTGAAATTTTGTCTTCCTTTTGTCCAGTCAGTTAAAGGAAACCCATGTGCTTCAACAGCAGCAGATAACAGAACAAGAGGGTCCCACCTGTGGCTACCAAGCATTTCCCCCAAACTTTTCTGTGCTGGCCCTGCACCCCCTGTCCCCTGTGGGGCTGTGTCCCCTCCTCAGGGATGGTGGCACTGGCAGCTGGGCACACCTGTGCCCGCAGGAATCCCACATGGTGGGTGCCAGTCTGGCACAGGAGGTGTGAAAGTGTCTGGCAGCCACTCCAGGCTCGTGGGAGATGGGACCCCAAGGTGTCCCCCCCATTGGGGACCCCCAGCATGGCCCCTCTAGGAGTCCTCTGGGGCTGTGGCCCTGCTCCAGTCACTGCAGGGCTCTCTGTGGGTTCCAGGGTGTTCCAATCTGCTCCCAGGGGGGTGGGAGCCCCTTTGTGGGGGATTTGGGGTTGGGGTCCTGCAGGGGATGTGGGGTTGGGGTCCTGCAGGGCAGGGTCTGCATGGGGATGTGGGGTTGGGGTCTGCAGGGCAGGGTCTGCATAGGGATGTGGGGTTGGGGTCCTGCAGGGGGATGTGGGGCTGGGGTCCTGCAGGGGGATGTGGGGTTGGGGTCCTGCAGGAGATGTGGGATTTGGGTTCTGCAGGGGATGTGGGGTTGAGGTTCTGCAGGGCAGGGTCTGCATGGGGATGTGGGATTTGGGTTCTGCAGGGCAGGGTCTGCATAGGGATGTGGGATTTGGGTTCTGCATGGGGATGTGGGATTGGGGCCCTGCAGGGTCAGGGTCTGCAGGGGGATGTGGGGTCAGGGTCTGCAGGGGATGTAGGGTTGGGGTCTGCAGGGGGATGTGGGATTTGGGTTCTGCATGGGGATGTGGGATTGGGGTCCTGCAGGGTCAGGGTCTGCATGGGGATGTGGGATTGGGGTCCTGCAGGGGATGTGGGATTGGGGTTCTGCAGGGGATGTGGGATTGGGGTTCTGCAGGGGATGTGGGGTTGGGGTCCTGCAGGGGGATGTGGGATTTGGGTTCTGGGCGTCCTGGGGCTGCAGTGGCCAGAGGAGCATCTCTGTCACAGCAGGGCTGAGTGCTGGGGGTGTTTCTGTGCTGAAATGAGCCCCTGGTGCAAGGTGAGGAGTGCTCAGGGGGACACAGGGTCACCCCCATGCTGGTGTCACCCTGCTCCTGCCCCTGGGTGCTGTCCCACCCTCCAGAGACTGCACCATGGGTGGCACAACCCATGAAACCAAATGGGCATCAGTGTTTGGGGTGCAGGGCAAACTGGGGGGCTTTGCCTCCCCCCCTGATGACACCTGAAGGAAACAGCCTGCAGAGCTGGGCAGGTGCTGTGAGAATTCAGGGGCAAATCCTGAAGTTACAAAAAAAAAATCCATATATTTTAATTGCTATGTGCACAAATATCTGTACAAAGTCTTTGCTGCTTTCTGTTCAGCCTCCTGGGCCCGTTCCCCAGCACAGCCATCCCTCCTCTCCCCATTGCCTTCCTCCAGAGAGCAGCTGATGGGGAAACTGAGGCAAGGAGCAGCGAGGGGGAATGGCTGAGCCAAGCCTGGACACCCTGAGGTGACCCTGGCAGCTCCCACAGCAAGCACAGGGATCCTGCAGCTCCTCTTCACCCTGCAGAGGCCTGTGGACACCCAGCTGCTCCCAAAACGTTTGGCTGGCTCCTGATGGAAGCTTCAGGCTGCCAGAACCAAGGGGCACTGGCCATGGCACACCCCTGGTGGTGCAGGAGCTCAGAGGGGGTTTGGGGTCATCACACCAAGGTGCTGCTGCCCAGCTCCTCCTTTCCACTTGCACTGGGGTCAGATCCTTCCTCAGGCACCTGCACAGAGACAAGAGAGGGGCAGAAATGGGCCCTGCACAGAGGGGCAGAAATGGGCCCTGCTCAGAGACAAGAGAGGGGCAGAAATGGGCCCTGCTCAGAGACAAGAGAGGGGCAGAAATGGGCCCTGCACCAAAGACAAGAGAGGGGCAGAAATGGGCCCAGCACAGAGACAAGAGAGGAGCAGAAATGGGCCCTGCAAAGAGACAAGAGAGGAGCAGAAATGGGCCCTGCACAGAGAAAAGAGAGGGGCAGAAATGGGCTCTGCACAGAGGGGCAGAAATGGGCCCTGCACAGAGAAAAGAGAGGGGCAGAAATGGGCCCTGCTCAGAGACAAGAGAGGGGCAGAAATGGGCTCTGCACAGAGGGGCAGAAATGGGCCCAGCACAGAGACAAGAGAGGAGCAGAAATGGGCCCTGCACCAGAGACAAGAGAGGGGCAGAAATGGGCCCTGCACCAGGGACAAGAGAGGGGCAGAAATGGGCCCTGCACCAGGGACAAGAGAGGGGCAGAAATGGGCCCTGCTCAGAGACAAGAGAGGAACAGAAATGGGCCTGGCACCAGAGACAAGAGAGGGGCAGAAATGGGCCCTGCACCAGCGACAAGAGAGGGGCAGAAATGGGCCCTGCACCAAAGACAAGAGAGGGGCAGAAATGGGCCCTGCACAGAGGCAAGAGAGGAGCAGAAATGGGCCCTGCACAGAGGGGCAGAAATGGGCCCTGCACCAGGGACAAGAGAGGGGCAGAAATGGGCCCTGCTCAGAGACAAGAGAGGGGCAGAAATGGGCCCTGCACCAAACTCAAGAGAGGGGCAGAAATGGTCCCAGCACAGAGACAAGAGAGGAGCAGAAATGGGCCCTGCACCAGGGACAAGAGAGGGGCAGAAATGGGCCCTGCACAGAGAAAAGAGAGAGGCAGAAATGGGCCCTGCACCAGGGACAAGAGAGGGGCAGAAATGGGCCCTGCACCAAAGACAAGAGTGGGGCAGAAATGGGCCCTGCACAGAGGGGCAGAAATGGGCCCTGCTGAGACAAGAGAGAGGCAGAAATGGGCCCTGCTCAGAGACAAGAGAGGGGCAGAAATGGGCCCTGCACAGAGACAAGAGAGGGGCAGAAATGGGCCCTGCTCAGGGCAGATTGGGGCTGCGTGGGGGCTCAGCTTCCACCAGGAAGGTTTAGATGGAATATGGGGGAAATTCTTTCACTGGAATTGTCCAGTGCTGGCACAGGCTGCCCAGGGGAGTGGTAAAGTCTCCATCCCTGGAAGGGTTTAACAGATTTTTGGGGACATGGTTTAGTAGTGGCCTCGGCAGCAGTGGAACGGTTGGACCTGGTGCTTTTAGAGGGCTTTTCCAACCTAAAATGAGTCAGGGGATTCTCTGACCAGGGGCATTTACTGCAGCTCTCCTAAATGCTGCTGCAAGAGGAGGGAGCTGGGGGGAAATACCAACCCCTGCCGCTGCTTGAGACCCAAAACCCCTTTTAACCAACAATTCCGCAGCTTTACCTCCCGCAAGCCGGGGTTCTCCTTGTACAGCGCGGCCGGGCAGCACCTCAGCACGTTGATTTTCAGGAGGGCTCCTGAGGACACCCAAAGCCGGGCGAGGGCGTCTGAGAGCGGGGCGGCCGCTGCCCGGGCTTCCCCTGACATCTAGCGGCGGCAGCGGCGGCACCGGCACCGGGGGAACCGCGGGAACCGGGACTGGAGGGACACCGGGAACCAGGAACCAGAACCGGGGGGAGCCGGGAGTGGGGGGAACCGCGGGAACCGGGACTGGGGGGAACCGGGAACCAGCACCGGGGGGAACGGGACTGGGGGGAACTGGGGGAACCGGGACTTGGGGGAGCCGGGAACCAGAACCGGGGGAGACGGGAGCGGGGGGAACCGGGAACCAGCACCGGGGGGAGACGGGAGTGGGAGGAACCGGGGGGAACCGGGACAGGGGGCGGGGGGAGCCGGGGGGAACCGGGACTGGGGTGAGTCAGGAGAAGGGGGAGCCGGGATCGGGGGGTGCCGGGGGGAACCGGGACTGGGGAGAACGGGGAACCGGGGGAGCAGGGGGGAACCGGGAAGGAACCGGGGGGGGGGGGAACCGGGAAGGAACCGGGGGGAGGAACCGGGACCGACCGGGGGGAGCCGGGGGTAACTGGGAGCCGGGACCCGGTGGGAGCTGGGACTGGGGGAACCGGGGAAAGCCGGGGAAACCGGGGGGAACCGGGACCGGGGGGAGCGGGAGGGAACCAGGACCAGGGGAACCGGGGGCAACCGGGACCGAGGGGAACGGGGGGGAACCGGGAGCCTGGACTAGGGGGAACCGGGGGGAAACGGGATCAGGAGGAGCCGGGGAGGGCCGGGAGGAACCGGGAGCCGGGACCGGGGGGCGCACGGATCTGGGGAAAGCCTCAGGGGAGCCCCGGACACAGAGAGGAGCACAGAACAGGGGGACATGGAATGGGGAGGAACACAGAGCAGAGGGAGCACAGACCGGGGGGGACCCCGGCCAGAGGGGAGTAACGCCCCATGGATGGCCCCGGCCCCACAAGGGAACCCCAGCCCCAAGGGGAGCCCCGATCTCCGCTGGGTTTGCCCAGTGCTGAGCACCCCTGGGCTCTGCCCGGCCTGCCTGATGGGGATGCTTTGCTTTGGGGCTGCTCCTGCCCTTTTCCCCAAACCCATCCATTCCCTGCCCCTCACGCCCTCCATCCCTCTGTGCTGGAGGCAAAACTCACCCGTGATGCAGCCCCCGAGCGTTGCAAGCAGCAGGGTCAGGGGCAGGGCACCGAGCTGCAGGAGTGCTTGGTCAGTGATTGTCCGGCTGCCCTGGGCCACCAGTGGGAATACCAGCTCCAACCTGCATGCCAGAGAGGAGACAGGCTTTGGGGAGCTGGTTTGTTTGGGGAGTTTGCTGGTTTGGGGAGCTTTGTTTGGCTCACAGCTCTGGGTAATGGCTCCTAAAGCGCTGCTGTAACAGGGGAGTGGAGCAGCCCTGATCTCAGGGCTTCTGGTGGCCCCAGCTTGGTGCATCAAGGCACTGGCATCCCCAGTTCTGGCTCCTCTCACCTGTAACCAAAAGTGTCTGCGGTGGCCAGCAGCGTCAGCAGCGTCCCCAGCAGGGCCCCCAGCACCCCGGGCAGCCCGTGGGTGTTGTGAACCCCACAGGTGTCCTGGATTTTCAGCTTGGAGTGTAGAACGGGCTGGGGAGAGCACAGGGGAGAGCTGGTGGTGGGCTGGAGCCTCCAGGGGGGCCGTGGTTCAGCCCTGTGTTTGCAGGTTTGGGAGCAGATCCCCGGGCTGGGATCAGCATCCTTGGGGACTCACCGTGAAGAATCTGAAGCCAAGGGAGGAGATGAGGCCAACCAGAAACCCTGCGATGAGGGCACCAAAGGGGGTGAGCAGCATCTCCCCAGCCATGCCCATCACGGCCATGGCAGCCAGGGTGGCATCCTGGATCTGAACCTGATGGAGCAGGACATGGTCAGGGGAACTGGCTCCATGGAGAGCACCAGCAGGGGACTGGGAGGGGGGGTTTGCCTTCCTCAAATTGGTGTAGCCAGGATATTTTCTGAAAAACCCTTTCCTTAGGATTTTTCTTTCTGAGAAACTGAGAGGCCTCAGGAACAAAATGTAACCAATGGTTATCTGCTGCTGTGGAATGCAACAGGTGCATCTGGGATTGGTCTCATGTGGTTGTTTCTAATTAATGGCCAATCACAGCCCAGCTGGCTCAGACTCTCTGTCCGAGCCACAAACCTTTGTTATTCATTCCTTCCTTTTCTATTCTTAGCCGGCCTTCTGATGAAATCCTTTCTTCTATTCTTTTAGTATAGTTTTATTATAATTTGTGACAGTGTTCACAGGGGTTTTTGGTTGAGGGAAGAGATGAGGATCTGCCTCCATGTTTCAGAAGGCTTGATTTATTATTTTATGATATATATTGTATTCAAACTCTACTAAAAGAATAGAAGAAAGGATTTCACCAGAAGGCTGGCTAAGAATAGAAAAAGAAGGAAAAAATAACAAAGGCTTGTGTCTCAGAGAGTCAGAGCCAGCTGGACTGTGATTGGCCATTAATTAGAAACAACTAACATGGACTAATCAAAGATCTACTTGTTGCATTCCACAGCAGCAGATAACCATTGTTTGCATTTTGTTCCTGAGGCCTCTCAGCTTCTCAGGAGGAAAAATCCTAAGGAAAGGATTTTCCATAAAAGATGTCTGCGACAATAATATATCTCATTAAATAATAAATCAAGCCTTCTGAAACATGGAGTCAGATCCTCATCTCTTCCCTCATCCTCAGACCCCTGTGAACACCGTCACAAATTGGTTCTTCATGAGCCTAACAGGCCTCCCCTTTTGCCCTGGGTGTGTTCAGGCCCATTCCTCCATGGCAGGATGTGGGTTTGTCCCAGGAGAGGACCTACCAGCCTTGGGGTGCTCTCCTCGTAGAGGAGAGGAGAGAGGATGAAGGTGGACACGGTGCTTGCCACCAGTGAAAAGTAGGAGTTGAGCACTGCCCAGTTCTCTGCATTGTGGTGGACAGTGGTGGTAGAGATGGAGCTGGGCCAGAAGATCCACAGGTAGATGGTTCCTGCAGGGAATAGAACAGGTCTTGGTGCTGGAGCTGATCCCTTGGGGGACAGAAAGTTCCTGTGAGGGCCAAGAGACGCACGTGGCCACAAGGGAGGTGCAGGCAGAATACAAGGAAAAGGTTTTTCTAGAAGAGGGTGGTGCAGGACATCTGGCCTTGATGTTTGCAGCAATCTCCTGGTCAAAGCCACACCCTCAGATTGGTGGCAACCCTTCCACCAGCAGCTGTAGGGGCTGTAGATGTGAGCTCCATACCAACCACAGCAAAGGCACCCGTCTGGTGCCCCTTATCCTGCTGCTCTTCCCTCTTCCTCTTGTCCTTGTGGGGCTGGTACAGGAGCCGTGAAACCATCAGGCCAAAGTAAGCACCAAAGGTGTGCACGGTCAAGGAGCCTCCTGTGTCGCTCACCTGGGGAGTGCAGAAAATGGGGAAAGTGTGTGCAGGAGCTGAGGTGATGTGGAAAGCCAGGGCAGCACTGGGAATGTTCCTGTGCCTGCTCTGGGCTGCCCTGACCCCCAGGGAGCGCTGACTCTGACCCTCATCCATGGAGGAAGTTTCCTGGGTTTCAAAATAGACTGGAACCCACAAAAGTGTGAGATAGATTATAGACAGCAGTGTAGGTGGATCACTGGGTGAGAAATTGAGGGTTTGGGGTTTTTAGTGTGCAAGATGGAGGGCACAGGGTGTCATCCTGGGTTTCTTCTTCCTCCTCCTCCATGGGTTTGGGTGGCATTTTGTAATTGGGCAGAAAAGTCCTCATTGCGGGGTCTTTGGGATCAGTTATTGGGTTAAAAGGGAAAATAATTATAAACTGGATAGTTTATTCTTAAAAGACCTTGTGACAAGAGATTGTTGGCCATTTTGTGCCTTCTAATGAAAAGCTGCCCAGCTCACAGGTTTTTTACTGTGACAAATAATAAACTGATAACAAATAATAAACACCTAAATCCAAATATGAATTGCTGTCTCAAGTGCCTTCAACCCAGACCCAGGAAACAACTGAGACCCCCAAACCAGTGCAAATACTGCAGCAGGGTGAGGGATTTGCCTCTCCAGATGAGGCAGAACTTGTCATGAGGAGCCCAAACCCAGGGCCTCTCGCAGTGGGTGACTCACCCCCATGAGACTGAGCAGGATGAATTCATTGAGGGTGCACAGGGTGACTTCCATCATTTTGTAATTGGGCAGAAAAGTCCTCATTGCGGGGTCTTTGGGATCAGATATTGGGTTAAAAGGGAAAATAATACAGGTGTCAGCTCTTAATTGGATAGTTTAGTCTTAAATGACCTTGTAACAAGAGATTGTTGGCCAATTTGTGCCTTCTAATGAAAAGCTGCCCAACTCACAGTTTTTTTTACTGTGACAAATAATAAACTGATAACAAATAATAAACACCTAAATCCAAATGTGAATTACTGTCTCAAGTGCCTTCAACCCAGACCCAGGAAACCAACTACTGAAAGCCCCAAACCAGTGCAAATACTGCAGCAGGGTGAGGGATTTGCCTCTCCAGATGAGGCAGAACGTGCCATGAGGAGCCCAAACCCAGGACCTCTCGTAGTGGGTGACTCACCCCCATGAGACTGAGCAGGATGAATTCATTGAGGGTGCACAGGGTGACTTCCAGCATTTTGTAATTGGGCAGAAAAGTCCTCATTGCAGGGTCTTTGGGATCAGATATTGGGTTAAAAGGGAAAATAATTATAAACCGGATAGTTTATTCTTAAAAGACCTTGTGACAAGAGATTGTTGGCCAATTTGTGCCTTCTAATGAAAAGCTGCCCAACTCATGGTTGTGAGACTGTTTTACTGATAAGAAATAACAAACACCTGAGTGTGAACATGAGTTACTGTCTCAAGTGCCTTCAATACAGACCCAGGAAACCAACAACAAGCAGTGCAAATACTGCAGCAGGGTGAGGGATTTGCCTCTCCAGATGAGGCAGAACGTGCCATGAGGAGCCCAAACCCAGGACCACTCCCTTTTTGGTGGCTCCCCAGCCAGTGACTCACCCCCATGAGACTGAGCAGGATGAATTCATTGAGGGTGCACAGGGTGACTTCCAGCAGGGCCAGCAGCAGCATCTGCACAGGGTTCACCCTGCCCAGAAGAGCTCCAGTGGAGATCAGAACAGCTGCGGTGCAGAAATCAGCTCTGACCAGGCTGGGAAGGAGAGGAAGAGTGTGGGATGAGCACAGGGATGAGCACAGGGGCTGGGGAGAGCTGGCAGGGATCAGGAGCCGAGCGGGCAGAGCCCTGTGGTGCTGGTGACACAGGGATGGCTGGGCTTGAGGCACTGAGGGCCAGAGTGTGCCCCTAAATCCCTTGGCAGTGCTCACACAGCCCTTGCCAGGCTGGGATGTTGGGAAGGATGAAAGTTTGACAAGAAAGTCTCAAGAATTTGGCAAGAAGAGCTGAAGGAGTGCTGGGTCTACCTCCTGAGAGCTGCTCCTTGCTTTCTGGAGGGGAATTCTTGACAGCTTTGACCTTCTCCATGCCCAGTTTTGGTTTGGGCTCTTTCAGAGGACACCCCTCACCTCTGCTGGGGCAGAAAAGGAGCCTCCTCTGCACTCTTCAGGTGCTCAAAGGTGCCCAAAAAGGCAGGAAATGGCCCCATCCCTTTCAGCCCAAAGCCTGGAGCACTGCTGGGCTCTCAGGGCACAGTGGGGACACAGGAGGTGGCTCTTTGCTCACCTGGGGAACTTCAGTTGCCCGTTAGAGAATGAGCACAAAACCCTTCAGGAATCACCTTCCCCAAGGCTGGAGCTGCTCAGTTCTTCCCCAAACCCTGACAGAGACAGGGGGGAACCATCATCTCCTGCACCCTGGGGTGAGTTGGGTGTTCCAGGCTGCTCCAGTGGGGTGGGGAAGTGCTCAGAGGGGAAAATGTCTGGGTTTGGACACAAACACCCCAAACCCAGCCGAGCCTCAGCAGCCAGCAATGACCCCAGCACTATTTTGTGTTGGGAAGGATGAAAGTTTGACAGGAAAGTCTCACAGGTCTGTGTGCTTGGCAGAAAGATTTTAAATGTAGAGGCTGATGAAGGAATAGAGATGGAAGCAAGTTTTGATACAGAAGAAAAGAATTGCAGAGCCAGTCTGACTGGATAAGCAAGGAGGCCAAGGGTATTTTATGTTAGTTAGAAGGGTTTGTATGGCTTAGAGCAAAGGATAAACCCACCCCAGACAAGAAGATGTTTTTACCAAGCACAAAGAGAGCACAGGCAAACAAGTCAGCCAAGTGCAAGTAGAAAAAAGGTCTCAGAATTTTCTACTGCAAGAAAACTGAAAAACAACTTCTGGTTTAAACTGTAATGTACGACTTTGAGTGATTGGAGAACAGTAACATGAATATGGTAATTACAGTAGTTATGATGGGCTAGAGATAAAAGTTAAGGTAGAGATTGGTTCTAATGTATTGAGATGCTCAACAAAGAGAAGTATATAATGCATTGTAAGCAAAAGAAATTTTATAATGCATTGTAACCAAAAGGAAAGTTTATAATGCAATATAACCAAAAGAGAAGTATAGAATGCATTGTAACCAAAACCAAAGGGTGTCCAGGCCTGCCTGCAGCTGGAGCTGACAGTTGTGGGCACAGCTCTGTCACCCACGACCCTGGACTGCTGTAACACCTTGGATGGAATAAACTGGATTTTGTATACAATAAACTGGATTTTGTATACAATAAACTGCATTTTGTATACAATAAACTGCATTTTGGATACAATAAACTGCATTTTGGATACAACAAACTGCATTTTGGATACAATAAACTGCATTTTGGAGAGCCACCTGGAGTCCCACATCTCTCATTTAGGCTCTTACAGTGGTATTCAAACCCCGTCCCACTTGCAAAATCCTCCTCCAAAGCAGAGCCCCGAGTTTTACAGAGGAGGGAGCCAGTGTGCCAGGGCTGGGCTGAGCTCAGCAGCTCCCTCCTGCCTTACCTCTGAGCTCCCACGGAAATTTTGCCGTCGAGGGAGAAGTAAAGCATGCCCTGGATGAGAACAGCCCACTGGATGGAGAAGGCTGTGATGAGGATGATGATGGCAGCGCTGCCCGGCCCACAGCGGCTGAGGAAGGCCACGAGCAGCCCAAAGCTGAGGAGCACCTGGACGTGGACATCCCGAAACCCTGCTGGGGGAGAGGCACAGGGATGGCTCTGGGGGTGCTGAGGGAGGGCAAACACCCTCGGGATGGGCCCTGAGGGGACCCAGCCAGGGCTGAGACACCCCCGGGCCTGGGGAGCTGAAGCCTCTCTGCACCTGATGTGAGGCTGGAGCCAGGGTGGAGGATTGTGGGGGTCTCTGCTGCTCACAGTGACCCCAAGAAAAGTTCCAAAGTCTCTTTTCCCAGCCCAAGCACTTGAAGAAGCAGTCAGGGCTCTTCATTTCTCGCTCTCAAGGTTGTTTATTGTTCCTTATCTATAAAAAATTCTCTCCTGCCCTGCTGAGGCCCAGTTCCAGGCACTCTGCCTGCCCCCAGGGGTGGTTTTATGTCTTTATACTAAAAATTACCTGTACAATATTTACAATTACTTCCCAATACCTATCACCTGTGTTAGACAGTGAGTTTCCACTCTAAACCAATCCAAAAGTGCCACCATCACAGCAGAAGATGGAGGCCAAGAGGAAGAAGGAGAAAGGCTGGACATGCCCAGATTCCTCCATCTTGCCCCCTGAACCCCCATACCAAAAACCCTCAAATCTATTTTTCACCCTGTGATAAATTCACTATTATTCTACCTAAACTGTTGTTGGCTTGCAGATCTTCATCTAAGTTTGGTGACTTGCTCCAGAGGTCATAATCAAACCCACACAGGCATTGTGGGCTGTGTGCCAGGCTCCCTGAGCCCCCTGGCAGGGGTCTTGGCCATCCTGGACAGCCAGAGGGGTGTCCTGGGTTCCTACAGATCTTCCTTGGAGATCTGCAATGGGAGTGCCAGGGACAGCCACAGCCACCCCTGCCTGCTCTGTACCTGCACAGGGACAGCCACCCCTGCCTGCTGTGACCTGCACAGGGACAGCCACCCCTGCCTGCTGTGACCTGCACAGGGACAGGGACAGCCACCCCTGCCTGCTGTGACCTGTGCAGGGACAGCCACCCCTGCCTGCTGTGACCTGCACAGGGACAGCCACCCCTGCCTGCTCTGTACCTGCACAGGGACAGCCACCCCTGCCTGCTGTGACCTGCACAGGGACAGCCACCCCTGCCTGCTGTGACCTGCACAGGGACAGGGACAGCCACCCCTGCCTGCTCTGTACCTGTACAGCCACAGCCACCCCTGCCTGCTGTGACCTGTACAGGGACAGCCACCCCTGCCTGCTGTGACCTGTACAGGGACAGCCACAGCCACCCCTGCCTGCTGTGACCTGTACAGGGACAGCCACAGCCACCCCTGCCTGCTCTGTACCTGTACAGGGACAGCCACAGCCACCCGTGCCCGCTGTGACCTGTGCAGGGACAGCCACAGCCACCCCTGCCTGCTGTGACCTGTACAGGGACAGCCACCCCAGCCCGCTGTGACCTGCACAGGGACAGCCACCCCTGCCTGCTCTGTACCTGTACAGGGACAGCCACCCCTGCCTGCTGTGTACCTGTACAGGGACAGCCACCCCTGCCTGCTGTGTACCTGTACAGCCACAGCCACCCCTGCCTGCTGTGACCTGCACAGGGACAGGGACAGCCACCCCTGCCTGCTGTGACCTGCACAGGGACAGGGACAGCCACCCCTGCCTGCTGTGACCTGTACAGGGACAGCCAGAGCCACCCCTGCCTGCTGTGACCTGCACAGGGACAGCCACCCCTGCCTGCTGTGACCTGCACAGGGACAGGGACAGCCACCCCTGCCTGCTGTGACCTGTGCAGGGACAGCCACTCCTGCCTGCTGTGACCTGCACAGGGACAGCCACCCCTGCCTGCTGTCACCCTCTGCAGCCTCTCCAAGCCACCCCATCTGCAGCTGTGCAGAAACCTCAGCACATTCACCCCACAGCACAGAAACCTCCTGGGGTGGCCAAGAGATGTCTGCACCCACCAGAGCAGCACCAAAGTGGCTCTGAGATGTCAGCACCCCTGAAGGCATCATGTCCCAGTTCCTGGGATGAGCAGAGAACTGGGGTCAGTCTGGCACCATTTGGTGGCAAAGCAGAGGATGGGGGGCCGGATTCCTGCTCGGGCTGGGTGCCCTTTGCACCTCTCCAGCTGACAGCTGTGGGGCGGGCTGCTCCGTGAGTCACTGCAGGGTGGGGCTCCGTGGGCAGCAGGAACCGGGAGAACCTGCTGCAGCTCCCACCCAGCGGCTCTGCTCCTTCCTCTCTCTCTGCCGGGGCGCTCTGCAGCTCCTGTCCCGCTGCCAACCCTGCCTGTGGCTCAGAAAACCCAGCGGCAGCCCCTGAGCCCCGGCAGGAGCTCTGCAGTGATGCCCAGCATGCAGCAGGATGATGCAGACCCCGTTGGCAGCACCCAGGGAGCCAAATCCTCCTTGGAAGGGGCTCGGTGAGAACCCCCTGGCACTGCAAATTTGGCTGGGGAGCTCTGCAGCTCCTGAAGTGCCAGGAGCAGCTGCTGTGCTCCCTACCAGGCATGGAATGATGATCCCCAGTTTTTCACTGCACTCAGAGATCCCTTCTGAGCTCCAATCCTCTGTGGAGGGGGCTCAGTGTGAATCCCCTGGCACTGCAAACCCCAGCTGAGAAGCTCTGCAGCTCCTGAAGTGCCAGGAGCAGCTGCTGTGCTCCCTATCAGGCATGGAATGATGATCCAAATTTTTCATGGAATGAAGAAATGCAGTTTTTCTCTGCACTCAGTGATCCCTTCTGAGCTTGAATCCTCCATGGAAGGGGCTCAGTGTGAACCCCCTGGCTCTACAAACCCCAGCTGAGAAGCTCTGAATTGCCAGGAGCAGCTGCTGTGCTCCCTACCAGGCTTGGGATGATGATCCCAATTTTTCATAGAATGAAGAAATGCAGTTTTTCACTGCACTCAGAGATCCCTTCTGAGCTCCAATCCTCCTTGGAAGGGGCTCTGAAGTGCCCAGAGCAGCTGCTGTGCTCCCTACCAGGCTTGGGATGATGATCCCAATTCCTTGATTTTTTCATAGAATGAAGAAATGCAGTTTTTCACTGCACTCAGTGATCCCTTCTGTGCTCTTACACACACCCCAGCCCCAAATTCCCCTCTTTTGCTGCAATTATTTCAGAAATCCCTGCAGCATGTCTGCTCTACCCCTCTGGGAAGCCCCAGCACCCCAAGCCTCAAGTCCTCTGTGGAAGGGGCTCGGTGAGAATCCCCTGGCACTACAAACCTGGCTGGGAAGCTCTGAATTGCCAGGAGCAGCTGCTGTGCTCCCTGCCAGGCATGGAATGATGATCCCTTGATTTTCACTGTGCTCAGTGATCCCTTCTGAGCTCCAATCCTCTGTGGAGGGGGCTCAGTGTGAATCCCCTGGCACTGCAAACCCCACCTGAGAAGCTCTGAAGTGCCAGGAGCAGCTGCTGTGCTCCCTGCCAGGCACAGAATGATGATCCCTTGATTTTCTCTTCACTCAGAGATCCCTTCTGAGCTCCACTGCTCTTACACACACCCCAGCCCCAAATTCCCCTTTTTTCCTGCAATTATTTCAGAAATCCCTGCAGCATGTCTGCTGTACCCCTCTGGGAAGCCCCAGCACCCCAACCTGCAGCTCGACAGTGCCTCTCTGGTATCTCCGGAGTCAGTGCCAGGTGTGCAGGTGACACCCAGCGCCATCCCCTCATCAGAAGGGCTCTGCCATGGGGGTACTCACG
Source organism: Agelaius phoeniceus (assembly GCF_051311805.1). Taxonomy (NCBI): domain Eukaryota; kingdom Metazoa; phylum Chordata; class Aves; order Passeriformes; family Icteridae; genus Agelaius; species Agelaius phoeniceus. Next base: position 2,497,947 of record NC_135295.1, read on the forward strand.
GGGCTGCAGGAAATTCGGGTCCTGGCTCCTGCGGCTGCAGTTCAGCGGCGGGGGGCACGGCCCGGGGCTGCCCTCGGGGCTGTACCGCACCCACACCGCGAACAGGAGGATGAGGAGGACCTGCAGGAGGAAGCACAGCCCCGGGAAGCACAGCCTGGAGGCGGCTGCGTGCTCAGACATGTCGGGGGGCAGGGGAAGCCCTGCCAAGGGGCTGCATGGGGAGGGAGAGCCACGCCGGGGCTGCAAACTCCTCCTGTCGCGGCGGCTGCCAGGTTCTGCTCACCTCCAAGGGACTGCTGGGAGCGGGGCAGCGCTGCCAACACGGAAATTGGGGACGGGATGCCCCGGCACACCTGCACAGGTGGGGATGCCGCAGCAGGTGGCTCCAGGCACTGCGCTGGGAACCGTGTGGGCTGCGGGGTGGGGTCGGTGTCGCTCTCTCTGGGCAGTCTCGGGGTCTCTTGCTAGTCACAGTGACCCTGATATTCATTAGAAAGTCTCTTTTAACAGCTCAGCGATTGAAGGAGTCAGAGCTCTTCATTTCTTGGACTCAAGGTTGTTTATTGTTTCTTATCTATAAAATTCTTTCTCCTGTCCTGCCGAGGTACGCCCAGCAAGACAGTCCAGGCACTCTGCCCTGCCCCAGGGTGGTGGTGTTATCTTTTTATACTAAAAACTACCTGTACAATATTACCATAACTTCCCAATACCGATCACCTGTGTTAGACACTGAGCTTCTACTCTAAACCAATCCAAAAGTGCCACCATCACAGCAGAAGATGGAGGCCAAGAGGAGGAGGAGGAGGAAGAAGAAGAAGAAGAAGAAGAAGAAGAAGAAGGAGAAGGAGAAGGAGAAGAAGAAGGAGAAAGACTGAACACGCCCAGATTCCTCCATCTTGCCCCCTGAACCCCCATTCTAAAAACCCAAAAAAAATCTATTTTTCACCCTCTGATAAATTCACTGTCATTCTACTCAAACTCTTGTGGCTTGTAGCTCCTCACACAAAGCTGGTAATAGTTTCCAGCCCTTGGGGTGGTGTTGGTTTTTTATACTAAAAACTACGTGTACAATATTACCATAACTTCCCAATACCTATCACCTGTGTTAGACACTGAGCTTCTACTCTAAACCAAGCCAAAAGTGCCACCATCACAGCAGAAGATGGAGGCCAAGAGGAAGAAGAAGAAGAAGAAGAAGAAGAAGAAGAAGAAGAAGAAGAAGAAGAAGAAGAAGAAGAAGAAGAAGAAGAAGAAGAAGAAGGAGAAAGGCTGGGCATGCCCAGATTCCTCCATCTTGCCCCCTGAGCCCCCATTCTAAAAACCCCAAAAAAATCAATTTTTCCACTCTGTGATAAATTCACTGTCATTCTACTCAAACTCTTGTGGCTTGTAGCTCCTCACACAAAGCTGGTAATAGTTTCCAGCCCTTGGGGTGGTGTTAGTTTTTTTATACTAAAAACTACATGTACAATATTTACAATAATTTCCCAATACCCATCACCCATGTTAGACACTGAGCTTCTACTCTAAACCAATCCAAAAGTGCCAACACCACAGCAAGAGATGGAGGCCGAGAAGAAGAAGAAGAAGAAGAAGAAGAAGAAGAAGAAGAAGGAGAAAGGCTGGACACGCCCAGATTCCTCCATCTTGCCCCCTGAACCCCCATTCTAAAAACCCCAAAAAAATCAATTTTTCCACTCTGTGATAAATTCACTATCATTCTACTCAAACTCTTGTGGCTTGTAGCTCCTCACACAAAGCTGGTAATATTTCCAGCCTTTGGGGTGGTGTTAGTTTTTTTATACTAAAAACTACATGTACAATATTTACAATAATTTCCCAATACCTATCACCCATGTTACACAGTGAGTTTCAGAAGATGGAGGCCAAGAAGAAGAAGAAGGAGAAAGGCTGGATATGCCCAAATCCCTGCATCTTGCCCCCTGAACCCCCATTCTAAAAACCCAAAAAAATCTATTTTTTCACCCTGTGATAAATTCACTATAATTCTACTTAAACTTTCGTGGCTTGTAATCCTTCATACAAGGCTGGTAATTGTTTTTTCCAAGGGCTAAATCAAAGGCACAGGGGTCTTGGGCTCTGTGCCAGGGTCTCTGAGCCCCCTGGCAGGGTCTCCAGTCCTGCAGGGCAGCCTGAGGAATTTCCTGGGTTCCCACAGGCAGGAGATGTGGGGGGGATCCATGAGGTTTCTGCCTCTGCATTGCAGAAACACGGTGGGTTTGGGGACTGGGTCAGGCAGAGGAGGTGGAGGGTGATGCACAAGCATGGAGGTGCTGGCTCAGCAAAGCTTGGCTCAAATTCCCTGATCAGAAGGAAAAATGAGTGTTCAGGGAGCTTTGGGGCTGAGGTTTCCTGTGGGGACCAGAGGAGAGAAGGAAAATCTGAGTTTTTAAGAACAGGACCAAGGAGCAGAGCCAGAGGCTCCTGCTGGAGCCCAGCCAGGAGCTGGGGGAGCTGAGCCCCAGGGGCTCCTTGGCTTTTCTGTGGCTGCCTCTGCTTCTGCAGAGGTGTTGGCAGAGTGGGTGCAGATCCCAAAAAGGGAGAAAAGGAGACAAGGAGCAGAGAGGTTACACAGTGTGTGTTTGGGAAGTGACTTGGGTGAGTCCTTCCCGCAGCGCTGGGCCAAACCCTGAGCTCGGATAAGCAGTGGTGGGCTGGGGTCCTGCCCTGATGCTAACGGGGTGAGGAAGGGGGATGAGTCACTCATGGCAGCCCCTGCAAGTGTTCTGCCTCGGGCTGTGGTTTTCTGAGGGCTGGGGACTGTAACTGCTGCCTTCACTTGGGAAAAAATGTGAGAAACAGCTCGTCTGTGATAGCACAGAGCTGGGAATCAGCATCCTGCAGCCAAGAGCTGCTGCTGGGGGAGAACAGGATGTGCTTCTGCAGCCGTGGGCACAGGAAGTGTGAGGGAGGGAGATGACAGACTCCCTGAAGAGCCTCGGACCCAGCCCATAACCGTGGGCAGCTGCAGGGAGGCGTTTGCAGCGTTGCTGCTCCAGTTTAGCCTCCCTCAGGCCGGGGGAGCAAAGCCACAGGCACCTCCTGCTCATCACAGCGATGATCACAAAGCTCGGACCAGTCTGAGCTGGAAGAAGCTTCCAGCTCAACCTGCTGCCACCAAAATTGATGTCTCTCCTTGAAAAGAGGCTGGGAGCAGTGGGGAGCAGGTGGGGGACGAGGGCACCTTTCACTCAACACAAAGCTCTGAGCATTGTGAGCTGGAAGAAGTGTTGGGAAACAGGAAAGCCTTACAAATATGATTGTCTGGCAAAAGATTTTGAGAATATGGAAACTATAAACGAGATTGAAATGAAAGCAAGCTCTGAGATCCCTCAGTTACTGAACAACTGGAAACAATGGTGTGGCTGGCTGAAGGTGATCCCCTTTTGATGGAACAACACCCTCTGCTTGCAGACAGGCCCAAGGGGCAGAGCAGACCCTGCCAGCTTGGCAGAAGGGGCCCAAAGAGGAGTTTTTAGGGTTTAAAACTACTCCAAAGAGGAGTTTTTAGCGTTTCCAAAGAGTAGATTTTAGGCTTAGCAGAAGGGGTCCAAAGAGAGTTTTTAGGGTTTAAAATGTAACACAGTATGGTGATGTAATGATTCTTATAGGCTGTATGGAAATGCTATAGGATTTGTATCTTGTACTGGATTGGTCAGTGAGAATTAGAATATTCAGCACAGAAGAAGATTTATGGTATTGTAACGGGAACCTCACTCTCTTACCCTTTTTACTCTCTTACCTTTTTTACTCCTTTACTCTCTCACCCTCTCATCCTCTCTCCCCCTCTCTTCTCTCAGTCCTGCTCCAGCTGTGCCTGGCAGCTCCAAGCAGGGCCCTGCACCCAGGCCCTTTGCAATAAACCCCAAATCCCAAAAGGCCCCTGCACCCAGGCCCTTTGCAATAAACCCCAAACTCCAAAAGGCCCCTGCACCCAGGCCCTTTGCAATAAACCCCAAACTCCAAAAGGCCCCTGCACCCAGGCCCTTTGCAATAAACCCCAAACTCCAAAAGGCCCCTGCACCCAGGCCCTTTGCTAAAACCCCAAATGCCAAAAGGCCCCTGCACCCAGGCCCTTTGTAATAAACCCCAAATCCCAGCAGGGCCCTGCACCCAGGCCCTTTGCAATAAACCCCAAACTCCAAAAGGCCCCTGCACCCAGGCCCTTTGTAATAAACCCCAAATCCCAGCAGGCCCCTGCACCCAGGCCCTTTGTAATAAACCCCAAATCCCAAAAGGCCCCTGCACCCAGGCCCTTTGCAATAATAAACCCCAAATCCCAAAAGGCCCCTGCACCCAGGCCCTTTGCAATAATAAACCCCAAATCCCAGCAGGGCCCTGCACCCAGGCCCTTTGCAAAAACCCCAAATCCCAGCAGGCCCCTGCACCCAGGCCCTTTGCAAAAACCCCAAATCCCAGCAGGGCCCTGCACCCAGGTTCTTTGCAATAAACCCCAAATCCCAGCAGGCCCCTGCACCCAGGCCCTTTGCAATAAACCCCAAATGCCAAAAGGCCCCTGCACCCAGGCCCTTTGCAATAAACCCCAAATCCCAGCAGGCCCCTGCACCCAGGCCCTTTGCAATAAACCCCAAATGCCAAAAGGCCCCTGCACCCAGGCCCTTTGCAATAAACCCCAAACTCCAAAAGGCCCCTGCACTTGGCCCTTTGCAAAAACCCCAAATCCCAGCAGGGCCCTGCACTTGGCCCTTTGCAATGAACCCCAAACTCCACAAAGCTCCTGCACCCAGGCCCTTTGCAAAAACCCCAAATCCCAAAAGGCCCCCGCACCCAGGCCCTTTGCAATAAACCCCAAATCCCAGCAGACCCCAGCACCCAGGCCCTTTGCAATAAACCCCAAATCCCAGCAGGCCCCTGCACCCAGGCCCTTTGCAAAAACCCCAAATCCCAGCAGGGCCCTGCACCCAGGCCCTTTGCAATAAACCCCAAATCCCAAAAGGCCCCTGCACCCAGGTTCTTTGCAATAAACCCCAAATCCCAAAAGGCCCCTGCACCCAGGCCCTTTGCAATAAACCCCAAGTTCCACGGCCTGGCTGCAGAGATCTCTCATCTCCGTCTCTCCTGACCATCCTACCCCCGACACTCCTACAAAGAAGCTTCCAGCTCAACCTGCTGCCACCAAAATTGATGTCCCTCCTTGACAAGAGGCTGGGAGCAGTGGGAAGCAGGTGGGGGACGAGGGCACCCCGATGCCCTTCTCTCCTGGAGGGGCTGCTTGCTGTGCTGAGTGTGCCATGGCCAGGCCAGGCTGGTGTTGGAGACAGTCACTGCTTGTCCTGTGCCTCCTTTGAGAGGAGCTTCCTCCACCCTTGGACAAGGACCCTGGGGGAGGAAGAAGTTGTGGCAGCCCAGAACACAGCACCATTGTGTGCCTGTGCTTTGCTCCTGGCCCGAGGGGATGATGGGGAGGCCTCTCTGATGCCTTTTTGGATAAATCCAGAGGGAACTCGAGTGGTGGGGCAGCCCCCTTGCACAACTCTCCAGAGCCTCAAGGGGTGGGAACACCATCCCTCCATCAGGGAGAGGGGAAATGAAATTAAATTAATTTAATTAACCATTGCCTTGCTGCCTGTGGGCGCAGAGAGCCCCGGCCCAGCACAGGGGGGGCTTTGCCAGGCCAAGAGGCTCCTGGAGCTCGATGCAGACCTGAATTCCCAAAGGGAACCTCACCCCTCCATCAGGGACAGGGAGAGGGGAATAAAATTGACCATTTCCCTGCTGTCTGTGGGTTCAGAGAGCTCCATCCCAACACTGGGAGGGCTTTGCCAGCCCAAGAGGATTTCCCTGAATTCCCAAAGGGAACATCATCCCTCCATCAGGGACAGGGAGAGGGGAATTAAATTAACCATTTCCCTGCTGTCTGTGGGCTCAGAGAGCTCCTTCCCAGCACTGGGAGGGCTTTGCCAGCCCAAGAGTATTTTCCTGAATTCCCAAAGGGAACCTCATCCCTCCATCAGGGACAGGGAGAGGGGCATAAAATTGACCATTTCCCTGCTGTCTGTGGGCTCAGAGAGCTCCATTCCAGCACAAGGGGGGGCTTTGCCAGCCCAAGAGGTTTTTCCTGAATTCCCAAAGGGAACCTCATCCCTCCATCAGGGACAGGGAGAGGGGAATTAAATTAACCCTTGCCCTGCTGTCTGTGGGTGCAGAGAGCCCTGTCCCAGCACAGGGGGGGCTTTGCCAGCCCAAGAGGCTGCTGGAGGCAAATGCAGAACTGTCATTTTCCCTGAATTCCCGAAGGGAACATCATCCCTACATCAGAGAGGAGGAAGACCCCAAGGGAACATCATCCCTCCATCAGGGACAGGGAGAGGGGAATTAAATTGACCATTTCCCTGCTGTCTGTGGGCTCCGAGAGCTCCTTCCCAGCACTGGGAGGGCTTTGCCAGCCCAAGAGGCTGCTGGAGGCCAATACAGAACTGAAGTCGTTCTCCCTGAATTCTGAGTCGTTTTCCCTGAATTCCCAAAGCTGTGCCCTGCAGATAAAGGGATGTTTGTTACCCGGGCACACTGTGTTTTGCCGAGCAGAACAATAAAGAGAAAGACACTCACAATGGGAAATTGTGCTTCCTCCTCCCCGTGCGCTCCTCGGGGAGGTGTTGGAGAGGGGACAAAATAAAAGAGAAGAAAGCAGGAAGAGACGGTGACAGGGCAGGGAGAGAGGGCACCATGGGAGCGGGCATCAAGGGCCAGGGGGGTGCCAGGGCACTGCCCACCCCAGCACGGTGACAGGGGAGGGCTGGCTGGGAGCACCTGCTCGCCACCTCCCGTGCTGTCCCCGTGCTGTCCCCGTGTCACCTCTTCCTCCGTGGGACCCCCAGCCCCACCATGGGCTGTTTGTGACAGAGGAGGGAAGCAGCAGGAGCTGCTCATGGGCACGGGGCGTTGGATGGGCACGGCAGCTCCCCCAAGGACCTGGCTGGGCACGGTAAGAGAGCGGGGCAGCGCCAGCAAGGAGGGTTGGCACGGGCAGTGGGGTCGGGGTCCTGCAAGCCATGTCCTCCCTGCACAGTAAATGTCACAGAGCCCCCCCAGAGCAGGATGACACCCTCCAGGCCCCCCCAAAGCCGGGGGGTGTCCCCCTGCATGTCCCTGAGCCCTGCTCTCCCCCCAGGCTCCATCCTGCCCCCGGCTCTGAGGATGCACAGGCTGCTCCTGCTCGGCTGCCTCTGGCTCCTGGCAGCACCCCCAGGGTCCAGCATCTTCCAGAGGCCAACAGGGACCCCAGGTAGGGAGCAGGGCCTGGGGGGAAGGATGTGGGGCCCCTATAGGGAGCAGGGCCTGGGGGGAAGGATGTGGAGCCCTGTAGGGTGCAGGGTTGGGGGGAAGGATGTGAAGCCCCTATAGGGAGCAGGGTTGGGGGAAAGGATGTGGGGCCCTATATATCTGTATATATATGGATGTGGAGCCCTGTAGGGAGCAGGGCCTGGGGGGCAGGATGTGGACCCTTATATATATAAATATATATGGATGTGGAGCCCTGTAGGGTGCAGGATCTGGGGGGCAGGATGTGGACCCTTATATATAAAAATATATATGGATGTGGAGCCCTGTAGGGCGCAGGGAGTGGGGGGCAGGATGTGGGGCCCTATATATCTGTATATATATGGATGTGGGGCCCTATATATATTTATATATATGAATGTGGAGCTCTGTATGGAGCAGGGCCTGGGGGGAGGACTGGGCACTGCTGTTTGGACTCAGTGCTGGAGAGGGGAGGTGATTTTGGGTGGGTTCAGACCGGGCAGGAGCTGAGCTGTGCCTCCTGAAGGTGCAGGAGAGAAGAAGAGGAGCCAGGATGGATGATAGAAACCACCAGACACTGGTGAGGGTGGATGGAGAGGGGCCAGTATGGATGATAGAAATCATCAGACACTGGTGAGGGTGGATGGAGAGGGGCCAGGATGGATGATAGAAACCATCAGACACTGGTGAGGGTTGAGGGTTGATGCAGAGGGGCCAGGATGGATGACAGAAACCACCAGACACTGGTGAGGGTTGAGGGGTGGATGGAGAGGACCCAGTATGGATGATAGAAACCATCAGACACTGGTGAGGGTTGAGGGTTGATGCAGAGGGGCCAGGATGGATGACAGAAACCATCAGACACTGGTGAGGGTGGATGCAGAGGGGCCAGGATGGATGACAGAAACCATCAGACACTGGTGAGAGTGGATGCAGAGGGGCCAGGATGGATGATAGAAACCATCAGACACTGGTGAGGGTTGAGGGTTGATGCAGAGGGGCCAGGATGGATGATAGAAACCATCAGACACTGGTGAGAGGTGAGGGTGGATGGAGAGGGGCCAGGATGGATGACAGAAACCACCAGACGCTGGTGAGGGTTGAGGGTGGATGCAGAGGAGCCAGGATGGATGACAGAAACCACCAGACGCTGGTGAGGGTTGAGGCTGCTCAGGGGGTGTCAGAGGGGTGGTGCTGAGGCTGCCTGGGGGCTGCAGCCCCCCTGCACCTGCAGTACCTGCTGGAGCCCCTGCACCCCACGGTGCACACGCAGCGCGGTGCCACGGCCACCCTGCCCTGCGTGCTGCGCGCCCTGCCCCGCAACTACCGCGTCAAGTGGAGCAAGGTGGAGCCGGCCAACTACGGCGAGAGCATCATCATCATCACCAACGGGCTGTTCCACAAGAACTACGGGCCCCTGAGCCCGCGGGTGCGCCTGCGGCACAGCCACCGCTACGACGCCTCGCTCACCATCAGCAACGTGGCGCTGGAGGATGAGGGGCGCTACCGCTGCCAGCTGGTCAACGGGCTGGAGGATGAGAGCATCTCGCTCACACTGCACCTGGAGGGTGAGATTGGGGTACAGCCCTGGGGGATGAGGGCATCTCGCTCATGCTGCACCTCGAGGGTGAGCTTGGGGTACAGCCCTGGGGGATGAGAGCATCTCACTCACACTGCACCTCGAGCTTGGGGAACAGCCCTGGGGGATGAGAGCATCTTGCTCACACTGCACCTAGAGGGTGAGATTGGGGTACAGCCCTGAGGGTGAGAGCATCTCGCTCGTGCTGCACCTTGAGGGTGAGATTGGAATCACCCCTGGGGGATGAGGGAATCTCGCTCATGCTGCACCTGGAGGGTGAGATTGGGGTACAGCCCTGGGGGATGAGAGCATCTCACTCACACTGCACCTCGAGGGTGAGATTGGGGTACAGCCCTGGGGGATGAGAGCATCTCACTCACACTGCACCTCGAGCTTGGGGAACAGCCCTGGGGGATGAGAGCATCTTGCTCACACTGCACCTAGAGGGTGAGATTGGGGTACAGCCCTGAGGGTGAGAGCATCTCGCTCACACTGCACCTGGAGGGTGAGATTGGGGTACAGCCCTGGGGGATGAGAGCATCTCGCTCACACTGCACCTAGAGGGTGAGATTGGGGTACAGCCCTGGGGGATGAGAGCATCTCGCTCACACTGCACCTGGAGGGTGAGATTGGAATCACCCCTGGAGGATGAGAGCATCTCACTCACACTGCACCTCGAGCTTGGGGTACAGCCCTGGGGGATGAGAGCATCTTGCTCATGCTGCACCTCGAGGGTGAGATTGGGCTAGAGCCCTGAGGGTGAGAGCATCTCGCTCATGCTGCACCTTGAGGGTGAGCTTGGAATCACCCCTGGGGGATGAAGGCTGCTAATGCTGCCAGCTGGTCAACGGGCTGGAGGATGAGAGCATCTCACTCACACTGCACCTCGAGGGTGAGCTTGGAATGATCCCTGGGGGATGAGGGCATCTCGCTCACACTGCACCTCGAGGGTGAGCTTGGAATGATCCCTGGGGGATGAGGGCATCTCGCTCACACTGCACCTGGAGGGTGAGATTGGAATCACCCCTGGAGGATGAGAGCATCTCACTCACACTGCACCTCGAGGGTGAGATTGGAATCATCCCTGAGGGATGAGAGCATCTCGCTCACACTGCACCTGGAGGGTGAGCTTGGGGTGCATTATAAAGGTTTGGGGTTTCAGGGTCTGTCCATAGGTGTCTGGATAGTGAAGTCCAGCCAAGCACAACCTGTCCAGGTACCCCAGGCAGGCTCCCAGCTGCAGGCAATCTTAGCAAGCAGCTCAGCTCTTAAGTGAGATCAGCTCTTGGGTGAATTCAGCTCGTTGGTGATTTCAACTCTTTGCTTGCTAATTGCCTCAACACATGCAGGAGAGAGAGCAGGAGAGCTGTGTGAGGTTCCACAGATGTATGTGTGTCTCTATTGGCAGCCTCTGTGAAGGGTCACAGTGACAGCTCTTCCGGGCAGAGGCAGGGGTTTATTGAGGGTATGTGGGTTTTGGGAAACAATAGTCCAATGGTAAGGGTCAAGGTGAAAATGACCTATGGTCTTACAGAGAGATAACCAGGGTCTGAGGTGGAAGAGGGTTCTCTTGGTCCAGTCATCATGACTAGGCATTTCTTACCTTCTTATCAACTGACAGCCAGGGAGGCCTTGCAAGCCCTGTGGCTGCTACAATACATCCCTGGGGGACGTGGCAGGAGGGGGACACTCAGCTGGAATGGAGCCTGTGGCTCTGTGCCTCCACCGCTATTCCCCAGCCTTAAATTCAGCACTGAGTCCCCCTGGGTGTTGACTCAAAGCCTCCTTGGGCACAGCAATGCCCTCACCCCGTCTCTGTCCCTCCAGGTGTTGTCTTCCCTTACCAGCCCAGCAACGGGCGCTACAAATTCAACTACCACGAAGCCAAGCGAGCCTGCGAGCAGCAGGACTCCCGCCTCGCCACCTACCAGCAGCTCTACAAAGGTGAAGCATTAAAAAATCAACCTCCTTCTCAGCCCAAACCCATGCCTGTCTGGGGATGGGGAGGGGGGAAACAGCGGTGTTATGAATATGAACGAGGCCAAACTTTCTCTGGAGAAAGAGGTTCTTGTTTATTAAAATAGCTGCAAGGAATGGAGTACCCAGGATAAACCCATGCACCCACACAGCGAGCCAAAAACAGAACAGTGCACTACCCCAAGTGCACCGAGGTTCTCCCCAGAAAACAAGTTTCCAAAAAGAAGAACCTCGACCTAACTGAACTTCCCCCCCATTTATTGCCCCCTTTGAGTCCAGGTTGGTCCATTTTGGATCCACATGGTGATTGGTCCATTTCCAGGCTTCTCATTGGTCCTTAATGCTGTTCATTCTGGACCAATCATTTCTGCAGGGCTTTGAATGATTGGTCAAATCTTCCATCCAATCCCTCTTCAACCTCACCTTGCCCCGCCAGACCGCCCTTCCACCAAACCCTGGACCCTTCTCCTAGAACATTCTAATAACCACTCCCACTCTTAACATAATACAATTAATATAACATAATTAATACAATATAATTGAACTGTACCCTAATTTGACATAATTTAACTTTTACCTATAACACCAAGACTGAGCTGCCTCTCTCCCCACAGCCTGGACAGAGGGGCTGGACTGGTGCAACGCTGGCTGGATCCTGGATGGGACCGTGCACTACCCCATCATCAACTCGCGGGAGCCGTGCGGCGGCCGCCTCCTCCTGCCCGGGGTGCGCACCTACGGCGCCAGGGACAAGCAGAAGGACAGATTCGATGCCTTCTGCTTCACCTCTGCCCTCCAAGGTAGTGCTGCATTCCCCTGTGCTTCTCACAGCGCCCCCGAGCCCTGCTGCCCACCCGGGTCTGCATGCAGCAGGTTGTTTCTTGTATTTGTGGGGTTCCCAGACGAGTGAAGGAGTGATGAATCTGGCTCTGTGTTCTCAGGAGATTAATTGATTATTTTATGATCTATATTATATCAAAGAATGCTGTATTAAACTATACTAAAGTATACAGAAAGGATACAGACAGAAGGATAAAAGATTCTAACGAAAAGCTTGTGACTTTTTCCAGAGCCTTGACACAGTTTGGCCATGATCGGTTATTGAGTGAAAAACAATTCACATGAATCCAATGAAACAATCACCTGTTGGTAAACAATGTCCAGAGCAGCTAAACACAGGAGAAGCAAACGAGATAATATTGTTTTCATTTTTTCCCCTGAGGCTTCTCAGCTTCCCGGGAGAAAAATCCTGGGCAAAGAGATTTTTCAGAAAATGTGACAGTGACAGTTGTTTGCAGGAAGGGTGCTCACCTGTGGTGTCCCCCCTCCATCCCCCAGGCCAGATCTACTTCATCTGGGGCCACCTGAACTTCAAGGCCGCGTGTGAACTTTCATTCACATGAAACCAATGAAACAATCACCTGTTGGTAAACAATGTACAAAGCAGCAAAACACAGGAGAAGCAAATGAGATTATATTGTTTTCATTTTTTTCCCTGAGGCTTCTCAGCTTCCCAGGAGAAAAATCCTGGGCAAGGGGATTTTTCAGAAAATATGACAGTGACAGCTGTTTGCAGGAAGGGTGCTCACCTGCTGTGTCCTCTCTTATATTGGAATATTCCCAATCTAGCCAGACAGGACATGCCTGAGCTTGTCTGGCCCTTGCTGCTGAACCAAATAGTGGCAACGGTGGTGTTTCACCCCAGAGACACTTTTGGCTGGCTGGGTGTGTGGTGTTTCACCCCAGAGACACTTTTGGCTGGCTGGGTGTGTGGTGTTTCACCCCACAGACACTTTTGGCTGGCTGGGTGTGTGGTGTTTCACCCCACAGACACTTTTGGCTGGCTGGGTGCTGTAGCTGGGCACTGGAGACAAGTCCAGGCCTGCAGGAGCTCTGGTGGTGCTGGGATGGAGCTTCCCTCCATAACAGGGGCTGCTCCTCAGGTTTATCTCTGCCAGAGAAGCTTTAGGGTGATGGTGAAGGAAAGGAGTTGGTTCTGATGGAGGGTTTGGATCCAGAGCTTTATTCTGGCCCTCAGGCCTCTGAATCCAGCACCAGCTCCAACAGAACTCCCTGAGCCCGTGGTTGCTGCTCCTTTGAACCCCAGGGACAGGGGCAGGGAAGGGGTAGGGAGGCACCAACCAGGTACAGGAGGGGAGGGACAAGGGACAAAGGACACCTGGATGGCCCAATGCCCCCCAGGGACAGAGGGCATCCTTTGAATCTGCCAGTCACTCAATGCCTTCTGGAATGCCAGAATTGACAGACAGTGCTGGGAGGGGAAAGGAGAGGTGACTGACACACCTGGCAGGGAATTATCAGGGGAGGGACCTGAGGTAAACCCTGAAATCACAACGCAGCACCATCTCCATCCACCAGGCCAAGTCTACTTCATCCGGGGCCACCTGAACTTCAAGGAGGCGGCGCAGGCGTGTCGCAACCAGGGGGCTGCCCTGGCCAAAGTGGGCCAGCTCTACTCAGCCTGGAAGTTCTCGCAGCTGGATCGCTGTGACGGGGGCTGGCTGGCGGACGGCAGCGTGCGCTACCCCATCACCACGCCCCGGCAGCGCTGCGGAGGCCTGCCCGAGCCCGGCGTGCGCAGTTTCGGCTTCCCCAGCAAGGAGATGAGGACCTACGGCTCCTACTGCTTCGTGGGCAAGTGAGGACGTGAGGCTGAGCAGCTGGGACACCGCTGGTGTGGTGCGGTTTGAGGACAAAGAGAACAGCGGTGGCGTGGTGGTGTTTGAGAGGACACACGGGACAGCCCTGGTGTGGTGGTGTTTGAGGGTCCCCAGGATGAGGGAAGAGATGAAAACACCAAGATTCCATGTTTCAGAAGGCTGATTTATTATTTTATTATATGTATTATATTAAAGGAAAATAAATTACTAAAACGAAACTAAGGAAAGAAAGGAGGACTTACGGCTCCAACTGCTTTGTGGGCAAGTGAAGACGGGGCTGAGCACAGGAACAACACTGCTGTGCTGGGGTTTGGGGGACACACAGGACAGCAGTGGTGTGGTGGTGTTTGAGGGTCCCCAGGGTGAGGGAAGAGATGAGAACACCATGTTTCAGAAGGCTGATTTATTATTTTATATGTATTATATTAAAGGAAAATTAAATTCTAAAACTAAACTAAAGAAAGAGAAATGAGGACCTACGGCTCCAGCTGCTTTGTGGGCGAGTGAAGACATGGGGCTGAGCAGCTGGGTGTGGTGGTGTTTGAGGACACACAGGACAGTGGTGGTGTGGTGGTGTTTGAGGACACACAGGACAGCCCTGGTGTGGTGGTGTTTGAGGACACACAGGACAGTGGTGGTGTGGTGGTGTTTGAGGGTCCCCAGGACGAGGGAAGACATGAGAACACCTCGACTCCATGTTTCAGAAGGCTGATTTATTATTTAATGATATGTATTATATTAAAGGAATATTAAATACTAAAACTAAACTAAAGAAAGAGAAATGAGGACCTACGGCTCCAACTGCTTCATGGGCAAGTGAAGACACGGGGCTGAGCACAGGAACAACGCTGGTGTGGTGGGGTTTGGGGGACACACAGGACAGCAGTGGTGTGGTGGTGTTTGAGGGTCCCCAGGATGAGGGAAGACATGAGAACACCTTGACTCCATGTTCCAGAAGGCTGATTTATTATTCTGTTATGTATATTATATTAAAATTATATACTAAAACTATACTAAAGAAAGAGAAAGGAGGACCTACGGCTCCAACTGCTTTGTGGGCAAGTGAAGACATGGGGCTGAGCAGCTGGGTGTGGTGGTGTTTGAGGACACACAGGACAGTGGTGGTGTGGTGGTGTTTGAGGGTCCCCAGGATGAGGGAAGAGATGAGAACATCATGTTTCAGAAGGCTGATTTATTATTTTATGATATGTATTATATTAAAGGAAAATTAAATACTAAAATGAAAGTAAAGAAAGAAAGGAGGACCTACGGCTCCAACTGCTTTGTGGGCGAGTGAGGACACGGGGCTGAGCACAGGGGACAGTGCTGGTGTGGTGGGGTTTGGGGACACAGGATGAAGGAAGAGATGAGAACACCATGGTCAATCCTGGTGAATCCTTGGTGAATCCCTGGTGAATCCTTGGTGAATTCTTGGTGAATTCTGGTGAATCCCTGGTGAATTCCTGGTGAATCCTTGGTGAATCCCTGCTCAATCCTGGTGAATCCCTGGTGAATCCTGATGAATCCTTGGTGAATCCTTGGTGAATCCCTGGTCAATTCTGGTCAATCCCGGTCAATCCTGGTCAATCCTTGGTGAATCCCTGGTGAATCCTTGGTGAATCCCTGGTGAATCCTGGTCAATCCTGGTCAATCCTTGGTGAATCCCTGGTCAATTCTGGTCAATCCCTGGTGAATCCTGGTGAATCCCTGGTGAATCCTTGGTGAATCCCTGGTGAATCCCTGGTGAATCCTTGGTGAATCCTGGTCAATCCCTGCTCAATCCTGGTCAATCCTGGCCAATCCTGGCCAATCCTGGTCAATCCCTGCTCAATCCCTGCTCAATCCCTGGTCAATCCCTGGTCAATCCCTGGTCAATCCCTGCTCAATCCCTGGCCCAGCCTCTCTCCCCCAGCCACGAGGGCTCTGCCTGGTGCCTGGTGGTTCTGGGCTCGGGCCGGGCACTAATGAGTGTCACTAATTATATGCTGCCTTCTCAATTAATAAAGCAGCAGCAAAACTCAGTGGCAAAGGCACTCAGGGGGCTTGCCTGGCTCCTTCCCTGGCACCTTCTGGCCTCTCCAGGAGGGGAATTTGAGAGGGAATTTCCATCCCCAGCCTCTCCAGGGGTTATCTGTGCTCTGGCCACTTCACTCCAGGGTTTTATGGCTGTTGCTGCCCAACACAGCCCAGGAGAGCCATAAAAAGCTGTGGACCAGCACAGGGCAGGGGGATAACAGCACAGGGAGGTGCCCTGGCACCAGTGCTGTGCTCTCCCAGTGCCACCTCTTTGCTGGGAGCAGTGTCCCCTCCCAAGCCCTGAGTGGTACCCAGTGCTGCTGGGATGTGGGGACATTTTGGGGAGGTGGCTCCTGGGGGTGTCTCTGGGATATGGGGACATTTTGGGGTGGTGCCTCCCTGTTTTTGTGGCTCCTGGGGCGTCTCTGTGCCCAGCTCTGCTGGGATGTGGGGAAACTTTGGGTGCTGTCTCTGTTTCTGTGGCTCCTGGGGGTGTCTCTGGGATTTGGGGGCACTTTGGGTGGATTCTCCCTGTTTCTGAGGCTCCTGGGGGTGTCTCTGGGATTTGGGGGCACTTTGGGGTGGTTTTTCCCTGTGTCTGAGGCTCCTGGGGTGTCTCTGGGATTTGGGCACATTTTGGGGTGGTTTCTCCCTGTTTCTGTGGCTCCTGGGCTGTCTCTGGGATTTGGGCACATTTTGGGGTGGTTTCTCCCTGTTTCTGTGGCTCCTGGGGTGTCTCTGGGATTTGGGCACATTTTGGGGTGGTTTCTCCCTGTTTCTGTGGCTCCTTGGGTGTCTCTGGGATTTGGGCACATTTTGGGATGGTTTATTCCTGTTTCTGTGGTTCCTGGGGTGTCTCTGGGATTTGGGCACATTTTGGGGTGGTTTCCCCCTGTTTCTGTGGCTCCTTGGGTGTCTCTTTGATTTGGGCACATTTTGGGGTGGTTTATTCCTGTTTCTGTGGTTCCTGGGGTGTCTCTGGGATTTGGGCACATTTTGGGGTGGTTTCTCCATTTCTGAGGCTCCTGGGGGTGTCTCTGGGATTTGGGGACATTTTGGGGTGGTGTCTCCCTGTTTTGTTGGTTCCTGGGGGTGTCTCTGGGATTTGGGCACATTTTGGGGTGGTTTATTCCTGTTTCTGTGGTTCCTGGGGGTGTCTCTGGGATTTGGGGGCACTTTGGGGTGGTTTTTCCTCCCTGTTTTTGTGGCTCCTGGCGTCTCTTGGGGCTGTAGGGGCACTTTGGGTGGATTCTCCCTGTGTCTGAGGCTCCTGGGGTGTCTCTGGGATTTGGGCACATTTTGGGGTGGTTTCTCCCTGTTTCTGTGGCTCCTGGGGGTGTCTCTGGGATTTGTGGACATTTTGGGGTGGTTTATTCCTGTTTTGGTGTGGTTTATTCCTGTTTTGGTGGTTCCTGGGGTGTCTCTGGGATTTGGGCACATTTTGGGGTGGTTTCTCCATTTCTGTGGCTCCTGGGCTGTCTCTTTGATTTGGGCACATTTTGGGGTGGTTTATTCCTGTTTCTGAGGCTCCTGGGGGTGTCTCTGGGATTTGGGCACATTTTGGGGTGGTTTCTCCCTGTTTCTGTGGCTCCTGGGGTGTCTCTGGGATTTGGGCACATTTTGGGGTGGTTTATTCCTGTTTTGGTGGTTCCTGGGGGTGTCTCTTTGATTTGGGCACATTTTGGGGTAGTTTATTCCTGTTTTGGTGGTTCCTGGGGGTGTCTCTTTGATTTGGGCACATTTTGGGGTGGTTTATTCCTGTTTCTGTGGTTCCTGGGGTTGTCTCTGGGATTTGGGCACATTTTGGGGTGGTTTCTCCCTGTTTCTGTGGTTCCTGGGGTGTCTCTTTGATTTGGGGACATTTTGGGGTGGTTTCTCCATTTCTGAGGCTCCTGGGGTGTCTCTGGGATTTGGGCACATTTTGGGGTGGTTTCTCCCTGTTTCTCAGGCTCCTAGGGGTGTCTCTGGGATTTGGGCACATTTTGGGGTGGTTTCTCCATTTCTGAGGCTCCTAGAGGTGTCTCTGGGATTTGGGCACATTTTGGGGTGGTTTCTCCCTGTTTCTGAGGCTCCTGGGATGTCTCTGGGATTTCGGCACATTTTGGGGTGGTTTATTCCTGTTTCTGTGGTTCCTGGGATGTCTCTGGGATTTGGGCACATTTTGGGATGGTTTCTCCCTGTTTCTGAGGCTCCTGGGGTTGTCTCTGGGATTTGGGCACATTTTGGGGTGGTTTCTCCCTGTTTCTGTGGCTCCTTGGGTGTCTCTTTGATTTGGGCACATTTTGGGGTGGTTTATTCCTGTTTCTGTGGTTCCTGGGCTGTCTCTGGGATTTGGGCACATTTTGGGGTGGTTTCTCCATTTCTGTGGCTCCTGGGGGTTTCTCTGGGATTTGGGCACATTTTGGGGTGGTTTCTCCCTGTTTCTGAGGCTCCTGGGGTGTCTCTTTGATTTGGGCACATTTTGGGGTGGTTTCCCCCTGTTTCTGTGGCTCCTTGGGTGTCTCTTTGATTTAGGCACATTTTGGGGTGGTTTATTCCTGTTTTGGTGGTTCCTGGGGTTGTCTCTGGGATTTGGGGACATTTTGGGGTGGTTTATTCCTGTTTCTGAGGCTCCTGAAGTGTCTCTGTGCCCAGGCTCCCCCCTGCTGCCACCCTCCATGCTTTGTGGCTGTCCAGTGCCCCCCACCCCTGTGCCAGCCCCCCCCAAATAACCAGCTCACCACTCTGTGCCATCTGTTTACTGGTTTTAATACCCACAGAAGCACGGGGAGGGGGTTTGGGCAGCTGGTGCCCACTCCAAGGCTGCTGCAGCAGCTTCTGCCTCTCCAGGGAGGTGCAGAATCCCCCCCAGGCCCCTCTGGATGGGCGCTGGGCCGCAGCAGAGCTTGGATGTCCCCAGCAGGATGGGAGGGTGATGCTGGCACGTTCCTGCCATCCCCTGCCCGCGGTGTCCCCTGGGTTTCAGCTCTGCTGTGACTCTGGGGACCCAACTCCTGCCGTGCTGCATTTTGGGGGCACCGTCAGCTCCTTTCAAGGGGCTCTTTTAATTATTTTTTTTTTTTTTTAGCATTTCTTTGTACAGATATAAAACAAACAAAGAGGGGGGGGCGGACACCCAACAGCGAGGGCTCACTCCACACTCCGAGGTCCCAGTGCCGTCCCCATCCACACCAGTCCGGGCACAGGGGAGGTGCTGGCTGCCAGCCCGGGCACTCCCTCACTTGTTGGGAGGCTGAACCACACCTGAGGGGACACAAGAAGCGCCGGGTGAAGGGAAAGCACCAGGGGGTGTCGGAGCTCAGCGCATCCCTCCGGGTGTCCAAGGACCCCGCCAGGGGGCTCAGAGCACCTGGGGATTTGATTCTGACCCCTGGAGCGAGTTGCCAGCTTTGTATGAGGAGCTGAAAGTCACACGGGTTTGAATGGTGTAATAACAAAATGATCACAGGGTGAAAATGGAGATTTTAGGGTTTTTGGTAAGGGGGTTGTGGGGACAAGATGGAGGAATCTGGGTGTGTCCAGCCTTTCTTCTTCTTCTTGGTTTCCATTTTCTGCTGTGATGGTGGCACTTTGGGATTGGTTTAGCATAGAAGATCAGTGTCTAACATAGGTGATAGGTATTGGGAATTAAGTGTAAATATGTTATATTTAGAATAGAAGATCACTGTCTAACATAGGTGATAGGTATTGGAAAGTAATTGTAAATATGTTGTATTTAGAATAGAAGTCTAACTGTCTAACATAGGTGATTGGGAATTAAGTGTAAATATGTTATATTTAGAATAGAAGATCACTGTCTAACATAGGTGATGGTATTGGGAATTAAGTGTAAATATGTTATATTTAGAATAGAAGTGCACTGTCTAACATGGGTGATAGGTATTGGGAATTAAGTGTAAATATGTTATATTTAGAATAGATCACTGTTAACATAGGTGATGGGTATCGGGAATTAAGTGTAAATATGTTATATTTAGAATAGATCACTGTTAACATAGGTGATGGGCATTGGGAATTAAGTGTAAATATGTTATATTTAGAGTAGAAGTGCACTGTCTAACACAGGTGATGGGCATTGGGAATTAAGTGTAAATATGTTATATTTAGAGTAGAAGCTCATTGTCTAACATAGGTGATGGGTATTGGGAATTAAGTGTAAATATGTTATATTTAGAATGGAAGATCACTGTCTAATATGGGTGATGGGTATTGGGAATTAAGTGTAAATATGTTATATTTAGAATAGATCACTGTCTAACACAGGTGATAGGTATTGGGAATTAAGTGTAAATATGTTATATTTAGAGTAGAAGTGCACTGTCTAACATAGGTGATGGGCGTTGGGAATTAAGTGTAAATATGTTATATTTAGAGTAGAAGCTCATTGTCTAACATAGATGATGGGCATTGGGAATTAAGTGTAAATATGTTATATTTAGAATAGATCACTGTCTAACATAGGTGATGGGCATTGGGAATTAAGTGTAAATATGTTATATTTAGAATAGATCACTGTCTAACATAGGTGATAGGTATTGGGAATCAAGTGTAAATATGTTATATTTAGAATAGAAGATCATTGTCTAACATAGGTGATAGGTATTGGGAATTAAGTGTAAATATGTTATATTTAGAGTAGAAGCTCATTGTCTAACATAGATGATGGGCATTGGGAATTAAGTGTAAATATGTTATATTTAGAATAGATCACTGTTAACATAGGTGATGGGTATTGGGAATTAAGTGTAAATATGTTATGTTTAGAATAGATCACTGTCTAACACAGGTGATGGGCATTGGGAATTAAGTGTAAATATGTTATATTTAGAATAGATCACTGTCTAACGCAGGTGATGGGCATTGGGAATCAAGTGTAAATATGTTATATTTAGAATGGAAGATCACGGTCTAACATGGGCAATGGGCATTGGGAATTAAGTGTAAATATGTTAAATGTAGTTTGCAGTATAAAAGGACAATACAATGCCTGTGGCTGCCCTGCTGAGCAGACTGTGGGAATCCACAAAATCAGAGGGTTTTGGGAAAGCTGCAAAAGGCCCCAGAGACAGCAGAACTGTGAGCAGAGCCAAGCAGCAGCCATGAGATTGGTCAGCAGGAAAATTATTTAAACTGTAGAAAAACAAATAGAACAATGATCTGTGTATTAATACTTGTCTGAATAGCTCTCTAAGCTGCAGAAAGTTTATCTAGCAAGATATTAGGAAGGTTAAAGCTTAATAATGGAGCTCTGGGCGTTGTGTTTTAAGGCTTACAAGCAGGTATTGTATTCAAAATAAGCAAGCATTGTTTTAACCAAAGGTACATGTGCTTATGGTAATTGGATAGAACTACTGCAATGTGCTTTTGCTTTGTGGGATTGGTCAAAAAACTCTTAAAGTGAGTTGCAACACTGAGTTTTTTGGCCTGCTGCCTGGATTGTGGCTGATGGCATCTTCCCATTGTCATAACCATGGAATGAGACCGATGCTGAAAAATCAAACAGCTCAAGACCCGTTCCACAGCAGCCCTGTCTCATTGGCATCTGTAAATAACTGCCCTTGCCGGCGTCACAGACCCCAGCTGGGCAGAAAAAAAAACCAACTTTATCGACAAGAATTAATAAACAACCTCAAGACCGAGAAGCGAAGAGTCCAGCCTCGTTCTTCAGCTCCTCTCCTGCGCATCTCAGGGCAGCGATCACCAACAGCAACCCGCGATCGGGGGGGCTCAGAGGGGGGGTCCAGCACTCACCAGGCCGGCAGGACAGCTGGGGGGGCTCCCAGGTGCCATCCTCGCGGCAGCGGATGATGGGCGAGCGCCGCGGGGCGAGCCCGGGCCGGCAGCGGTAGCGGGCGGTGGAGCCGATCTCGTAGCGCTGCTTGGCTCTGCCGAAGGCTCGGGCGTCGGTGAGGGCGGGGGGGGGCCCGCACTGCACTGCAAGGAGGGGAGGGGTCGCTGTAATAAAGCCCCCCCAGCTTGGAGCACAAACGGGGGTAAAGCCCCCCCGAGCTTGGAGCACAAATGGGGGTAAAGTCCCCACAGCTTGGAGCACAAAAGGGGGTAAAGCCCCCCCAGCTTGGAGCACAAATGGGGGTAAAGCCCCTCCAGCCCGGAGCACAAACGGGGATAAAGCCCCCCCAGCTTGGAGCACAAATGGGGATAAAGCCCCCGCAGCTTGGAGCACAAATGGGGATAAAGCCCCCCCAGCTTGGAACCAAAACGAGGGTAAAGGCCCCCCTGCCCGGACCCAAACGGGGGTAAAGCCCCCCCAGCCCGGAGCACAAACGGGGATAAAGCCCCCCCAGCTTGGAGCCCCAACAAGGACATTGCAGTAAAGCCCCCCGAGCTTGGAACCCAAACGAGGGTAAAGCCCACCCAGCCTGGAGCACAAACAGGGATAAAGCCCCCCCAGCTTGGAGCACAAACGGGGGTAAAGCCCCCCCAGCTTGGAGCCCCAACAAGGACATTGCAGTAAAGCCCCCCCAGCCCGGAGCACAAACGGGGGTAAAGCCCCCCCAGCCTGGAGAACAAATGGGGGTAAAGCCCCCCCGAGCTTGGAGCACAAACGAGGGTAAAGCCCACCCAGCTTGGAGCCCCAACAAGGACATTGCAGTAAAGCCCCCACCCAGCCTGGAAAGCCCAAACAGAATCACAGAATCACAGAATCACAGAATTCAAGATCATCGAGTCCAACCCATGTTCTAACACCTCAAACTAGATCATGGCACCGAGTGCCACATCCATGTCTTTTTTTAAACACATCAAGGGATGGTGACTCCGCCACCTCCCTGGGGAGATGATTCCAGTATTTGGCCACTCTTTCTGTGAAAAACTTCCTCCTCAATTCTAGCCTGTATCTCCCTTGGCACAGCTTGAGACTGTGTCCTCTTGTTCTGTCTGCTGTTGCCCGGAGAAAGAGACCGACCCCCAGGTAAACAGGGGTAAAGCCCCCCAGCTTGGAACCCAAATGGGGGTAAAGCCCCCCCAGCCTGGAGCCCAACAGGGGTAAAGCCCCCCCAGCCTGGAACCCAAATGGGGGTAAAGCCCCCCTAGCCTGGAGCCCAACAGGGGTAAAGAGCCCCCAGCCCAGAGCACAAATGGGGACATTGCAGTAAAGCCCCCCCAGCCCAGAAAGTCCAACAAGGGGCAAAGCCCCCTCCAGCCTGGAGCACAAACGGGGATAAAGCCCCCCCAGCCAAGAAAGCCCAAACAGGGGCATTGTAATAAAGCCCCCCCATCCCAGAACCCAAAAAGGGGGAATTGCAGTAAAGCCCCCCCCAGCCTGGAAACCCAAACAAGGGCATTGCATTTCCCAGCCCAGAAAGCCCAAACAGGGCTAAAAGCCCCCCCAGCCCCGAGCCCAAAAGGGGGTAAAGCCCCCCAAGCCCCAAAATCCCAAACAGGGGCATTGCAGTAAAGCCCCTCAAGCCCAGAACCCAAATGGGGACATTGCAGTAAAGCTCCCCCAGCCCGGAAAGCCCAAACAGGGGTAAAGCTCCCCCAGCCTGGATCCCAAATGGGGCCAAAGCCCCCAAAGCTCAGAGTGAGCCCCAGAAAGCCCAAACAGGTCCCAGGCCCTCATTTCCCCCCTGTGGAGGCGGTGGTGAAGCCCCTCCTCGGGATGGGGCGTGAGGCAGAGTGGAAATTTTCCAGAAATCCGTTTTAATTTAGGTAAAATGAACATCTTTGAGTTCGGTCCGCAGCTTGCAAACGTTGCTTAGTCTGACTGCCTGTTCTCCTAAAAAATCTATGCTCTAAGGAATTTCTTCAGCTGAAGGGCAGAGATTAAAGGGGAGGGCAGACAGACAGAGAGACAGAAACTGCTGGGAGAGCAGATCAACCTGACCCAGGAGTTCTTTCTGATAAAGAAGAATTAGCAGCAAATGTCACACAAAATCAGTGGAATGAATAGGTATGAACCTATTGTGAAACTGAGGAACAATGAAATTATGACCAATCGTGAAATTGCACGTATAAGGATTTGAGAGGGAGCTTAAAAAGGATCTGGAGCTCCCAGAGGCACTGATGTCATTTTAGAAGGAACCATCCCCACACGCGTCCAGCGCTGTAATGAACACCCAACTTTCACAAATTTACAACTTCCACAACTTTACAATTTCACAAAAATTGTGCAGTTTTTTGCTCCCACAGGCCACGGTTGAGCCCAGCTTACCCAGCCCCATCTTGCAGGTGTAGGACAGGTGGTAGTTGCAGGGCACGTCGCTCCATTGCCCACCGTCGTGCCACACGATGACCACGCAGTTCTCCCCGGAGAGGAAATAGCTGTCAGGCTGCCCAGGGTGCCAGTTCTCGTAGAGCTGTGGGCACAGGGGGCACAGGGGGTGCAGGGGGCATCCAGCACTGGCAGCATCCTGGCAGTGCCACCCCCATGGGGAAGGAGGTGCCACCTCCGTGGGAAACACCAGGTGTGGCTCCCTGGGGTTGTTCTGGTGTTGGATGGAAGTGGAAATAGGATGGGGGTGGAGAGGGTTACTGGGGTTAAGAGTATTGTGAAAAATGCATTTTATGATTGGCTTTTCGCATGAATTTAATTATTGGATTTTCGTAGATATTAAAATATTTCGTAGATATTAAAATGAATATTAGATTTGTTGTGTTAGAAAGTAATGCTGTGTTAATTCTCTTAAGTACTGTGTTAAATAGAGTTTTAGGTTGTGTTGTGTTTGTTAGCTTAGCTAGGGGTCATCAGGTGGCTGGGGATGATGCTCAGCCAGGTGAGGCAGGCAGCTCCTGTTTGGGAGCCCCAAATCCCAGCCTGGGGGGGAGCATGAGGAGGTGCCAGGCTGGTGGTGCCCCCCCTGTGAGGGCACGCAGGGCTTGGCAGCCCCCACTTACCAAGGGGCTCCCGTCAGACCACTGGAAATCGCCCTCGATGGTGCGGTCGTTGAGGCCGATCCACTGGTACTCCCTGTACTGGTCTGGGGGACACGGGGCATGGTGGGGACAGGGACAGGGACAGGGACAGGGACACAGCCCTGGGTGTCAGGAGGGGGCTGAAGGGCTGCTGAGGGACACAGGGCATGGTGGGGACAGGGACACAGCCCTGGTGTCAGGAGGGGGCTGAAGGGCTGCTGAGGGACACGGGGCGTGGTGGGGACAGGGACAGGGACAGGGACAGGGACAGGGACACAGCCCTGGGTGCCAGGAGGGGGCTGAAGGGCTGCTGGGGGACACGGGGCTTGGGGAGAACAGGGACACAGCCCTGGGTGCCAGGAAGGGGCTGAAGGGCTGCTGAGGGACACGGGGTGTGGTGGGGACAGGGACAGGGACAGGGACAGGGACACAGCCCTGGTGTCAGGAGGGGGCTGAAGGGCTGCTGAGGGACACGGGGCATGATGGGGACAGGGACAGGGACACAGCCCTGGTGCCAGGAAGGGGCTGAAGGGCTGCTGAGGGACACAGGGTGTGGTGGGGACAGGGACACGGGGCGTGGTGGGGACAGGGACACAGCCCTGGGTGCCAGGAGGGGGCTGAAGGGCTGCTGAGGGACACGGGGCGTGGTGGGGACAGGGACAGGGACACAGCCCTGGGTGTCAGGAAGGGGCTGAAGGGCTGCTGAGGGACACGGGGTGTGGTGGGGACAGGGACAGGGACAGGGACACAGCCCTGGGTGCCAGGAGGGCTGAGGGACACGGGGCTTGGGGGGACAGGGACAGGGACACAGCCCTGGGTGCCAGGAGGGGGCTGAAGGGCTGCTGAGGGACACGGGGTGTGGTGGGGACAGGGACAGGGACACGGACACAGCCCTGGGTGCCAGGAGGGGGCTGAAGGGCTGCTGGGGGACACGGGGCTTGGGGAGAACAGGGACACAGCCCTGGGTGCCAGGAAGGGGCTGAAGGGCTGCTAAGGGGCACGGGGTGTGGTGGGGACAGGGACAGGGCCCTGGGTGTCAGGAAGGGGCTGAAGGGCTGCTGAGGGACACGGGGCGTGGTGGGGACAGGGACAGGGACACAGCCCTGGTGTCGGGAAGGAGCTGAAGGGCTGCACTCAGGGGGATTGGGGACCTGGCAATGTCCCTCGCCCTGCAGCGGGAAGGTGCTGGGAGGTTTGGGGACACCCGAAAGGGACATCGGGGATCCCCTTTGCCCCTCAGCCCCGGAGAGGCGGGACAGGGCCGGCCGGGAGAGGGCGGCAGAGCCCGGCACCGCCTGTCCCGCCTGTCCCCTCCTGTCCCCGCCTGTCCCTGCAGGTCCCCACCTTGCCCCACCGCTCCCTACCTTGCCTTACCAGTTTCCACCCGTCCCTGCAGGTCCCCGCCTGTCCCCGCCTGTCCCTGCAGGTCCTTACCTGGCTATGCCAGTCCCCGCCTGTCCCCTTCTTTCCCCACCTTGCCTTGCCAGTCCCTGCCTGGCCCTGCCGGTTCTCACCTGTCCCCACCTTGCCCTGCAGGTCCTTACCTGGCTATGCCAGTCCCCACCTGTCCCTCCTGGTCCCCACCTGTCCCTGTAGGTCCCCACCTGTCCCTGCAGGTCCTTACCTGGCTATGCCAGTCCCCACCTGTCCCTCCTGGTCCCCACCTGTCCCTCCTGGTCCCCACCTTACCCTGCAGGTCCCTACCTGGCCCTGCAGGTCCCCACCTGTCCCTGCCTGGCCCTGCCAGTTCTCATCTGGCCCTGCAGGTCCCCACCTGTTCCCCCTGGTCCCCACGTGTCCCTGCAGGTCCCTACCTGTCCCTGCAGGTCCCCACCTCTCCTTACAGGTCCCTACCTTGCCCTGCAGGTCCCCTCCTGTCCCCACCTCTCCTTACAGGTCCCTACCTTGCCCTGCCGGTCTCCACCTGTCCCCGCCTGTCCCCGCCTGTCCCTGCAGGTCCCTACCTGGCCCTGCCAGTTCCCACCTGTCCCCCCTGGTCCTCACCTGTCCCTGCCTGTCCCTGCAGGTCCCCTCCTGTCCTCACCTCTCCCTGCAGGTCCCTACCTGGCTCTGCCACTTCCCACCTGGTCCTCACCTGGCCCTGCCAGTCCCCACCTGTTCCCCCTGGTCCTCACCTGTCCCTGCAGGTCCCCACCTGTCCCCACCTCTCCCTGCAGGTCCCTACCTGGCTCTGCCACTTCTCACCTGTCCCCCCTGGTCCTCACCTGTCCCTGCAGGTCCCCACCTGTCCCTGTGAGTCCCCATCTTGCCCTGCCAGTCCCCACCTGTCTGCACCAGTCCCCCCTGGCTCTACCAGTCCCTTTCCAGGTCCAACCAGGCCCTGCCTGTCCCTTTGTGTCCCTGTGAGGTCTCTCCTGCCCCTTCCCCCTCCACCCTCAGCTCCTGCAGGCTCTTTGCTCTCTGTCCCGTTCCCATAGCACCTCTCCCCTGCTCTGCCTTCCCCCATCCCTCCAAGGCTGATTTCAGGCAGGTCATGGCTGTGCCTTCAACTTTACACCCAATTTTCAAATTTTCCCACCCCTCTGCTGCTCTGCCCACCTATCACTGGACTGTGGGATTTTGTTGGAATAGGGACAAGATCATCGAGTCCAGCCACATCCCACAGCCAGGGGCACCTCTGTCCCCAAGTGCCACATCCACAGCTCTCCTAAATCCCTTCAGCCATGGGCGCTCCCCTGGGCAGCATCTCCATGGAGGGATTTTCCCAATATCCAGCCTAACCCTGCCCTGGTGCAACTTCTCCTGCTCCTGTTCCTATTTCCCTGCCAGCAGAGCCTGACCCCCACCCTGTAAAGTGACTCCACCCTGTGTAAAAAGGGAGAAGGGGCCCCCTGAGCCTCCTTTTCTCCAGGCTGAGCCCCCCTGAGTTCTCTCAGCAGTTCTCTCTGCTCCAGAGCCCCTTCCCTGGACACTCTCTGACCCCCAAGTGGCTCTGCCCTCCTGTCAGGGAACTGGAAAAAGGGAGAAGGGGCCCCCTGAGCCCCCCCTAAGCTCTCTCAGGTGCTCCAGAGCCCCTTCCCCAGCTCTGTTCCCTTCTCTGGACACTCTCCAGAGCCTGACCCCAAGCCCCCACCCTCCTTTCAGGGAGCTGTAAAAGGGGAGAAGGTCCCCCCTGAGCCCCCCCCTCACCTCCCTCAGGAGCCCCAGAGCCCCTTCCCCACTCTGTTCCCTTCTCTGGGCACTCTCCAGAACCCGACCCCCAGCTGACTCCACCTTGTTAAAAGGGAGAAGGGGCCCCCTGAGCCTCCTCTTCTTCAGGCTGAGCCCCTCCCCATCCCTCAGATGCTCCAGAGCCCCTTCCCCAGCTCTGTCCCCATCCCTGGACACCCTCCAGAGCCCAGCCCCCAGGTGATTCCACCCTGTAAGAAGGGGGAAGGTGCCCCCTGAGCCTCCTCTCCCTCACCCTGAGCTCTCTCGGGTGCTCCAGAGCCCCTTCCCCACTCTGCTCCCATCCCTGCACACACTCCAAGGGCTGAACCTGTCTGCTCCCACATCTCTGCCTGTACCATCCATGTTCTGACCTCTCTGTCTGTCTGTCTGTGTGTCCGTCCAGCCCTGCAGGGCTGGGCTCCACCCCCTGTCAATCCCCAGCCCAGCCCTGCAGGGCTCAGCAGCAGGGAGGGAGGGAGGGGACAGCAGTGTCACCTACCATTGATGAAGTCCTGCTCCTCGGGGGTCAGGATGGTGGCCAGGTGCCCCCCGTGGTGCCTGCACTGGCTCTCTGCGTCCTCCCAGCTCCTCCGGGTGGAGAAGTGACGGTAGCAGGAGCCCTGGAAGCTGTCCCAGCCTGGGCTGCAGCTCCTCAGGGCTGAGGCAGCCAGGGGAGAGAGGAGAGGGTGAGCACGGAGCCCACCTCAGCCCAAACTCCTCATGTGCCCCCTGGGCTGCAGCAGGAGCTGGGCAGCCGTGGCCAGGGTGGCACCAGGGCACTCACAAGGCCAGGGTGGCACTCACAAGGCCAGGGTGGCACTCACAGGCCAGGGTGGCACTCTCAAGGCCAGGGTGGCACTCACAAGGCCAGGATGGCACTCACATGGCCAGGGTGGCACTCTCAAGGCCAGGGTGGCACTCACAAGGCCAGGGTGGCACTCTCAAGGCCAGGGTGGCACCAGGGCACTCTCAAGGCCAGGGTGGCACTCACATGGCCAGGGTGGCACTCTCAAGGCCAGGGTGGCACCAGGGCACTCTCAAGGCCAGGATGGCACTCTCAAGGCCAGGGTGGCACTCTCAAGGCCAGGTGGCACCAGGGCACTCACAAGGCCAGGATGGCACTCACAAGGCCAGGGTGGCACTCACAAGGCCAGGGTGGCACTCACATGGCCAGGATGGCACTCACAAGGCCAGGGTGGCACTCACATGGCCAGGATGGCACTCACAAGGCCAGGGTGGCACTCATAAGGCCAGGATGGCACTCACAAGGCCAGGGTGGCACTCACATGGCCAGGGTGGCACTCTCAAGGCCAGGATGGCACTCACAAGGCCAGGATGGCACTCTCAAGGCCAGGTGGCACCAGGGCACTCTCAAGGCCAGGGTGGCACTCTCAAGGCCAGGGTGGCACCAGGGCACTCTCAAGGCCAGGATGGCACTCACAAGGCCAGGATGGCACCCAGGGCACTCACAAGGCCAGGGTGGCACTCACAAGGCCAGGATGGCACTCACATGGCCAGGATGGCACTCTCAAGGCCAGGATGGCACTCTCAAGGCCAGGGTGGCACTCACAGGCCAGGGTGGCACCAGGGCACTCTCAAGGCCATGGTGGCACTCTCAAGGCCAGAGTGGCACTCTCAAGGCCAGGGTGGCACTCTCAAGGCCATGGTGGCACTCACAAGGCCTGGGTGGCACTCACAAGGCCAGGGTGGCACTCACATGGCCAGGATGGCACTCACAAGGCCAGGGTGGCACTCTCAAGGCCAGGGTGGCACTCACAAGGCCAGGGTGGCACTCTCAAGGCCAGGTGGCACCAGGGCACTCACGTCTCTCACAGCTGCTGCCCCCGTAGCCGGGCAGGCACACGCAGGTGAGTTGGGCGCCGTCCTCCACGCAGGTGCCTCCGTTCAGGCAGGGGTTGGGGACACAGCCACCTGCAAGGGACAGCAGCCGTGCTCACCACAGGGCCCGGGCACCTCCTGGGTGCCCAGCACTGCCAGGGCCTCCTGGGCATCTCAGCTCAGAGAATTTCTCCCAGGCTGAGCCTGGGAATCAGAGAGGAAAGGACTCAAACAATTCTTATCTCTCTTTCTGTCAGCATTGTTTGTAGTTGTGGCTCTCCACCGTGTGTTATTCATGGTCACCAATAGTGTGAGATGTTTCTAATTTGAACCAGTCAGATATTTCTGATTTTGAGTTCACCAATAGTGTGAGATGTTTCTAATTCCAGACCAATTAAATATTTCTCATTTTGAGCTCACCAATAGTGTGAGATGTTTCTAATTTGAACTAATTAGATTTTTCTGATTTTGGGGTCACCAATAATGTGAGATGTTTCTAATTTGAATCAATTAGATTTTTCTGATTTTGAGCTCACCAATAATGTGAGATGTTTCTACTTTGAAGCCAATTCGATATTTCTCATTTTGAGCTCACCAATAGTGTGAGATGTTTCTAATTTGAACCAATTAGATTTTTCTGATTTTGAACTCACCAATAGTGTGAGATGCTTCTAATTTGAACCAATTAGATTTTTCTGATTTTGAACTCACCAATAGTGTGAGATGTTTCTAATTTGAACCAATTAGATTTTTCTGATTTTGAACTCACCAATAGTGTGAGATGTTTCTAATTTGAATCAATTAGATTTTTCTGATTTTGAGCTCACCAATAATGTGAGATGTTTCTAATTTGAACCAATTAGATTTTTCTGATTTTGAGCTCACCAATAGTGTGAGATGTTTCTAATATGAACCAATTAGATTTTTCTGATGTTGAGCTCACCAATAGTGTGAGATATTTCTAATTTCTGTTCAATTAGATGCTCCTAATTTTGAGGTCACCAGTAATGTGAGATATTTCTAATTTCAGACCAATTAGATGCTCCTAATTTTGAGGTCTCCAATAATGTGAGATGTTTCTACTTTGAACCAATCAGATATTTCTCATTTCGAGCTCACCAATAGTGTGAGATGTTTCTAATTTGAACCAATTAGATTTTTCTGATTTTGAGTTCACCAATAGTGTGAGGTATTTCTAATTTCAGTCCAATTAGATGCTCCTAATTTTGAGGTCACCAATACTGTGAGATGTTTCTACTTTGAAGCCAATTCGATATTTCTGAATTTGAAATTCTAAATGCTCCTAACTCCTAATTTTGAGTTCACCAATAATTTCAGACCAATTCGATATTTCTCATTTTGAGCTCACCAATAGTGTGAGATATTTCCAATTTCAGACCAATTCGATATTTCTCATTTTGAGCTCACCAATAGTGTGAGATGTTTCTACTTTGAGACCAATCACCTTAGCAAGTCCCATTACAAAAGACCCTCTGCTCTCATTACACAGAGCCTTCTGATCCACCTGAAAACTGGAGTTTTTCCTTCCATCCCTGACTCAACAACCCAACATCCTCACCCCTGCAGTGTCCCACAGCCAGCAGCTCTGAGCTGGCTCTGGGGCCACCCTTCCAGCCCTGGGTGTGCCCAGCTCAGCATCCCTGGCCCAGAGCTGGCCAGACCTGGGGTTTGGGCCTCTCCTGGAGCACAGAGGTGAGAGCTGGATGCTCTTATCTCCCCTTCATTAAGGGCTGGATGCTCTTATCTCCCCTTCATTAAGGGCTGGATGCTCTAATCTCCCCTTCATTAACAGCTGGATGCTCTTATCTCCCCTTCACTGGGCTCATTGCCATGCCAGCCCCTGGCCCACTCCCTCTGCCCAGGCCCAGCTTGTCGCACACATCTTTTATGGAAAAGCCTTTCCTTAAGATTTTTCCTCCTGAGAAGCTGAGAGGCCTCAGGAACAAAATGTAACCAATGGTTATCTGCTGCTGTGGGATGCAACAGGTGCATCTGGGATTGGGCTCATGTGGTTGTTTCTCATTAATGGCCAATCACAGCCCAGCTGGCTCGGACTCTGTCTGAGCCACAAGCCTTTGTTATTCATTCTTTCATTCTTTCTTTTTCTATTCTTAGCCAGCCTTCTGATGAAATCCTTTCTTCTATTCTTTCAGTATTGTTTTTATATAATATATATGATAAAATAATAAATCAAGCCTTCTGAAACATGGAGTCAGATCCTCCTCTCTCCCCTCATCCCTGGACCCCTGTGAACTCTGTCACACCAGCTCCTGCTTTTCCCTGGGGTGATGCAGTGTTTTGGGAGGGAAGCACAGGCCATGAAGCCTTTGGCCCATCCCAGCCATGTGTCCTTGGCCTGGCAGCAAGGTGCCAGCAGGCCTGTCCCTCTGGTGTCACCTGCAGCCTGGCCAAGGCTGATAACCCAGCCAGCACCGCCCCAGGGGCTGCTTGTGGTCATTAATGAGCCCAGAGCACAGCGTGTGCTCCCAGCTCAGTGTGTGATGCAGAGCTGCTGCCAGCACCAGCCCAGGCCCTGCTCCAAGTCCTTGACCCACTCCAGCCCAGTCGTGCCCTGTTCTATGGTCCTGGGCTCGGTGGAGATGTGCCAAGGGCAATGGTGCCACCCTCACCCTCCCCACGAGGTGCTGGGGGTCTGCAGCTCATCCATCCCCAGCAGGGCGAGGCATGGGACAGGATGGGTGACCCAGGGCCCCCAAATGTGCCATGGCTGGCTCCTCCTGGGCATCTCTCCTTGCCAAGGCAAAGGCAGCCATGCCATGGGGTCTGGCTGCCCTCCACAGAGCCTCCTTGGTGCCCTGGGGCTGGGCTGGGCACTGCCCTCCCTGTCTGCCTCTCACAAGTGCTCATCCACGCAGGAGGAGAGTGGGAACTCTGAGTTTTAGCAGGAAATCACAGAGCTGGAGGTTGCCAGGCTGTGGATGCAAATGGAATTCCTAATTCAGGGGATTTCTTAAGCCCTGTGTGTGTGTTCCTGTTATGCCCTGGGGGTGGGTAGGGACTGCACATGGTGCCCTGTGCTGCAGATTCCCTTGCAGGGAGCAGGATGGGGCACAGGATTGGCACTGGCATGGGCATCAGAGCTGGGGTCACCCCCCAAGGGGGCAGAGTGGGGCTGGTGGGTGACACCCACCCACCCACAGCAGCTCGTGGGCCCTCTGCTCACCCATCTCAGCCCTGGCATGGGGCTGGGGGCTGTGCTCCATAGGGCTCTGCAGTGATTTTAGGGTGCCACTGAGAGCTGCACGAGGCAGGGTGGTCCTGGTGGGGCCCTGTGTCCCCCCTGTGTCCCCCTGCTCCTGCCATGGAGTGTCCAGCCCTAAATCCCCTCCCAGGGCAGTGCAGGGTCAGTGTTGGGGCACATGGAGAGGGGAAAAGCAGCCCCAGCCCTCCCAGGGCAGTGCAGGGTCAGTCCTGAGGGGACATGGAGGGGGAAAAGCAGCCCCAGTGCTCCAGGGCAGTGCAGGGTCAGTGTTGGGGCACATGGAGGGGGAAAAGCAGCCCCAGTGCTCCCAGGGCAGTGCAGGGTCAGTGTTGGGGGACATGGAGAGGGGAAAAGCAGCCCCAGCCCTCCCAGGGCAGTGCAGGGTCAGTCCTGAGGGCACATGGAAGGGGAAAAGCAGCCCCAGTGCTCCAGGGCAGTGCAGGGTCAGTCCTGAGGGGACATGGAGGGGGAAAAGCAGCCCCAGCCCTCCCAGGGCAGTGCAGGGTCAGTCCTGAGGGGACATGGAGGGGGAAAAGCAGCCCCAGCCCTCCCAGGGCAGTGCAGGGTCAGTGTTGGGGCACATGGAGAGGGGAAAAGCAGCCCCAGTGCTCCAGGGCACTGCAGGGTCAGTCCTGGGGGGACATGGAGAGGGGAAAAGCAGCCCCAGCCCTCCCAGGGCAGTGCAGGGTCAGTCCTGAGGGACATGGAGGGGGAAAAGCAGCCCCAGCCCTCCCAGATTCCCCCTCCAAGGGGTCCCTTCCACCCCATTCCCGGGCAGGGCAGGGCCGGGGGCGGGGATTAGTTCGTCAGTGGGGGAGGCGCAAGGACGAAGGGAAGAGCTCGCCGAGATGCTTGTTCTACAAAGCTTTTAATTAATTCCCTTTATTAGTACCACGGTTAGTCAGAGCAGGGACTGGGGCCGCCTTTCGCTTATCGGGGCTTTTTCATGGAAACAGTCATTAAAACACTTCACAGAAGTAGAAGAGATTTAAGTGCATGCAGAGATCAGACCAATTTGTTTGACAAATATGCGCTTCTCCAGACCTGTAACCTTCCCTTACCCAGCTGAGAGAGAGACAGAGAGAGGGAGAGAGAGAGAGAGGAGACACGGACAGACAGACAGACAGACAGAGGGCAGCACAGCGTGAAGGAAAGGTGTCGGCTATCTCTAGTGCCACAGAGCGGCCAGCACGGCTGCCCCGAGGGCAAGGCTGGCACGGCAGGGACCCCGGGCCGAGCAGGCGCCCGCCCCGACGCTGGCCCGCTCGGTGGGCAGGGGCACGGCCGAGCTGGGGGTCCCTGGCACCACCACCCCAGAGGTGCCAGGACGGGGAGAGCTGAGGCCATCCCTGCGGGTCCCACCTGCTTCTCCCGGAACGGTGGCAAGGAAACCGTCCACGGTGCCAACGGAGGGATGCTCTTCCTCCTCCTCCTCCTCGTCCTCCTCCTCGGAAGGTGCGGCAGGCATCCCTCGCTGCGTGCCCGGGGCCGCTGCGGTGCTGCTGCGGGGCAGCCACGGGGTCGCTGCGGGCGAGGGCAGCCACACGGCCCCCGAGTGCTCCTCGCCGTCCTCGTGTGGGGGCGCGGGGGGCAGCGGGGACACCCCGGGGCTCTCCCCGACATCTCCGGAGAGCTCGGCGTCCTCAGCCCCAGAAAAGGGGGTGCTGGTCCCGCCGGACTTGTGCCCGCGGCGGGAGCTTCCAGCGCCTTCTCGGCTCTCTGTCGAGGCGGCAGAAGCGGCACCGGTTGGCGATGGCGCTCGGTGCCCGGGTGGCCCGGGGCTGGCAGGGCCGCCCGGCCGCCCCAAGGCGCCCCGTGGAGGCTCCGGGAGCGCTGTGGGCGGACGAGGAAAGCCCTCGGGAGGCTCCGTGTCACCTGCTGGGGCACCGGTGGGTCCCTCCGGCTCCGTGGGCTGGCCGCGGTGCCGCCCTCCGGCCGGGCTCTCCGCCACTGCGCTGCCAGCTCTGCCCGGGGCTGCTCCGTGCGGCTCCTCTGCAAAGGGCAAGGCGGAAAGGCAGTGAGGGCCGGGAGCCAGGCAGGGCACTGCGGGCACTGCCAGCTCTGCCCACCCTGCGGGCACTGCGGGCACTGCCAGCTCTGCCCACCGTGCGGGCACTGCCCACCGTGCGGGCACTGCGGGCACTGCCAGCCTGCCCACCCTGCGGGCACTGCCAGCTATGCCCATCCTGCGGGCACTGCGGGCACTGCCAGCCTGCCCACCCTGCGGGCACTGCCAGGCAGGACACCCTGCGGGCACTGCGGGCACTGCCAGGCTGCCCACCCTGCGGGCACTGCGGGCACTGCCAGCTATGCCCACCCTGCGGGCACTGCGGGCACTGCCAGCCTGCCCATCCTGCGGGCACTGCCAGGCTGCCCATCCTGCGGGCACTGCGGGCACTGCCAGGCTGCCCATCCTGCGGGCACTGCCAGCTCTGCCCACTCTGCGGGCACTGCCCATCTTGCGGGCACTGCCAGCCAGAGCACAGGGCTGCGGGCACTGCCAGCTCTGCCCACCCTGCGGGCACTGCCCATCCTGCGGGCACTGCCCACTCTAAGGGCACTGCCAGGCTGCCCATCCTGCGGGCATCGCCAGCTCTGCCCACTCTGCGGGCACTGCAGGCACTGCCAGGCTGCCCATCCTGCGGGCACTGCCAGCTCTGCCCACTCTGCGGGCACTGCCCATCTTGCGGGCACTGCCAGCCAGAGCACAGGGCTGCGGGCACTGCCAGCGCTGCCCATCCTGCGGGCACTGCCCACCCTGTGGGCACTGCAAGTTCTGCCCATCCCGCGGGCACTGCCAGCTCTGCCCACCCTGCCGGCACTGCCGGCTCTGCTCACCGTGCGGGCACTGCCAGCCCTGCCCATCCTTCCGGCTCTGCCCACCCTGCGGGCACTGCCCATCCCGCGGGCACTGCCCACCCTGCGGGCACTGCCAGCTCTGCCCATCCTGCCCGCTCTGCTCACCCTGCGGGCACTGCCAGCTCTGCCCATCCTGCCGGCACTGCCCATCCTGCAGGCACTGCCCATCCTGCCGGCACTGCCCATCCTGCGGGCACTGCCCACCCTGCGGGCACTGCCAGCTCTGCCCATCCTGCCAGCACTGCCCACCCTGCGGGCTCTGCCCACCCGCTCGCACAAAGCCGTGCGCGGAGATGGGAGTGGCCCCGAGCCCGTGTGACGCTGTCCCCTCCGCAGGGCGCGGCTGCCCGAGCTCAGCCCGAGCTCAGGCCCTCACCGCTGCCCCTCGCCTCGTGTCCCTCCAGCTGCCAGCTCCCTCCTGCAGCTCCCGGTGCTGCCAAAACCCGCTCCAGCACTGGCCCTGCATGCTGGGACACGCAGCTGTCCCTTTGTCCCTGCACTGCCCTACACCAACACTCCGGTGCCCCGGCCCTGGGGGAAGGCCGGGGACAGCTGGGGTGACCTGGGCACCCTCAGGTGCCTCCGTTCTGTGGCTGCTCTCTGTGCCCCAGCCCTGGCCCCACCGAGCAGCGAGGGACAGTCCCCACTGTCCCCCGTGCTCCTGGGCAGGGATGAGCTCCCCAGCTGAAACGGGACCTGCCTCGGGGCTGGCCAGGGCTGTGGGGAAGGGGAGGCAGGGATGGGGTGACCTGAGGACACAGAGGTAGCT
Source organism: Agelaius phoeniceus (assembly GCF_051311805.1). Taxonomy (NCBI): domain Eukaryota; kingdom Metazoa; phylum Chordata; class Aves; order Passeriformes; family Icteridae; genus Agelaius; species Agelaius phoeniceus. Next base: position 2,534,240 of record NC_135295.1, read on the forward strand.
AGTGGCCCCAGGGTGTCTTCAGGGGTCTGGCTTGGCTTGCCCAGGTCAGGGTCCTCAAAGAGGGGGACGGCGTAAATGGCCCCTCGCGACTCGAGCTCCACGGGCGCTCGGGGCAGCTGCAGCTCCTCCAGCTTTTCTGCCACTGTGACAATCTCCTGGAGGAGATTCTCCTCGGGCTCTTGGCCTTGGTATTTTCCTGCAGCCTCAGGGAAAGAGTTTGTCCCTTCTGTGGGCAGAAAGAAAGTGGGATATTACTGCCCTGTCCTGGCTCCGCAGCGCTCAGAGATGAGCTCACCCCATAGCAGGCCTGGAGCCTTGGCACCCCAGCAGGGAGCCAGCTCTCCTCAGCCTCCCCTTCCCCTCCTAGATGGGGTCAGCAGGGGGAGGATCAGGCCCTCCCAGGCAGTGCCAGCAGCCCCAGCAGGAGCCGTGGGGCTCAGCAGCACATGGTGGGGCCAGATCCTGAACCCTGCCCTGCCCTCCCTGTGGGGATCCTCCTCTACACCCCCCTCCCCACCCCGGGGAGAGCAGACATGCATGGGGGGTTAGTGGGTTACAGGGCTTGTGGAGTCATGGCACGGGGCAATCCTGCCTAACCCAAGCTTTCCCTGCTGACAGATGGGGAAACTGAGGCCCAGAGATGCTCAGCATCCCCACACTGTGAGCCCCCACGGCCCTGAGCAGACACACAGAGATGTGGGGTCAGGCAGGAGGAGTGGAGGGACAGCTCTGCCTCCTTCTGTGCCCGTTATCCCTGCCAGCCTGTGTCCTGCCTCACTGCTCACCTTGCTGCTCCCCACAGGTCTCCTTGCATCACCCCAAACCAGCCTGGCAGGCTGTGCCCCACAGCCCCAGGGCCCCAGGAGTGATCCCAGGATGAACCCTCCTGGAGCTGTGCCCACAGAGCCCATGCAGAGTGATGGTGCCATGCAGGACACCCCTGGTCTGTCACAGTGAACTGGCACCAAGCACTGAGGACATGCAGGGCCTCCCTCCTCTGCCACAGCCTCTCAGCATGCACTGAGAGAGCATCCCTGCTGTACTGAGAGGGGTCAGCATGCACTGCTGGGACCCTCAGAGCATCCCTGCAGTACTGAAAGGGGTCAGCATGCAATTCTGGGACCCTCAGAGTATCCCTGTCCTACTGAGAGCTGTCAGCACACAGTGTCAGGACTGTGCAGAGCATCCCTGCCCTACTGAGAGGGGTCAGCATGCAATTCTAGGACCCCCAGAGCATCCCTGCCCTACTGAGAGGGGTCAGCACACAGTGTCAGGACCCTGCAGAGCATCCCTGCTGTACTGAGAGGGGTCAGCATGCAATTCTGGGACCCTTAGAGCATCCCTGCCCTACTGAGAGCTGTCAGCATGCACTGCTGGAGCCATGCAGAGCATCCCTGCTGTACTGAGAGGGGTCAGCATGCACCCTCAGAGCATCCCTGCAGTATTGAGAGCTGTCAGCACACAGTGTCAGGACCCTGCAGAGCATCCCTGCCCTACTGAGAGGGGTCAGCAGGTAATTCTGGGACCCTTAGAGCATCCCTACCCTACTGAGAGCTGTCAGCCTGCACTGCTGGAGCCATGCAGAGCATTCCTGCAATATTGAGAGCTGTCAGCATGTAGTGTCAAGACCCTGCAGAACATCCCTGCTGTTCTGAGAAGTGTCAGCATGCACTGCTGGGACCCTCAGAGCATCCCTGCCCTATGGAGAGGGGTCAGCATGCACTGCTGGGACCCTGCAGAACATCCCTGCCCTACTGAGAAGGGTCAGCACACAGTGTCAGGGCCGTGCAGAGCATCCCTGCCCTACTGAGAGGGGTCAGCATGCACTGCTGGAGCCATGCAGAGCATTCCTGCAATATTGAGAGCTGTCAGCATGTAGTGTCAGGGCCGTGCAGAGCATCGAGGTGTCAGCATGCAGTGTCAGGACATGCAGGTTACGCCTCCCCTCTCAGCTCTACCGGCATGCAGGGCATCCCTGTCCTAGCACAGCAGCTTCAGCCGGTACCAAAGAGCCCAGCCCTGCCCCGACAGCACAGCCCCAGCACCGAGAGCACCCAGGCATCCCAGCACAGCCCCGGCACATGCACCCCAACCCGGGGGCTTCCCGGAGCCTCCCAGCGGTCGCTGCCGCCCAGTTTACCTCGGAAGCAGTACGCATCGTATCTGCTCTGGGCATCGGGGAATCCCGTCTGGTTTCGGAAGAGGAAGATGGTTTTGACGCCGGGCAGGGCCCCTCCGCAGCGCTCCCGGGGGGTGACGATGGGGTAGCGGACGCTGCCGTCCGCCAGCCAGCCGGGGCTGCAGGCGTCCAGCCCCGCGTTCCAGGCTGCGTACAGCTGGCCCGGGCTCGCCAGCTCCGCACCCAGCGCCCGGCAGCGCTGCGCAGCCTCCTCCAGAGTGAACCGGGCCGGGGATGTCTCCAGAAAGATCTCACCTGAGGAGAGAGGAGGGAGGTGGGAGTCAGAGATGGGGAGGGGGATGAGGGAGGAGGGAGCGCCCTCACCTCGTGTGCTCTCGGCAGGAGCCCAGGAGCCGGAGATGGAGGCTGAGGTGTGGAGGGATGCTGGGGGCTGGAGGAGGGCTGCATCCCTGCCTGCATCCCTGCCTGCATCCCTGAGTGCTTCTCTGCATCCCTGCCTGCATCCCTGCCTGCATCCTTGCATCACTGCCTGCTTCCCTGCATCCCTGCCTGCTTCCCTGCATCCCTGCCTGCATCCCTGCCTCCATCCCTGCCTCCATCCCTGCCTTCCTGAGTGCATCCCTGCATTCCTGCCTGCATCCCTGCCTCCATCCCTGCATCCCTGCCTGCATCCCTGCATCCCTGCCTTCCTGAGCACTTCCTTGCCTGCATCCTTGAGTGATTCCCTGCCTGCATCCCTGCATTCCCTGCATCCTTGCTTTCCTGAGTGCATCCCTGCCTGCCTTCCTGCATCCCTGAGTGCATCCCTGCCTGCATCCCTGCCTTCCTGAGTGCATCCCTGCCTGCATCCCTGCCTTCCTGAGTGCATCCCTGCCTGCATCCCTGCCTTCCTGAGTGCATCCCTGCCTGCATCCCTGCCTTCCTGAGCACTTCCTTGCCTGCATCCTTGAGTGATTCCCTGCCTGCATCCTTGCTTTCCTGAGTGCATCCCTGCCTTCCTGCCTGCATCTCTGCCTGCATCCTTGCATCCCTGCCTGCTTTCCTGCCTGCTTCCCTGCCTTCCTGAGTGCTTCCCTGCCTGCATCCCTGAGTGCCTCCCTGCCTGCTTCCCTGCCTTTCTGCCCACATCCCTGCCTGCATCTGTGCCCTCCTGCCTGCACCCCTGCCTGCTTCCCTGCCTGCTGCATCCCTGCATCCCTGCCCATGCACAGAAAGCCACGGTGCAGGCACGTTTGGAGCTCTCATGCCACACGGGATCGATTCCTGCCCTTGCAAACAGAGCTGAGACTTTGAAGCGCCCCTGAACGGGACTGCAGAGGAGCAGGTCCATGCCCTGACTGAGCAATCCACGTGTGGGACATGTCTGAGGACACCTGGAAGCCCAGTGAGCACCGTGGTGAGGCTCCACGTTCAGGAGGGCTGGGGACCACTGCCCCAAGGCACATCATGTACCAAGCCCACAGCTGCCCCTGCCTCCCTGTCCCTCACCCCTGGCACCACCAACTGACCCCACAGCAGCTGCCACCGCCAGTGGGGACCCCAAAAGGAGGGACCAGCCACCCCCAGGCACACAGAGCCAGGCAGGATCTGCAGCCCTGCAAAGCACAGCACCCAACCCCAGTGTGCTGCTGGTCTGGGGCACATCACTGCGGGCACAGCCCAGCCTGGGCACTGCCTGCTGCCAGGGACAGAGCCCCACACGCCACCAAAGGGAACCAGGAATGCTTTAGGAAGTGGCACAGCAGGTCCTCACACCCAAAACCAGCACCTGCAGCTGGTTCACTGGGGTTTACAACAGGTTACAGGGGCAAAAGCAGAGGAGGGCAAGAGGTGGCACCACGGGCACCTGGCAGGTCCTCAGCGTAGCAGTACACGTCATACATGTCCTCAGGGTCCACCACGCCGTAGTTCCTCACCCCGGGGAAGCCGTTCATGTCTCCATAACAGGCCTCACGGGGGGTCTGGATGGGGTACCTGGGGCAGAGAGCACAGGGGAGCTGCTGACACCCTGGGGAATGGGTGGGAGCAGGGCCAAGGTGTTACAGCCAAACAAAGTCAGAGGGAGCAGTGCCAAGATGTTACAGCCAAACAAACTCCAAGGGAGCACACACAGAGGTGTTACAACCAAACAAACACTCAGGGAGCACACACAGATGTGTTACAACCAAACAAACCCAAAGGGAGCACGCACAGAGGTCTTGCAACCAAACAAACTCAGAGGGAGCACACGCAGAGGTGTTAAAACCAAACAAACACTGAAGGAGCACACACAGAAGTCTTTCAACCAAACCAACACTGAGGGAGCACACACAGATGTGTTACAGCCAAACAAACTTGGAGGGGGCACACACAGATGTTTACAACCAAACAAACCTAAAGGGAGCAAACACACAGGCGTTTCAACCAAACTAACTCCAAGGGAGCACACACAGAGGTGTTACAACCAAATAAACTCCGAGGGAGCACACACAGAGGTCTTGCAACCAAACAAACCCAAAGGGAGCACACACAGAGGTCTTGCAACCAAACAAACCCAAAGGGAGCACACACAGAGGTGTTACAACCAAACAGCCTTGGAGGAAGCACACACAGATGTGTTACAACCAAACAAACTCCAAGGGAGCATAAACAGAGGTTTTACAACCAGACAAACTCCAAGGGAACACAGCAGAAGAGCACTGATAATGGGAATTACAACAGTTTATAAAGGGGGGCCGTCCAGGGGAGGAGACTGCCTGCCAACCAATCAGAGGCCAGCAAGGAGGACCATGGGTGTCACAGATATATTTTATGACAAATCCTTTCACTGGGATTTTTTCTCTTGAGAAGCTGAGAAGCTTCAGAGGAAAAGAAAAACAATAATTGTCTGCTGCTGTGGAATGCAACAGGTGCATCTTTCATTGGTCTCGTGGTTGTTTTTAATTAATGGCCAATCACAGTCCAGCTGTCTCGGACTCTCTGCTCAGTCACAAGATTTTATCATCATTCCTTTCTATTCCTTGCTAGCCTTCTGATGAAATCCTTTCTTCTATTCTTTCAGTATAGTTTTAATCTATCCTTTTAATATAATATATATCATAAAATAATAAATCAGCCTTCTGAAACATGGAGTCAGATCCTCATCTCTTCCCTTGTCCTGGGACCCCTGTGAACACCATCACACATGGGGTGGGTTCACATCAACCTAACACCAAAGAGGAGGAAGGAGGGAGGAGTGAATACATAGCTGGCAAATGGGTGAAGGGAATCAGCATAACTGAACAGCATAACTGACATAGAACTTTGTGGCTAAAGGGGTGTAAAGAGCTATAACTGACAAGCTGCAGGGGCTGGGTTTAGAGGATTGACAGGGGAGATTTTTGGAAACATGGGAGGGGTGGAGGAGATTGACATAAGGAAAGGCAGGAAAATATGGGGTAAACAACTCGGGGAAGAATCATTTGGGAAACCGAACAGCGGGGTATGGAACAAACTGTTTTTCTACCATAAAGAAATCTAACACATTACAAATGAAACAATTAAAACCCAAAAGCAAACCACAACAGGGCGAGGCCCCGGGCTCAGGGATGCCCACCTGACGGTCTGGTCGGCGATCCAGCCGGCGTCGCACTGCTCGTAGCCCCCCAGGTAGGCGGCGTAGAGCTGCTCGGGGGTGGCAATGCTGGCACCGATCCTGGCACAAGCCTCCTGCGCCTCAGAGAAGGTGTAGGCATAGCGCATGGAGCCCTCCCGGTAGTGGAACACCACCCCTGCGGGCACACGCGGCCGTGGGCGAGGGGCTTCACAGCACCCACCCACCCCAAATGCACCCAGGGTGTGGCCACTGATCTCTTCACAGAGACAGCCTTCCCAGGATTTCCCCTGGGGAAGGCAGCAAGAGAGCTTAGAGAAGGGAATGAAAACAAATCTTAGCTCTACTTGATGCTCCTGTTGTTTGGCACGTGTGGAATGTGTTATGGGGATTGTGTACAGGAAGGGGTTTGTTAATTGGACACTGGTGGTGGTTGTTTGGATTGATTGACCAATTAGGTCAAAGCTGTGTCATGATTGTTGGAAAAGGGTCACAGGTTTTTCATTAGTATTAGTATTAGTATAGTATAGCTCGAGTGTAGTATAATATAGTTATAATAGCTTATAAAGCAATTAGTTATTAAACTAATTGCTTAATAAAGCAATTCTTTAATAAACTAATAAAGTTTATTATAAAGCTTATAGTATAGTATAATATAGTTTGAGTATAGTATAATACAGTTATAATAGCTTATAAAGCAATTAGTTAATAAACAATTGCTTAATAAATCAATTCTTTAATAAACTAATAAAATAATTGCTTATAAAGCAATTATTTGATAAACTAATAAAGTTTATTATAAAGCTTCTAGTATAGTATGGTATAGTTTGAGTGTGGTATAATGTAGTTATAATAGCTTAGAAAGCAATTAGTTAATAAACTAATTACATAATGAACTATTATAAAGCAAGTACTTAATAAACAATTGCTTAATAAAGCAATTCTTTAATAAACTAATAAAATAATTGCTTATAAAGCAATTCTTTAATAAACTAATAAAGTTTATTATAAAGCGTATAAGTTTATTATAAAGCGTATAGTATAGTATGGTATGGTATGGTTTGAGTGTGGTATGATATAGTTATAATAGCTTATAAAGCAATTAGTTAATAAACTAATTGTGTAATAAACCAATATAAAGCAATTAGTTAATAAAAATTGCTTAATAGAGCAATTCTTTAATAAACTAATAAAGTTTATTATAAAGCTTATAGTATAGTATAGTTTGAGTGTGGTATAATATAGTTATAATAGCTTATAAAGCAATTAGTTAATAAGCTAATTACATAATGAACTATTATAAAGCAAGTACTTAATAAACAATTGCTTAATAAAGCAATTCTTTAATAAACTAATAAAGTTTATTATAAAGCTTATAGTATAGTATAGCATAGTATAGTATAATATAGTTTGAGTATTGTATAATACAGTTATTGCTTAATAAATCAATTCTTTAATAAACTAATAAAGATTATTATAAAGCTTATAGTATAGCATAGTTTGAGTGTAGTATAATATAGTTATAATAGCTTATAAAGCAAGTACTTAATAAACTAATTACTATTAAACTAATTATAATAATAAACTATTATAAAGCAAGTACTTAATAAACAATTGCTTAATAAAGCAATTCTTTAGTAAACTAATAAAATAATAGCTTATAAAGCAATTAGTTAATAAACAATTGCTTAATAAAGCAATTATCTAATAAATGAATAAACAAATAAATGAATTGCTTATAAAGCAATTAGTTAATAAATAATTGCTTAATAAAGCAATTATTTAGTAAACTAATAAAATAATAGCTTATAAAGCAATTAGTTAATAAACAATTGCTTAATAAAGCAATTATTTAATAAATGAATAAACAAATAAACTAATTGCTTATAAAGCAATTAGTTAATAAACAATTGCTTAACAAAACAATTCTCTAATAAATGAATAAACTAATTGCTTATAAAGCAATTAGTTAATAAACAATTGCTTAATAAAACAACTCTCTAATAAATGAATAGTTAATATAATGTAATAAAATAATATAATAAAATAATTGTTAATAAACAATTGCTTAATAAAACAATTAATTAAGCTTGATAAAGCCTCCTGAAATCTCTAGAGTCATTGCACCTTATTCCCCTGCTGGGGGTCATCCTGCCGCACTGCCAGGGCAGCGTTGGCCGAGCCAGGAGAGGGCCCCAAGCTGCCCTGAATGCCACCTCTGGCCAGCCTGAGGTACCTTTGACTTTGACGTGGAGGATGTCGTGGCCGTCCTCGATGCCGTGCTGCACGTCGCAGCGGTAGATGCCCGAGTCGTTGGGGCGCAGCTCGGTGAGCAGCAGCGAGGCGTTGGTGTAGCGCTGGTGGAAGATGGGCAGCGAGGCGCGCAGCCGATAGTCCTCGCTCACCTTCACCCTGTCCCCACGAGCCACCAGGATCTCCAGCTCCCTGCCCTCAGAGATGAAGGTCCACTTCACCCGGGGCGTGCCCAGCACGGCGCGGCGCCCGCCGGGGCTGGCGGTGGGCTGGGGGCCAAGGTAGGTGATGAGGCAGGGGATGGTGACGTCGCCTGCCAGCACGGCCTCCAGGGCTGGGTGCCGTGGCATGGACACCTGCAGAGCCTTGGGGTCCTCTGGGTGGGAGAGGAGAGGAGATGTGAGCAGGGTTGGGGTCCCCTGAGATCACCACTAGAGCACCAATGGGGTGCTGAGTTACCTGTGACATCTCCAGGGCCAAACACCTCCGGGCGCGCCGTGGGGACAAACAGCCAGAGCAGCAGCAGGGGGAGGGCTGGGGCCATGCTCTGCCCTGTAAGGGGGAAGAGAAAACCACCAGCTGTGCTCAGAATCCATAAAAGCACCAAAAATCTCCCGTCCCTGCAGCAGGGGAAGAGGCTGGGGAGATCCTGAGGGGGAATGGGGTGATGGATGTGGCATTGGGGCACAGGGGGAGGGGAAGGGAAGGGAAGGGAAGGGAAGGGAAGGGAAGGGAAGGGAAGGGAAGGGAAGGGAAGGGAAGGGAAGGGAAGGTGCCCTGGCTCACAAGAGGAAGAAGACAGCATGAGCAACCAGGAGCATTGGCTGGGAGCCACTGGGTGCCATCCAGCCCCTCTGACCTTCCCTGGGGACAGCAGAGTCCAGCCTGGCCTGCAGAGCACAGGTGGTGCCAGCCCAAGGCCTGGCTGCAGCGGGCAGGGAGGCAATGCCAGACCCAGGGCCCTGTGCCCGTGGTGCCACCGTGAGAAAGCTCAGGGAGGGTTTGGTGAGGAAGGAGGCGCTGGGGGAGCTCAGGGAGCAGGCAGGGCACGCTGCAGGTGTGTAGGGGACACAGGATGGGTAAATGAAGGTAATGTAGAATGTAATCTTATCCCCAAGTGAGCTGCAGCTGGACCCTATTACTAAAGATTAGGAGCAGGCTGGATGATAACAGGCAACACCTGTAGCCAATAAGAACCAGTGGCATAAAAGAGTGGAGTGGTGGCAAGGGGAGTCAGAGGACCAAGAACAGTCAGTGCTTAGAGGAGCTGCCTATAAAAAACATCGAGGAGGTCTGAAACTCTGAGGGCATGGAGCCCTTGCACCACAATGATAAAAGAACTCTTGAGATATAAGACAACATATAATGATAATAAACCTGTTGTAGTGTGTAAGACAACATGTGTGTGTGTGTGTGCATGTCTGCCCTGCCAGGGGGGCTCGAGCAGGGAGCTGGGGACAGCCCAGAGCACACACAGAGCCCGGGGCAGGGGGGAGGGAAGGAGCAGGACGGCTCCTTTGCCATTCAGCTCACGCCGGAGGCTCCCCGTGCACGGGCTGGGAAAAGCGAGGCTGCCCAAAGCAGCCTTTATGTCCCGTGCCTCCCTCAGGCTGCCTGGCACAAAGGGCTGGGCACCAGCACTGAGAGGAGAGCCCTGTGGGCAGCCCTGGCATCACCCAGCCCCGCTCTGGGGAGCAGCACAGGGGGTGATAAGGACATCCTGGGGGGCTCTGGGTGTCTGTCACAGGCATCTTTTATGGAAAATCCTTTCCTGAGGATTGTTCCTCCTGAGAAGCTGAGAGGCCTCAGGAACAACATGTCACCAATGGTTATCTGCTGCTGTGGAATGCAACAAGTAGATCTTTGATTAGACCATGTTAGTTGTTTCTAATTAATGGTCAATCACAGCCCAGCTGGCTCAGACAGAGAGTCCCAGCCACAAGCCTTTATTATTCATTCTTTCTTTTTCTATTCTTAGCCAGCCTTCTGAAGAAATCCTTTCTTCTATTCTTTTAGTATAGTTTTAATGTAATATATATCATAAAATAATAAATCAAGCCTTCTGAAACATGGAGTCAGATCCTCATCTCTTCCCTCACGCTCAGACCCCTGTGAACTCTGTCACAGGTGCCCTTGCTGAAAGGAGAGCCCAGTGGCCAGCCTTGCCTTCACCCACCCTCTCCAGGGAGCAGCACAGGGGGTGACAAGAACATCCTGGGGGGCTCTGGGTGTCCCTGCAGTCTTGCTGCTCTTCAGCTGTCCAGAGTGGAGGCTGATGCTGGGAACGTGGGGAAATGTCCCTGACCCCTCTGCAGAGGCTCCTTGGGGCTCCTCAGCCTCCCATGCCGTGGATGCATCATGCCATTGCCAGGGAACAGAGCAGCCTGAGACTCAGAGCAGGTTTGTAATTTATGAGCTCTTTGCACTGTATTGATTTCAGCAGCCTCAGGAGCAGCTCAGGCCATGGCCAGCTGCTGGCTGCAGGGACAGCCTGACATGATGCTGCCTTCTCACGTGTGTCCCTCCTCAAGCTGTGTTCCCAGAGTGTGCCCAGGGCACCACTGCTCTGGAGAGAGGCTGTGAATCCAGCCCTGGGCACTGAGTACTGTGCACACACACCCCAGCACCAATTACCATGGATGGGCGGCCCCTGGAGCCAGGGTCACACAGCCCTGGTGCTGCACACCATGGACACACGGCCCCTGGAGCCATGGTCACACAGCCCCTGGAGCCATGGATGTACATCCCTGGCACTGCACACCATGGACACACAGCCCCTGGAACCATGGTCACACAGCCCTGGCACTGCACACCATGGTCACACAGTCCCTAGAACCACAAATATACATTCTCTGGCACCACACTCCACGGGTACACAGCCCCTGGAACCAGGGTCACACAGCCCTGGCACTGCACACCGTGGTCACACAGCCCCTGGCACCATGGATGTACATCCCTGGCACCACACACCATGGGTGCACAGCCCCTGGAGCCATAGATGTACAGCCCTGGCAGCACATACCACAGATGGGCAGCCCCTGGAATCATGGTCATACAGCCCTGGCACCACACACTGTGGATGTACAACCCCTGGAACCATGGATGTACAACCCTGGCAGCTCACACCATGGATGTGCAGTCCCTGGAGCCATGGTCACACAGCCCTGGCAGCACACACCGTGGATGTAAAATCCTTGGAAGCACAAATATACAACCCTGGCACCACACACGATGGACACACAGCCCCTGGCACCATGGATGTACATCCCTGGCACCACACACTATGGGTACACAACCCCTGGAGCCATGATCACACAGCCCTGGCACTGCACACCATGGGTACACAGCCCCTGGAACCCTGGCAGCACAACACTGTGGATATACAGCCCCTGGAACCATGAATGTACAACCCTGGCACACACACCATGGGTACACAGCCCCTGGCACCATGGATGTACAGCACTGGCACCACACACCACGGGCACACAACCCCTGGAGCCATGGTCACACAGCCCTGGCAGCACACACCATGGATGTAAAATCCCTGGAAGCACAAATATACAACCCTGGCACCACACACCATGGATGTACAACCCCTGGCACCATGGATGTACATCCCTGGCACCACACACCATGGATGTACAGCCCCTAGAGCCATGGTCACACAACCCTGGCACCACACACCATGGATGTACAACCCCTGGCACCATGGATGTACATCCCTGGCACCACACACCATGGATGTACAGCCCCTAGAGCCATGGTCACACAGCCCTGGCACCACACACTGTGGGTGCAGAGCCTCTGGCAGCACATGCCATGGAGGCACGGCCCCTGGCACCATGAGTGTTCATCCCTGGCACCACAGGTAGATGTGCAGCCCCTGGCACCATGGATGTACAGCCCTGCAAGCACAGATATACAACCCTGGCACCACACACCACGGGTACACAGCCCCTGGAACCCTGGATATACAACCCTGGCAGCTCACACTATGGTCATACAACCCTGGCCCTCACACCATGGCTGTACAACCCTGGCATCATGGATATACAGCCCTGGCACCACACACCATGGATGGGCATCCCCTGGAACCATAGATATACATCCCTGGCACCACACACCACAGGTGCACAGCCTCTGGCACCACACACCATGGATGTGCATCCCTGGCACTCACACCATGGGTCCACAGCCCCTGGAACCCTGGATATACAACCCTGGCACTCACACCATGGCTGTACAACGCTGGCACCATGGATATACAGCCCTGGCACCACACACCATGGATGGGCATCCCCTGGAACCACAGATATACATCCCTGGCACCACACACCATGGACACACAGCACCTAGAACCACAAATGTACATTCCCTGGTACCACACACCATGGGTACACAGCCCCTGGCACCACACACCATGGACACACAGCACCTAGAACCACAAATATACATTCCCTGGCACCACACACCACAAGTACACAGCCCCTGGCACCACACACCATGGATGTACATCCCTGGCACCACACACCATGGATGTACACAGCCCCTGGCACCACACACCATGGATGTACACCCCTGGCACCACACACCACGGGTCCACAGCCCCTGGAACCCTGGATATACAACCCTGGCACTCACACCATGGCTGTACAACCCTGGCACCACACATCATGGATGGGCATCCCCTGGAACCACAGATATACATTCCCTGGCACCACACACCATGGGTACACAGCCCCTGGCACCACACACCATGGATGTACACCCCTGGCACCACACACCATGGATGTACACAGCCCCTGGAACCCTGGATATACAACCCTGGCAGCTCACACTATGGTCATACAACCCTGGCACCATGGATATACAGCCCTGGCACCACACACCATGGATGGGCATCCCCTGGAACCACAGATATACATCCCTGGCACCACACACCATGAACACACAGCACCTAGAACCACAAATGTACATTCCCTGGTACCACACCCCACGGGTACACAGCCCCTGGCACCACACACCACAGGTACACAGCCCCTGGAACCCTGGATATACAACCCTGGCACCACACACCATGGACACACAGCACCTAGAACCACAAATATACATTCCCTGGCACCACACACCATGGATGTACATCCCTGGCACCACACACAATGAATGTACACCCCTGGCACCACACACTATGGGTACACAGCCCCTGGCACCACACACCATGGACACACAGCACCTAGAACCACAAATATACATTCCCTGGCACCACACACCACAAGTACACAGCCTCTGGCACCACACACCACGGGTACCCAGCCCCTGGCACCACACACTATGGGTACCCAGCCCCTGGCACCACACACCATGGATGTACACAGCCCCTGGCACCCCACACCATGTATGTACACCCCTGGCACCACACACCGTGGGTACCCAGCCCCTGGCACCACACACCATGGATGTACACCCCTGGCACCCCACACCATGGATGTACACCCCTGGCACCACAGATATACATCCCTGGCACCACACACTATGGGTACCCAGCCCCTGGCACCACACACCATGGATGTACACCCCTGGCACCACACACCATGGGTACACAGCCCCTGGCACCACACCCCACGGGTGCACAGCCCACAGCACAAGGCACTGTGCATGCCCAGCTCCCAACAGCAACAAAAAGCCCCTGGCACCACATCCCACGGGCATCAACCATCCAGTGCAGACCACAGACGTCCCCTTCCCAGCAGGGGCAGCCAAAGCTGGGCTGCCCAGTGGTGCCAGGGCCGAGGCAGGAGCTTTCTGTGCTCCAGACAGATATTTTGAATGCAGCCCCATGGTTCTGTGTGAGGGACAAAACCCTCCTGCGTGGCAGCCGTGGCCAGGCTCCAGCACGGGGGCTGGTGCCACCCCCTGGGCAGCCAGGCAAGGCAGGCTTTTGTCACTGGCACCTTTTCTTCCCGTCCCCAAGGCGCCGTGGTGGCGTGGACAGCAGCCCTGAAATCCCGGGGAGGAAATCCAAGAGATAAAATTCCACAGGAATTGGGCAAGAGCAGACACATTGGAGTGTCTGCTCTCCTCCTGTGCCCATCCCTGAGTGGGTGCTGGCACTGGGAATGGGGTGTGGAAAGGGTTAAAGCCATTTTCACCCTGCCCCGATGAGCAGAGACTCTCAGACTTTGGGGTTTGGGGTTGGATTTTTGGGTTGGGTATTTTTCCTGTTTGCCACAAATGGAAAATCCTTCAACCCACAAATTCTGAGGGAAAAGCTGAGAGCAGGACTAGGGAAGTGCAGCCAAAAAATGCTGAATAATTATAATGTCAGCAACTCGTGAGGCTCAGTTGTCCCAGAGAGCTCAGGAGCTGCCGGGATCAGACAGACACACAGGCAGGCACGTGGCAGGGCCAGCTAACCTCCATTTCTGAGGGAAACCAGGTGGAAAATGGAGCTGAAATCTATTTTGGGACAGCACTGCTCCTCCTTTCTCCCCTGAGCTCGGCCCTGTTTTCAGAGCTGGCTCCTTGAACGTGGCACCTGCAGCACCTGGGGCTGCAGCACCTGGGCCAGGCCTCAGCACAGGAGCTGTGCCAGAGGATGTCCCTTTTGTCATTGGAGAGGGGGTTAGGGATGTCCCTTTTTACTGGAGAGGGGGTTATGGATGTCCCCTTTGTCATTGGAGAGGGGGTTATGGATGTCCCTTTTGTCATTGGAGAGGGGGTTGTGGAGGTCCCTTGGAGGGGTTTGTGATGTCCCTTAAAGGGGTTTGTGGATGTCCCCTTTTTATCTCCAGAGAGAGATTTGTGGAGGTCCCTTAGAGGAGTTTGTGGATGTCCCTTAAAGGGGTTTGTGGACATCCCCTTTTATCTCCAGAGAGGGGTTTGTGGATGTCCCTTAGAAGGGTTTGTGATGTCCCTTAGAAGGGGTTTGTGATGTCCCTTTTCATCTCCTGAGAGGAATTTGTGGATGTCCCTTTTTATCCCCAAAGAGGGGTTTGTGGATGTCCCTTTTTATTTCTGGAGAAGGGTTTGTGGATGTCACTTAAAGGGGTTTGTGGACGTCCCCTTTTATCCCCAAAGGGGGGTTTGTGGCTGTCCCTTAAAGGGGTTTGTGGATGTCCCTTAAAGGGGTTTGTGGATGTCCCCTTTTTATCTCTGGAGAGGAGTTTGTGATGTACCCTTTCTTCTCCAGAGAGGAGTTTGTGGAGGCCCTTTGGAGGGGTTTGTGATGTCCCTTAAAGGGGTTTGTGGATGTCCCTTAGAGGGATTTGTGGACGTCCCTTTTTATCCCCAAAGAGGGGTTTGTGGATGTCCCTTAAAGGGGTTTGTGATGTCCCTTAGAGGGATTTGTGATGTCCCTTAAAGGGGTTTGTGGATATCCCTTAGAGGGGTTTGTGATGTCCCTTAGAAGGGTTTGTGGTGTCCCTTAGAAGGGTTTGCGGTGTCCCTTTTCATCTCCAGAGGGGTTTTTCTCCCGTCCCTCCACGTGATGCTGCTCACGCCGCTCCCAAGGTGCCCTGCCAGCCCGCAGCGATCCGGAGGAGGAGGAGGGAGCAGAGCGGTGCCTTTCCAGGGATGCTCAGCTGCAGAATGAGTCAGCAGCCTCCGGCACAGCCTGGCCCCGCTCCAGCCCCATCCCCATCCCCATCCCCACCGGCAAAGGGCTCCGGACACGCCGCTGCCCCGCGGGGACCGGCACGGAGCCGCTGTCCCGTTCGCTCGTGGCTGCTCCGTGCCCGTCCCCCCGGAGCTCCAAACCCCCAGGATCCGCGCCCACCCCCGCGGGTGCGGCCACCGGAGGGGTCCCCGGGGGGGAGCGGGGCCGTGCCAGGCGGTGCCAGCCCCGGGAGTGCCCGGAGGGCTCCTGGCAGCGGAGCTGGCAGAGCTGAAAGGCCGGAAGGAGGTGGGGAGGAGGAGGGGGGGGTCCCTGCAGCTGCCAGGAGCCCGAGCCCCCCGAAGAAAGGGGCTCCTTGTGCAGGGGAGAGCGCGGGGAGGGTCCCTGGGGGGATTCAGCCCCGCACGGGGCGAGCAGAGCCCGCAGGAGCCTCCAGGGACCCACGGGCACGCGGAGCCCTGGGGGAGCGCGTGTGTCACACGCACACGTGAAAGGTTTGCACACCCAGCCCCGTGGCTGCTGGGGAAACTGAGGCACGAGGTGGGGCAGCGGTGCGGGTCCCTGATTTCAGCTCAGCCAGGAGCCAGCCCCCCTCCCAAACTCCCCCCTCCCAGCGCAACCTCAGCCCGTCTCCCAGTTTGCCCAGTCTGAAGCCATTCCCTGAAATGCAGCTCTGAAATGTCCCGCTCGGCCTCTCCCTGCCCTGCAAAAGGCTCCAGGCTGGGCACAGGGAGGATTCTCCCACCCCCTCGGGCGGCCAAGAGGAAGAGCAACAGGTTCTGAGCCAGGAGAAGTGACAGGAGCAGAGGTTCCCTGGCAGGGATGAAATGTTCCGGCTGCGGGAGGGAAAAAGGGCTGCGGGAAAATTTCCCTCTCCCCGGGACACCCCCGGCGGGTCTGGGGTTCACAGCGGGGCTGATGGGTTGGAAAAAAGCCGTGAAAATCCTGAAATATTTCACCCCTTTCCCCCTCCTGCCTCCCGCGCTGGGACACCAGCAGAGAGAGCTGGGGGAGGACAGGGAAAACCATCCCAAAATCCCAAAATCCCAAAATCCCAAAATCCCAAACCTTGGGCTCGGCCCCAGCCACCCCCCCGGACCTGGCAGCTTTGCCCCGAGCCCAGCGCAGCGACACCAACGGCAAGGAGTGGGGGGAACCTGAGCCCTGCCCGGCTCCGTGCCTCAGTTTCCCTTTGCACTGCTGCAGCCTCCTTGGGACAAGGACCAGGGACTCTGCAGGACACACGGAACACACCAGCCCCATCCTGGACCCCTGGCCCCCCTCCCAAAACGGGGTTCCTGAGGAAACAGCCCGGAAAATGCCCTTTGTGCCCAGCACCTCGGAGCCCCGCTGCTGGGCTGGGCTGGGCTCTAGGCTGGGCTCTGGGCTGGGTTTTAAGCTGGGATCTGAGCTGGGCTCCGGGCTGGCTCCGGGCTGGGATCTGAGGTGGGCTCCGGGCTCTGGGCCGGGCTCTGGGCTGGGCTCTGAGCTGGGCTCTAGGCTGGGCACTAGTCTGGGCTTTAGTCTGGGCTCTAGTCTGGGTTCTAGTCTGGGTTCTAGGCTGGGCTCTAGGCTGGGCTCTAGGCTCCTCCAGGCTGCAGCAGCCGGGCAGCACCAAACTCCTTTCTCCTTCCAAGTTGGCAGAACCCCCCCAGCCCCCGCTGTGCCCCCGGCGCTGCGGAGCCGCTCCGAGCCGCCCCCTTCAGAAACGCTGGGAGCCGAGCTCGGGAGGGACGGGGACAAGGACAAAGCTCCCCGAGCTCCCCCCGCTGCAGGGCAGGACGGGGCGAGGGGAAAAACCCGGGGAAATCTCTGGGCTGAGCCAGCTCGGCTCTCCTTTCGCTTTCTGCCCGTGCGGAGATGAAAGGCGAGACCGGGATGGAAAGCGCAGACCCCGGGGGCACCGCAAATCCGGGGGCACCTCAGATCCTGGGGCACCGCAAATCCTGGGGCACCGCAAATCCTGGGGGCACCACAAATCCTGGGGCACCGCAAATCCTGGGGGCACCACAGATCCCGGGGCACCGCAGACCCCGGGAGCACTGCAAATCCCGGGGCACCGCAGATCCCGGGGCACCGCAAATCCCGGGGGGCACCGCGGATCCTGGGGGCACCACAAATCCCGGGGCACCGCAAATCCTGGGGGTACCGCAGATCCCGGGGCACCGCAGATCCAGGGGGCACCGCGGATCCCGGGGCACCGCAGATCCAGGGGGCACCGCAGATCCTGGGGCACCGCAAAACCCGGGGGCACCGCAGGTCCTGGGGCACCGCAGATCCTGGGGCACCGCGGATCCGGGGGCACCGCAGGTCCTGGGGGCACCGCAAATCCCGGGGCACCGCAAATCCTGGGGCACCGCAAATCCCGGGGGCACCGCAAATCCCGGGGGCACCGCAAATCCCGGGGCACCGCAGATCCCGGGGCACCGCAGATCCTGGGGCACCGCAAAACCCGGGGGCACCGCAGATCCTGGGGGCACCACAGATCCTGGGGCACCGCAAATCCTGGGGGCACCGCAAAACCCGGGGGGCACCGCAAATCCTGGGGCGCCGCAGGTCCTGGGGGCACCGCGGATCCGGGGGCACCACAAATCCTGGGGGCACCACAGATCCCGGGACACCACAGATCCTGGTGGCACCGCAAATCCCGGGGCACCGCAGATCCGGGGGCACCGCGGATCCCGGGGTTCCCCGGTACCCCCAGCTCACCCGGCTCGGTCTGGGGCCGCAGCCCCGGGGTTCCCCGGTACCCCCAGCTCACCTGGCTCGGTGCGGAGCCGCTGCCCCGGCCCCGGGGCCCGGCGTGCGGCTGAGCTGCGGCTCCTCCGGGGCAGCGCGGGCAGTTCGGCGGCAGGGCTGGCACGGAGCTGCACCAGGCATAAGTGCAGGCACCGAGAAAAGAGCCTTCTCTGTGTGTGTGGTGCGTGTGTCCGTGTCCTCCACTCCGCTTTTTTTTCTTTTTTTTTTTGCTTTTTTTTCCCTTCCCCTTTCCCTCCTCCTTTTATATTTATTCCTTCCCCTAATTAAGAAGGAGGAAAAAAAAAAAAAGAAAAAGAAAAAAAAAGATACTACCGTGTTGGCAGGCTGCTCGTCCCTCCCCGTCCCTCCCTCCTGGCAGCTGGCAAAGCCCGCACGAGAGGAGGATGAGGATGGTGAGGACGATGCTCAGCCCGGTGTTAACCCGATGCAGCACAAGTGGGGGAGCAGAGGATGGGGATGTGTCCCCCCAGACCCCTCCATGGCTCGGGAATGCCCTTGGGGCGGTGATTCCTGGGATTTGGCAGCTCCGGCTGGACGGGGAGGGGGCCGCGGGCGGGGGTCCCGTAGCCAGCAGAGCCTTTCTCATGTAAAACCCCTTTTGCTGCGGGGCCGAGGTGGGTGCGGGAGCCCGGCGACTTTGCCAGCCCCGCTGGGGTGGTGGGAGCAGCCAGAGCCGGGCTGGCAGCAACAGCGCTCACAGCCGAGCCCGCTGCGTGCCTCAGTTTACCCGCATCTGCGGCAGGGCCGGGATCATTGATGCATCTTTAGGCTGCAATGCCTCAAATCCTCAATCCTGCAGGAATTCTGGGCACCGGTGGGGTCCGGCGGGCAGCTGGCACCGCCCGTTGGCAAAGGGGCAGCACCCAGCAGCTGGCACCGGGGGTTTTTGAAGCAGATCTCGCTGAAACTTTCCCTGGCACGGAGCATTCCCTGGCCGGGGGGGCGGCGCGGAGCTGCCAGGGAATTGCTCGGGTGAGTTTGCAGAAAAGGCTCAGCTCCATTCCTGAGCTGAATTAATCATTTGTCACCCTGGGAAATAATTGCGGGCGGCAGAGGCGGCCCCGGCAGCGCCGCAGCTCCGGGGAGGGAATGGCCCGGGGGGGGTGGGAATCACACTCACATTCACACTCACACTCACACTCACACTCATACAGCACGGGGATGGGAATCACACTCACACTCACACTCACACTCACAGTGCGGGGATGGGCATCACACTCACACTCACACTCACACTCATACAGCACGGGGATGGGCATCACACTCACACTCACACTCACACTCATACTCATACAGCACGGGGATGGGAATCACACTCACACTCACACTCATACAGCACGGGGATGGGAATCACACTCACACTCACACTCACACTCACACTCACACTCACACTCAGCGCGGGGATGGGAATCACACTCACACTCACACTCACAGCACGGGGATGGGAATCACACTCACACTCACACTCACACTCATACAGCACGGGGATGGGAATCACACTCACACTCACACTCACACTCACACTCACACTCACAGTGCGGGGATGGGCATCACACTCACACTCACACTCACACTCATAGCACGGGGATGGGCATCACACTCACACTCACACTCACACTCATAGCACGGGGATGGGCATCACACTCACACTCACACTCACACTCACACTCACACTCACACTGACACTCATACAGCACGGGGATGGGAATCACACTCACACTCACACTCACACTCACACTCACAGCACGGGGATGGGCATCACACTCACACTCACACTCACACTCACACTCACACTCACACTGACACTCATACAGCACGGGGATGGGAATCACACTCACACTCACACTCACACTCACACTCACACTCACAGCACAGGGATGGGCATCACACTCACACTCACACTCACACTCACACTCACACTCACACAGCACAGGGATGGGAATCACACTCACACTCACACTCACACTCACAGCACGGGGATGGGAATCACACTCACACTCACACTCACAGTGCGGGGATGGGAATCACATTCACACTCACACTCACACTGACACTCATACAGCACGGGGATGGGCATCACACTCACATTCACACTCACACTGATACTCACAGCACGGGGATGGGAATCACACTCACACTCACACTCACACTGATACTCACAGCACGGGGATGGGAATCACACTCACACTCACACTCACACTCAGCGCAGGGATGGGAATCACACACTCACACTCACACTCACAGCGCGGGGATGGGAATCACACTCACACTCACACTCACACTCACACTCACACTCACAGTGCGGGGATGGGCATCACACTCACACTCACACACTCACAGCACGGGGATGGGCATCACACTCACACTCACACTCACACTCACACTCACACTCACACTCACAGCACGGGGATGGGCATCACACACTCACACTCACACTCACACTCACAGCACGGGGATGGGCATCACACACTCACACTCACACTCACACTCACAGCACGGGGATGGGCATCACACACTCACACTCACACTCACACTCACAGCACGGGGATGGGCATCACACACTCACACTCACACTCACACTCATACTCACAGCACGGGGATGGGAATCACACTCACACTCACACTCACACACCATGGGGCTGGGCACTCACACTCACACTCACAGCACAGGGCTGGGCACACACACTCACAGCATGGGGCTGGACACTCACACTCACACTCACACTCACTCTCACACACTCACACTCACTCTCACAATGCCCACAGCCGTGCCAGGATGGGCACTGGGACATTCAGAGCTGAACCCCCAGGGCTGCCCCAATCCCAGCCCAGAAGGTGCCATCCTGCCCCCAATGGGCACCACCCACAGACCCACAGAATTGCTCTGTGTGGTGCAGGGCTCCCAGTCCCAGCCCTGGAGGTGCCATCCTGCCCCTGATGGGCATGGGCACCACCCACAGACCCACAGAATTGCTCTGTGTGGCCCAGGGCTCCCAGTCCCAGCCCTGGAGGTGCCATCCTGCCCCCATGGCACCACCCACAGACCCACAGAGCTGCACTGTGTGGCCCAGGACTCCCAATGCCATCCCAGGAGGTGCCATCCTGCCCCATGGCACCACCCACAGAGCTGCACTGTGTGGCACAAGGCTGGGGCTGGGGAGCTGTGCAGGGCCTGCTCAGGAGGAGCCTCCCCCAGGAATTCATTGGGATCAAATTCCCTGAGCCTGGGCCATCCCTGCTGCCTCGGGGGAACCTTCCAGGTGTGCCAGCTCCTTCCCAGGGCACCTCCTGCTCCTTCCTGGCTGTTGGCAAAGGGTATTTTATGTTAGTTAGAAGGGGCTTTTATGGCTTAGAGCAAAGGATAAACCCACCCCAAACAAGAAGATGTTTTTACCAAGCACAAAGAGAGAACAGGCAAACAAGGCAGCAAAGTTGCAAGTAGAAAAAAGGTCTCAGAATTTTCTACTGCAAGAAAACTGAAAAACAACTTCTGGTTTAAACTGTAATGTACTGACTTTGAGTGATTGGAGAGCAGTAACATGAATATGGTAATTATAGCAGTTATGATGGGCTAGAGATAAAAGTTAAGGTATAGATTGGTTCTACTGTATTGAGATGCTCAGCAAAGAAAAGTTTATAATGCAATGTAACCAAAAGAAAAGTTTATAATGCATTGTAACCAAAACCAAAGGGTCTCCAGGCCTGCCTGCAGCTGGAGCTGACAGCTGTGGGCACAGCTCTGTCACCCATGACCCTGGCCTGCTGTAACACCTTGGATACAATAAACTGCATTTTGGATACAATAAACTGCATTTTGGAGAGCCCCTGGAGTCCCACATCCCTCATTTCAGCTCTTACAGGAGAGGAGAGGGCAGGAGCAGGGCACAGCCCCGTTAGACCCCTCAGAGGATCCCCAGCCCTTCCTGCAGCTCTGGAGATGCTCTGGCTCAGCCCCCCAGTAGCCAAGGGCATGGAAAGGCACAGGGGACACCCATAGGACACCCAGCTTGTGGAAGGGGCAGGAGAGAAGGGAGAGGAGCAGACAGGAGAGAAAGGAGAGGAAAGGCAGGAGAGAAAGGAGAGGAAAGGCAGGAGAGAAAGGAGAGGAGAGACAGGAGAGAAAGGAGAGGAGCAGACAGGGGAGAAGGGAGAGGAAAGGCAGGAGAGAAGGGAGAGAAGGTCGAGAAGGGAGAGGAACAGGCAGGGGAGAAAGGAGAGTAGAAGCAGGAGAGAAGGGAGAGAAGGTTGAGAAGGGAGAGGAGCAGACAGGAGAGAAAGGAGAGAAGGGAGAGGAGCAGACAGGAGCAGGGACACCCCAGAGGATCCCCAGCCCTTCCTGCAGCTCTGGAGATGCTGGAGCTCAGCCCCCCCAGCAGCCAAGGGCATGGAAAGGCACAGGGGACCCCCACAGGACACCCAGCTGCTGGAAGGGACAGGAGAGAAAGGAGAGGAGAGGCAGGAGAGAAGGGAGAGAAGGGAGAGGAACAGGCAGGGGAGAAGGGAGAGGAGCAGACAGGAGAGAAAGGAGAGAAGGGAGAGGAGAGGCAGGAGCAGGGACACCCCAGAGGATCCCATCCCTTCCTGCAGCTCTGCAGATGCTGGGGCTCAGCCCCCCCAGCCCCAGCTGTGCTCAGGCTGGAAGGGCCTCAGTGCCCAGCTGTGCTTCCTCCTCCTCCTCCTCCTCCTTCCCCAGCTCCCCCAGCCCTGCTCAAAGTCACGTCCAGCCCGTGCCCTGCACCCTGTGCCAGGCACCCTGTGCCAGGCACCCTGTGCCAGCTCCCACCTGGGGCTGCAGGGCACCCTCCAACTGCCACCCCCACAAAGCTCAGTACCAGGAGTCCCATAAGCTCTTGGAGATTTATTTCACACCCGAGGTAGCTCAGCTACCTTTGGAGGCATCAAATCAGCAGGGTGGCTTCTGTGGCAGTGTTGGAAACAAAGAGGTTTTAATAAAAGGCAAAATAACGAACTTTTTACAGAGAAAAACCGATCCAAGTGCAAGAAGCCCTCCTGCCTCCAGTAAAACACCTCACAAAAGCAATTAATGTCTTTGTTCTCTTCTTTTTCTAAGAAATTGCCCAAACAAAACTTCTTAGCTCCTGTCCAATGAGCTGTCCTTAAGTTTGAAGTGAAATCCTCCAAGACCTATGAGATGCCTTTTTTCACCTAATCAAAAAGAGAAACTTCTGGGCTTCTTTCCCTTTTTAAAGGAGCAAAAGGAAAAAAAAAAAAGGAACAAATCAAAGATGGTTTTGTCACTCTGTCAACAAAGAGCACATTCCTACAAAGCTGTGCCACTGCTGCCACCCCCCATTCCCAGGGGGTTCTGACCCTGAGAACCCCCCAGTGGTGCCATCCCAAGGGGTTCTGACCCCAAGAACTCCCCCGGGGCACCGACATCCCCATCCTGAGCTCAAACATCCCCCAGGGACACCAAAATCCCCATCCTGGGGCATCCTGAGCCCTGCCTGGGCTGCAGGGTTTGCACCATCCTGCTGCTGGCTGAGAGAGAGGGGCCAGGCACCCCAAAAGGCAGGAGGAGGAAGAGGGTGGCAAGGCCAGGGAGGAAGGAAATGCTCACTCCCAGTGCAGCCAAGAGCTCCTGGGGGTCTTTTTGCAGCAGTTTTGGGGGCTCCTGGACATGCCAGGTGGGAAGAGGAAGAAAGTGGGAGCAGGCAGGCAGTGAGGAAGGGCAGCTCTGAGGCAGATGTGCTGTGGAAATGAGGAGGAGGAGGAAGATAAAAACACATGTGATGGTGTTCACAGGGGTTTTCAGATTGGGGAAGAGACGAGGATCTGACTCCATGTTTCAGGAGGATGATTTATTATTTTATGATATATATTATATTAAAACTATACTAAAAGAATAGAAGAAAGGATTTCTTCAGAAGGCTGGCTAAGAATAGAATAGCAAAGAATGATAACAAAGGTTTGTGGCTCTGATAGAGTCTGAGCCATCTGGGCTGTGATTGGCCATTAATTAGAAACAACTAACATGGAGTAATCAAAGATCCACCTGTTGCATTCCACAGCAGCAGATAACCATTGTTTGAATTGTGTTCCCAAGGCCTCTCAGCTTCTCAGGAGGAAAAATCCTAAAATTTTCCATAAAAGATGTCTGTGACAAACACACAGCATCGCCTCAGTGAGACCCCAGATCAATCCTCCAACCTCAGCACTCCCTGGGCTCCTTTCAATCCTGGCTGGGAGAGGCAAACCAGAGCCGGGCCAAGGAGCCAGACAGGATGTCTGGCCGGAGATGAGCCGGAAAGATGATTCCATTGGGGACCCTGAGCCAGCTCATCCCTGCTCCATCCCTGCTCCAGACACCAGGGGACAGCCCCGACCCTCCTGGGGCTGCGGCTGCTGCTCCTCTCGTGTCCCCAGCAGCCCCCGGACGGTGCAGGGTTGGCTCTGGGGATGCTTTGCCAGCAGAGGGGACTGTTGCTTGTCTTTTTGCTTGTCTTGTTGCTTGCCTTGTTGCTTGCCTTGTTGCTTGTCTTGTTGCTTTTTCTTTCCAGCTGTCCCGTGGGACAGCTCTGGAGGAGACATTCCCCTCCTCCTTGCCCTCCCGTGGGAAAATTCGCCGTCTCCAGGGAGGAAATGCTGGCAAATCTCTCCCCCCCAGTGACATTTTCCTCATTTTCCTGCTCCTTTTTTTTTTTTTGGTTTTTTTCTTTTTTCGGCAAAAATCTTCCCGAGTTTGGAATTGTGAATCTCCGCCCCTCGCCGGCGCGCCGCCCTTCCCGCAGAGAAGTCATCTGGGGTGAATAAAGAGAGAAAATCAAAGAAATTAAATATAAAAAATATCCAGCTGTGACTGCTGGATCGCACAGGGGGTGGAAGCTCTGATGGAAACCAAGGCTCGGAGGAGCTGCTCCCGTTGGGCTCCTGCACATCTGGAGAGAGGGAAGATCACAGCTGGACACAGCTGGACACAGCTGGAAGCAGCGCCCCGGGGAGGCACCGGCTGAGCTGGGCTCGCTCTGCAGGGGGATTTCCATAGGATGGATCCAGGGATGCCCTCGGTGCAGCCATCGGGCTGTGAGAGAAAGGTGCCAATGAATTAAATAAATGAATGTTCTCTGTGTTTTATGAAGATTCAGAGACTCTTAAGAAATCTGGTCTTTTGACGAGTCATAGAATCAAAAATGCAAATCCTAACAAATATTACCAGGTTCTCTGAGGTTAGGACAGGGAACCAATATATTTGATTATTAATGTGAACAGGAACTCAAAAGGGGTGGTTTTTAATGATTTCTTTTTACATTATTTATATCGTTATTGTTTCTTTCTTTATTTTATTTCTTACTTGAAGATGATGGTGGAACCACCTGATTTATGTGATGTAAATCCAAAGTGTCTGAATTAATACAGATGTTTGGAATTAGAACTCAACTTTATCCATGATTCATTTTTTTTTCTCTCACTTTCAAAAAAAATGTAGTTTATTTATTGAAAGACAAAGTTCCAATGGAACATTTCTTGGGCAAAGATTTATCAGATCCAACATGAACTTTGATGTACATCTACATCAAGGGGCTGTGAGACCCTCGGGGGGCTCTGAGCCCCCAGGGTTTGGAGCAGGATGGGGCTCACAAGCCTGTAGGAGCATCAGGACAGATGGAGAGGAGAGATCTCTGCAGCCAGGTCAGGAATTTGGGGTTTATTGCAAAGGGCCTGGGTGCAGGGGCCTGCTGGGATTTGGGGTTTATTGCAAAGGGCCTGGGTGCAGGGGCCTTTTGGAGTTTGGGGTTTATTGCAAAGGGCCTGGGTGCAGGGGCCTTTTGGGATTTGGGGTTTATTGCAAAGGGCCTGGGTGCAGGGGCCTTTTGGGATTTGGGGTTTATTGCAAAGGGCCTGGGTGCAGGGGATTTTTGGGATTTGGGGTTTATTGCAAAGGGCCTGGGTGCAGGGCCCTGCTGGGAGCTGCCAGGCACAACTGGAGCAGGACTGAGAGAAGAGAGGGGGAGAAAGGATGAGAGGGAAAGAGAGTAAAGGAGTAAAAAGGGTAAGAGAGTAAAAGGGGTAAGAGAGTAAAAGTGTAAGAGAGTGAGGTTCCCATTACAATACAATAAATCTTCTTCTGTGCTGAATATTCTAATTCTCACTAACCAATCCAGTACAAGATACAAATCCTACAGCATTTCCATACAGCCTGTAAGAATCATTACATCACCATACTGTGTTACATTTTAAACCCTAAAAACTCCTCTTTGGGCCCCTTCTGCCAAGCTGTAGGGTCTGCTCTGCCCCTTGGGCCTGTCTGCAAGCAGAGGGTGTTGTTCCATCAAAAGGGGATCACCTTCAGTCCAGCCACACCATTGTTTTCCAGTTGTTCAGTAACTGAGGGATCTCAAAGCTTGCTTTCACTTCAATCTCGCTTATAGTTTCCATATTCTCAAAATCTTTTGCCAGACAATCATATTTGTAAGGCTTTCCTGCTCCATCTTCCCCAACACAAGCCACCACCGAGGGATGCTGCAGCCGGGCTGAGCATCTGCCAAGCGCCCTTGGACACCTCCCAAGCTCCTCGCCGAGCCCCACGGCAGCCCTCCAGCTCCCTGGCATGGCCCTCGGCCTTTAGGGACAGGATCCAAGCCCTCAAATCACCCTCCCGAAGTTGGAAGCAGCACCTTGCTCTTCCTCACGGCCGGGAAATCCGAGCTCAAGCGTGGAGCCCACGTGTGCTGGAGCCGGCTCGGCTGTGCAAGGGTTAAATCCGGCTGCTCGCCCGGGTCTCGGGGGCCTCCCACTCGGCAGCAGGGTATGAATAGCTGCGCTCCCCTCCGCTCGCAGGCACTCGCTTCCCTCCCCGCCTCCCCCGCTCTGCCTCGCCTGCTCCCCGCATCCTCCTGGCCATGCTGAGCACGGAGAGTTTGGCAGGGCCGAGAGCCCTGCGAGAGGAATCGCTGCAGATGTGGGACCTCAACAAGCGCCTGGAGGCGTACCTGGCCCGCGTGAAGTTCCTGGAGGAGGAGAACGAGGTGCTGCGAGCTGAAATCCAGAGCAGCAAGAGCGGCCCGGCCGGGGACTCGTGGAGGGCCAAGTACGAGGAGGAGCTGCGAGCCCTGCGGGACGCGCTGGATGTCGCCTTCAGGGACAAGTGCACGGCCGAGCTGGCCAGGGACAACCTGTACGAGGAGGTGCAGCAGGTGAGAAGCAGGTGCCAGAAGGAGCAGGCAGCCCGAGAAGAAGCCAAGAAGGAGCTGTCCTTGAGCAGGAAGGAGCTGGAGGAGGAGAGGAGAGCGCAGATCTGGCTGAAGGAGAGAGCTGTGCAGCTGGAGAAGGAGGTGGAAGCCTTGCTGGAGGTACACGAGGAGGAGAAAGCGGGGCTGGACCAGGAGATCGCCACTTTCTCCCACAGCCTGGAGAGTTTCCGCTGCGCCCCCGTGGCTTTGCAGCCGGTGGAGGTGGAGGATTACTCCAAGAGGCTCTCGGAGATCTGGAAAGGGGCGGTGGAGACCTACAAGGCAGAGGTGGCTCAGCTGGAAGGTTCCCTGTGCCAGGCCAAGGAGAACCTCTGGAAGGCGGTGGAGGACAACCAGCAGAGCCAGCTGCAGCTGCAGCACCTGGAGAAGGACCTGGCGGGGCTCAAAGCTCGCAAGGAGATGCTGGAGGAGAGCCTGGCCCGGCAGTGGCAGGAGCAGCGCGGGGAGGCAGAAAAGTTCCAGGCGAGTGAAAATCCCCAGGAAAGGGGACAGCAGAGGGGCTGGGGGTGGCTGGGTGGGCACGCAGGACACGACCCTGAGCAAAGAGATGCGAGAGATGGATGGGGGGAGGCGAACAGAGCGAACAAACCCGAGGGAAGGGATGGAGCTGCCGAGGAAGCTGGGGAGGGCGGGAGGAAGAGCAAAGCGGCTTGGGGACATCCCTGTCCCTGGGGACAACAGAAACCCGGGGCCACCAAAGTGCAGGGGGGCAGCAGCAGGCACCGGGGGCTCCCCCAGCACCGGGGGCTCCCCCAGCACCCTGCCCGAGCTCCGGGCTGCGGATCCCGGGGCGGCCGCGGCAGGAAGGACAAACTCCCAAACTCGCAGCGAGTTCGCTGCAGCTGCGATCCGACAGCTGCAAAAGCGATTCAGAGCAGGGAGGGTGGAGGCGGAGCGGGCTGGAAATACCGGGAGCGGCGTCACCACTGCCCGGGGAAGGGTCTCCCTTTGTTCCAGCTCCTGGGAGCAGCCCTGGGTGTCCCGGGGCAGAGGATGCCGCCGCCTCCGCTGCTCTGCTGAAAGTTCTTTCTTTCCCACGCTGGCCGTGAATCAGCCCGGCCTTTCCTCCCTCTTCCCGTCCCCTTTCTGCCCTGCTCATTTCCCCCATCCTCAGCCCCTGGTGTTAAAATGAGCTCCAGGCTCGTCCCTGAGCATCCTGCGGGGATCAGCGGAGCCACGGAGCCCTGCCCAGGTCTGCGGGGACCGGCGGGGCTGGGGGCGGCCCTGACGCCCCCTGTGGTGCCCATGGAGTTGTTTCTTTGCCTCGCTGGCCGTGAATCAGCCCGGCCTTTCCTCCCTCTTCCCGTCCCCTTTCAGCCCTGCTCATTTCCCCCATCCTCAGCCCCTGGTGTTAAAATGAGCTCCAGGCTCATCCCTGAGCATCCTACGGGGATCCCGAGCCCTGCGGGGACCGGTGGGGCTCGGGCAGGGCTGGGGGCGGCCCTGACCCCCCCTGTGGTGCCCATGGAGTCGTTTCTTTCCCTCGCTGGCCGTGAATCAGCCCGGCCTTTCCTCCCTCTTCCCATTCTCTCCTCATCCCGCCCCATCCTCAGCCCCTCAGGTGCTAAAATGAGCTCCAGGCTCGTCCCTGAGCATCCTGCGGGGATCAGCGGAGCCACCGAGCCCTGCCCAGGTCTGCGGGGCTCGGGCAGGGCTGGGGGTGACCCTGAGCCCCCTGACGCCCCCTGTGCTGCCCGCAGCTGCCCATGGAGGCCCTGGAGCAGGAGCAGCAGAGCCATGAAGTTGTTTCTTTCCCAATCACCTCAGCCTTTCGTTCCTCTCCCCATCCCCTGCTCATCTCCCTCATCCTCAGCCCCCGGTGCTAAAATGAGCTCCAGGCTCATCCCCTGAGCATCCTGATGGGATCCCGAACCCCGTGGGGACCTGGGGGGCTCGGGCAGGGCTGGGGGCGGCCCTGAGCTCCCCTGACCCCCCTGTGGTGCCCATGGAGTTGTTTCTTTCCCTCGCTGTGAATCAGCCCAGCCTTTCCTCCCTCTTCCCATCCTCTCCTCATCCTGCCCCATCCTCAGCCCCCGGTGCTAAAAGGAGCTCCAGGCTCATCCCCTGAGCATCCTGCGGGGATCCCGAACCCCGCGGGGACCTGGGGGGCTCGGGCAGGGCTGGGGGTGACCCTGAGCCCCCCTGACCCCTCTGTGGTGCCCGCAGCTGGCCATGGAGTTGTTTCTTCCCTCGCTGGCCGTGAATCACCCTGGCCTTTCCTCCCTCTTCTCCCTCATCCTCAACCCCTGGTGTTAAAATGAGTTCCAGGCTCGTCCCTGAGCATCCTGCGGGGATCCCGAACCCCGTGGGGAGCTGGGGGGCTCGGGCAGGGCTGGGGGTGACCCTGACCCCCCTGTGCTGCCCGCAGCTGCCCATGGAGTTGTTTCTTTCCCTCGCTGTGAATCAGCCCAGCCTCTCTTCCCTCTTCCCATCCTCTCCTCATCCCGCCGCATCCTCAGCCCCCGGTGCTAAAATGAGCTCCAGGCTCATCCCCTGAGCATCCTGCAGGGATCCCGAACCCCGTGGGGAGCTGGGGGGCTCGGGCAGGGCTGGGGGCGGCCCTGACCCCCCTGTGCTGCCCGCAGCTGCCCATGGAGTTGTTTCTTTCCCTCGCTGTGAATCACCTCGGCCTTTCCTCCCTCTTCCCATTCTCTCCTCATCCCGCCCCATCCTCAGCCCCGGGTGTTAAAACGAGCTCCAGGCTCCTGTCCCTGAGCATCCTGCGGGGATCCCGAACCCCGCGGGGATCTGGGGGGCTCGGGCAGGGCTGGGGGTGACCCTGAGCCCCCCATGACCCCCCTGTGGTGCCCGCAGCTGGCCATGGAGGCGCTGGAGCAGGAGCAGCAGAGCCTGCGGGTGCAGATCGCCCGGGTGCTGGAGGACAGGCAGCAGCTGATGCACCTCAAGATGTCCCTGAGCCTGGAAGTGGCGACCTACAGGTGAGCTCGGGGTGGGCACCGCGGCGGGCACAGCTGGGCGGGGGCACCGCGGGGACAGCGCCGTGCCCCCGGAGCGGCCCTTCCTTCCCTCCCGATGGCCCCGCACAAAGGGACCGGGGAGGGGGGGACAATTAGCATGAGAATGGGGCTGGCCCTGCCCGGCCGAGCGTGATGTCACCGGGCGGGGACATTAATCCGGGCCTCGGGGGGAGGGGACGGGGCACGGCAGCGAGGGGGGCTCCGTCGGGCTCCGTACCGAGCCGGGCCAGGGCAGCGGAACCAGCCGTGCCTCAGTTTACCCGTCCTGTGTCCGGCAGAACAGCCGTGCCTCAGTTTACCTGCCCTGTGTCCGGCAGAACCAGCCGTGCCTCAGTGTACCTGCCCTGTGTCTGGCAGAACAGCCGTGCCTCAGTTTACCCACCCTGATGTTCTGTGTCCAGAGCAGCACATCCAGAGCAGCACAAGCACCCGTGCCTCAGTTTACCCACCTTGATGCCCCCTGTGTCCATAGCAGCACAGGCAGCCGTGCCTCAGTTTACCCACCTTGATGCCCCCTGTGTCCAGAGCAGTACAATCAGCCACACCTCAGTTTTCCTGCCCTTACACCCTGTGTCCATAGCAACACAGGCAGCCGTGCCTCAGTTTACCTGCCCTGTGTCCAGAGCAGCAGAACCAGCCGTGCCTCAGTTTACCCACCCTGATGCCACAAGCACCTGTGCCTCAGTTTACCCACTCTAGCCCCCCATGTTCAGGGCAGCTCAAGCACCTGTGCCTCAGTTTACCTGCCCTGACATTCTGTGTCCAGAGCAGCACATCCAGAGCAGCACAAGCACCCGTGCCTCAGTTTACCCACCCTCACACCCTATGTCCATAGCAGCAGAACCAGCCGTGCCTCAGTTTACCTGCCCTGATGCCACAAACACCCGTGCCTCAGTTTACCTACCCTGTGTCCATAGCAGCTCAAGCACCCGTGGCTCAGTTTACCCACCCTGATGCCCCCTGTGTCCATAGCAGCACATCCAGCCGTGCCTCAGTTTACCTGCCCCGATGCCACAGGCACCTGTGCCTCAGTTTACCCGCTCTGACCCCCCATGTTCAGGGCAGCTCAAGCACCTGTGCCTCAGTTTACCTGCCCTGTGTCCATGGCAGCAGAACCAGCCGTGCCTCAGTTTACCTGCCCTGACCCTCTGTGTCCAGAGCAGCACATCCATAGCAGCACAAGCACCCATGCCTCAGTTTACCTGCCCTGATGCCACAAGCAGCCGTGCCTCAGTTTACCCACCCTGATGCCCTCTGTGTCCATAGCAGCGCAGGCACCCGTGCCTCAGTTTACCTGCCCTGATGCCACAAGCACCCGTGCCTCAGTTTACCCGCTCTGACCCCCCATGTTCAGAGCAGCTCAAGCACCTGTGCCTCAGTTTACCTGCCCTGACATTCTGTGTCCAGAGCAGCACATCCAGAGCAGCACAAGCACCCGTGCCTCAGTTTACCTGCCCTGATGCCCCCTGTGTCCAGAGCAGCACAAGCAGCTGTGCCTCAGTTTACCCACCCTCACACCCTATGTCCATAGCAGCAGAACCAGCCGTGCCTCAGTTTACCTGCCCTGATGCCACAAACACCCGTGCCTCAGTTTACCCACCCTGATGCCCCCTGTGTCCATAGCAGCTCAAGCACCCGTGCCTCAGTTTACCCACCCTGATGCTCCCTGTGTCCATAGCAGCGCAGGCACCCGTGCCTCAGTTTACCCACCCTGATGCCCCCTGTGTCCATAGCAGCGCAGGCACCCGTGCCTCAGTTTACCCACCCTGATGCCCCCTGTGTCCATAGCAGCGCAGGCACCCGTGCCTCAGTTTACCCAGCCTAGGGGGCACAGGGAGCCCCCAGCACCCCCCAGCCCCTCTCCTCTCCCCCAGGACGCTGCTGGAAGCCGAGAGCAGCCGCCTGCAGGTGCCCGCCGGGGAATTCAGGGGGACCAGCGGGGTGAGAGGTAAGGGACCCCCGGTGCCACCCCTGGGAGGGTTTAAATGGGTTTAAATGTGGGTTTAGATACATTTTCCTGAGGGGTTAAATGGGTTTAAATGTGGATTTAGACACATTTTCCTGGGGGGTTAAATGGGTTTAAATGTGGGTTTAAGCACCTTTTCCTGGGGGGTTAAATGGGTTTAAATGTGGGTTTAAGCACCTTTTCCTGGGGGGTTAAATGGGTTTAAATGTGGATTTAGACACATTTTCCTGGGGGAGTTAAATGGGTTTAAATGTGGATTTAGACACCTTTTCCTGAGGGGTTTAAATGGGTTTAAATGTGGATTTAGATACCTTTTCCTGGGGGGGGTTAAATGTGGATTTAGGCACATTTTTCTGATGGGGGTTAGACATGTTTAAATGTGGATTCAGACACATTTCCCTGCATTTTCCTGGGGAAGTTTAAATGTGGTTTAGACACATTTTCCTGGGGAGGTTTAAATGTGTTTAAATGTGGATTTAGGCACATTTCCCTGCATTTTCTAGGGGGAGGTTTACATGTGTTTAAATGTGGATTCAGACACATTTCCCTGCATTTTCCTTGGGAAGGTTTAATGTGGGTTTAGACACATTTTCCTGGTGGAGGTTAGATGCATTTAAATGTGGATTTAGACACATTTCTAGAGGTTAGATGTGTTTAAATGTGGATTCAGACACATTTCCCTGCATTTTCTAGGGGGGGTTTACATGTGTTTAAATGTGGATTCAGAAACATTTCCCTGCATTTTCCTTGGGAAGGTTTAATGTGGATTTTGATACATTTTCCTGGGGAGGGGTTAGATGTGTTTAAATGTGGATTTAGGCACATTTCCCTGCATTTTCTAGGGGAGGTTTACATGTGTTTAAATGTGGATTCAGACCCATTTCCTTGCATTTTCCTGGGGAGGTTTAAATGTGGGTTTAGACACATTTCCCTGGGGAGGTTTACATGTGTTTAAATGTGGATTTAGACACATTTCCCTGCATTTTCCTTAGGAAGGTTTAATGTGGATTTTGACACATTTTCCTGGGGAGGTTAAGTGTGGGTTTAGACACATTTTCCTGGTGGAGTTTAGATGTGTTTAAATGTGGATTCAGACACATTTCTAGAGGTTAGATGTGTTTAAATGCGGATTCAGACATATTTCTAGAGGTTAGATGTGTTTAAATGCGGATTTAGACACATTTCTAGAGGTTAGATGTGTTTAAATGCGGATTTAGACACATTTCTAGAGGTTAGATGTGTTTAAATGTGGATTTAGACACATTTCTAGAGGTTAGATGTGTTTAAATGTGGATTCAGACACATTTCCCTGCATTTTCTAGGGGGGGTTTACATGTGTTTAAATGTGGATTCAGACACATTTCCTTGCATTTTCCTGGGGAGGTTTACATGTGTTTAAATGTGGATTTAGGCATATTTCCCTGCATTTTCCTGGGGAGGTTTAAATGTGGATTCAGACACATTTCCCTGCATTTTCTAGGGGGGGTTTACATGTGTTTAAATTTGATTTAGACACATTTTCCTGGGGAGGTTAAGTGTGGATTTAGACACATTTTCCTGGTGGAGTTTAGATGTGTTTAAATGCGGATTCAGACACATTTCTAGAGGTTAGATGTGTTTAAATGCGGATTTTTCAGACACATTTCCCTGCATTTTCCTGCCAGTGATAGGAAGGTGTGAACAGCGGCCAGGGGGGTGGCTCTTGGCACGGGGCTCACATCCCAGATAAGCCTTATCTGCTCCTTCACCAGCCTTATCTGCTCCTTCGCCTCGTTTTTAATTCCCTTCCTTTCATGGGAAGGGCAGCACAGGATGGGAGGGCTGCGCTAACCAGCTGAGCATTTCCTTTTTCCTCAAAACAAACCAAAAAAAACACCAAATGAAAATCCCAAGGAAAGCTTTGTCACCTGCACACTTGGCCCAGCAGCAGGGCCCAGCTGTGGCTGCAGCTGCGTGTGAGGATGAGGGGAGGGATGAGGATCTGACTCCATGTTTCAGGAGGTTTGATTTATTATTTTATGATATATATTATATTAAAACTGTACTAAAAGAATAGAAGAAAGGATTTCATCAGAAGGCTGGCTAAGAATAGAAAAAGAAAGAATGATAACAAAGGTTTGTGGCTCAGAGTCTGAGCCAGCTGGGCTGTGATTGGCCATTAATTAGAAACAACCACATGAGCCCAATCCCAGATCCACCTGTTGCATTCCACAGCAGCAGATAACCATTGGTTACATTTTGTTCCGGAGGCCTCTCAGCTTCTCAGGAGGAACAGATCCTAAGGGAAGGATTTTTGATAGAAGATGTCTGCGACAGCTGGGCACAAATCCCCCGGGAGCCGCAGCATCCGCTGCACTCAGGAGGGAGGAATTTCCCACTTTCCAAGAAGGGGCTGGTTAAAAATAGGAGAGGGGGCAGCCAGAGGCAGCCAGGGCAGGGCTGGGAGAGGCTCATGGTTCCTCCTTGCTCTTTGCAGATCTCAAACTGGAGCTGAGCAGCGGCAAAGCGGCACCAGCGAGCCCCGAGGGCAGGCGGGTGCTGCCCTGCACCCCCTTCCCCAGGGTGACAAAACAGCCCCAAAGCGCCACCCTGACACCCCAAAGTGTCACCCTGACACCCCAAAGCGCCAGGGAGCTCCAGAAAATCACCTCAGCCCTCCATGGCAGCGCTGCCAGCAGGGCTGGAGGGCTGGGGGCTCCCACTGCCAGCCCTCCCCAGGCAGGCAGAGCCTCCCTTCCCCTCTCCCCCGAGCAGGAGAGGTATGGGGGGGACGGTCCTGCCTGGCCAGGAGGAGATGAGGCAGCAATGAGCCCAGGGATGGAGTGTCCCCTGTCCAGAGCCTCAGGGGACGGTGGCAGTGCCAGCCTGCAGCTCCTGGGAGCTGCCCACAGGCTGCAGTACCCGGCCCAGCTGGTCAGTGAGGCACTGGAGGATGCCCTCAAGGAGATGGGAGATGATGCTCAGCCTGAAGAGGAGCCCACACCCAGCTCCACGTGGAATATCCATGCCCCCAGCCCCGTTTTCCCCACCAAGGCTGTGCCCGAGGGGCCTGGGGAAGGGCAGGAGGGATCTGAGGATGGGGAGAGCCCCGAGGATGAGGAGGTGATGCTCCAGGGGCTGGCTGGAGAGAGCAGCACCCTGCAGGACTCAGCTTCATCCCCACTGAGCATGGACCCTCCCTTGGGTGCCTCGGGGAGCCAGGAAGATCTGGGAGCCTGGGAGGAGGAGGAGGAGGAGGAAGAGGAGGAGGTTCCTGCAGTGCTGAGCCCAAGGGACCCAGAAATGGAGGCCCAGGAAGGGGATGAGGACCTGCCTGGGCACACAGAGACCAGCTGGGAAAAACCAGAGCAGGAGAAGGCGCAGACGCCCAGCACGGAGCCATCACACCCCTCAGAGGATGAGGAGGAGGAGGAGAAGGGAGATTTCCAGGAAGAAAGAGCAGATGTGCAAGAAGAGGAATGTCCCCACGGAGAAGTGGAAGCTGCTGCTGCTGTCCTTGTGCAAAGCCACCTGGTTGTGCCCACAGAAGGTCACCTGGAGCAGGACTCTGCTGATGCAGAGCAGGAAATGCCCAGCTGTGAGGTGGACCTGGCTGCAGAGGAGGGAAGGGAACAGGAGCTGAGTCCAGAGCAGGAGCCCTCGGGTGTCCCTGAGGCCATCCCAGCAGAGGAGGCTGCCACAGGAGCTGAGGGAGACGCTGTGGCACGGGAGGACACGGGCACAGGGGAAGGTGGTGAGGGAGAAAAGGGAGAGGCCAGCAGGGAGGTGCTGGGAGGGGAGGATCACAGGGTGGGACAGGACCCCATGGCAGGAGAGGACCCTGGGGCAGGAGAAGACCCTGGGGCAGGAGAAGATCTTGGGGCAGGAGAAGGCTCTGAGACAGGAGATCTTGGGGCAGGAGAAGACCATGGGATAGGAGAAGATCTTGGGGCAGGAGAAGACTCTGAGGCAGGAGAACACCATGGGGCAGGAGAAGATCTTGAGCCAGGAGAAGACCTTGGAGCAGGAGAAGACCTCGGGGCAGGAGAAGATCTTGGGGCAGGAGAAGACCATGAGGCAGGAGAACACCATGGGGTAGGAGAAGATCTTGGGGCAGGAGAAGATCTTCAGCCAGGAGAGGACTCTGAGGCAGGAGAAGACCTTGGGACAGGAGAAGATCATAGGGTAGGAGAAGACCTTGGGACAGGAGAAGACCTTGGGGCAGGAGAAGACCATGGGGTAGGAGAAGGCTTCAAGACAGGAGAAGACCATAAGGTAGGAGAAGATCATGGGGCAGGAGAAGACTCTGAGGCAGGAGAAGATCTTGGGGCAGGAGAAGACCATAGGGTAGGAGATCTTGGGGCAGGAGAAGATCTTGGGGCAGGAGAAGACCATAGGGTAGGAGATCTTGGGGCAGGAGAAGATCTTGGGGCAGGAGAAGATCATGGAGCAGGAGAAGGCTCTGAGGCAGAAGATCTTGGGGCAGGAGACCTTGGGGCAGGAGAGGCAGGTGACACCCTGGAGGGGGACAGCAGAGCCCCAGAGGAGCCTGAGGAGCTGCAGGAAGGAGAAGAGGAGGAACAGGAGGAGCCGGAGCCAGGACAGGAGCCCTGGGCACAGGGGGGTGACGATGGCAGTGCCCAAGAGCCCTGCCCAGAGGACTGGGAGGTGACAGAAGGGGACACTGAGGAGCCAGCCTGGGCAGGTGACACCCCGAGCAGGGCAGGAAGGCTGGAAAGAGAGGAGGGAGGTGGCTCAGGGCCAGCAGAGCTGGAGGAGGCCCAGGAGGATGATGAAGGAGATGCCAGGAGCCAGGAGATGAGGCAGCAGCAGGCGCTGGCACAGCAGGGCAGGGTGGCACAGCCTGAGCCAGCCCCTGCAGGTGCCCCCGGGCCAGGGCACAGCCAGGAGCTGGCAGAGGCTCCACAGGAACCAGGGCAGCTGCAGGGTGAGGATGGGGCTGAGGGGCTCAGCCCAGAGCTGGGGCAGCTGGGGAGACCAGAGCTGGTGGCACCGGGGCAGGTGCCAGGTGAGTGGGCATTGGAGGAAGCCACCAGAGACACAGAGCTGGCAGAGCTGGTGGCACCAGGGCTGGTGCCAGGTGAGAACAGCGAGTGGGCACTGGAGGAGACCCCCAGAGATACAGAACCCACAGAATTGGTGGCACCAGGGCTGGTGCCAGATGAGAACAGTGAGTGGGCATTGGAGGAGACCCCCAGAGACACAGAGCCCCCAAAACTGGAGAGCTCAGGGCTGGTGGCACTGGGGCAGGTGCCAGGTGAGTGGGCAGTGGAGGAAGCCACCAGAGACACAGAACCCACAGAACTGGTGGCACCAGGGCTGGTGCCAGGTGAGAACAGCGAGTGGGCGTTGGAGGAGACCCCCAGAGCCGCAGAGCTGGCAGAGCTGGAGAGCTCAGGGCTGGTGGCACCGGGGCAGGTGCCAGGTGAGGACACTGAGTGGGCACTAGAGGACACCCCCAGAGCCCCAGAGCTGGTGGCACCGGGGCAGGTGCCAGGTGAGTGGGCAGTGGAGGAAGCCACCAGAGACACAGAACCCACAGAATTGGTGGCACCGGGGCAGGTGCCAGGTGAGGACACTGAGTGGGCATTAGAGGAGACCCCCAGAGCCGCAGAGCTGGCGGTGGGCACGGGCAGGAGGGTGGAGCTGGAGGACACACTGCCAGACTGCACCCCCCTGCACCTCTACCGGGAGGAGATGATGATGGGGACACCCAGCCCAAACCCTGCAGAGAGCGAGGAGACCCCAGGGACAGCTCCTGTGTGTGCCACAGCCCAGCAGGGTGAAGGGTGGCAGCAAGGGAGGGACCAGCCACTGACTGCCAGCGTGCCAGAGAGCCCCGAACGGGAGGAAGAGGAGGCTGAGGAGGAAGGTTATTTCATGGTCTCTGCTCCCAACCAAGAGGTGTCCAGCTCAGAGGAAGCTGAGATCCCTGAGGACTTTGAAGAAATTCAAGTGGAAGCAGCTGAAGGTGGCCAAGATGATCTGGGGGCTCCTGGGGAAGCATCTCCACGGCCAGAGGGCACAGAGCACCTGGAGGTGCTTGCTGCAGGAGCAGATGAGGGTATGGAGGTGCCCACTGAGGAACTTGAGGTGCCAGAGGATGAGGAGGGCACAGCTGAGCTGGAGGAAGGCCCAGAAGAAGATCCCAGCTGCCCTGGGGTGATGGAACCATCAGCTGGAGGTTCTGGTGAGCCAGCCCAGGGTGCCACAGCATGGCAGGGACCAGAGCACCCAGAAGATCTGGCTGCTGATCCAGATGAGGGTATGGAGGTGCCCACTGAGGAACCCGAGGTGCCAGAGGATGAGGAGGGCACAGCTGAGCTGGAGGAAGGCCCAGAAGAAGATCCCAGCTGCCCTGGGGTGATGGAACCATCAGCAGGAAGTTCTGGTGAGCCAGCCCAGGGTGCCACAGGCTCTGCAGCATGGCAGGGACCAGAGCAGCCAGAAGATCCAGATGAGGAGCTCCACAGCACAGCTGGGCCGGAGGAAGGCCCAGAAGAAGATCCCACCTGCCTGGGGGTGGTGGAACCATCATCAGGAGGTTCTGGTGAGCCAGCCCAGGGTGCCACAGCATGGCAGGGACCAGAGCACCGAGAAGATCCAGATGAGGAGCTCCACAGCAGAGCTGAGCTGGAGGGGGATGGCACTGGAGCAACAACCACGCTGGGGCTGGCAGGGCAGGAGGAGGAGGAGGAGGAAGATGAGGATGAGCCCAGCACAGCTCTCCATGACACAGCCGAGGCCACAGCAGAGCTCCAGGCCCAGGCAGTGCCTGATGAAGCAGAGAAGGCTCTGGAAGAGCAGCCAGGCATGGAGGAGGAAGCCGTGGGCAGTGAGAGCCCTCCTTGCCCTGCGCCGGGGCAGGGAGACTCTCCAGAGGTGCTCCCAGACATCCCCGACACAGCTGAGCTGCCAGTGGAGCTCATGAAAGCCTCAGGCATTTTGGAAATAGTGGAGCAGGCGCTGGAGTTCAACCAGGAGCTGATGGGGGCGAGGGTGGCAGAGACTGGGCAGGGTCCTGGCGGGAGAGAGCTCTCCTGGGATGGAGGGGAACACCCTGAGCCCTGCCGGGATGGAGGGGAACACTCTGAGCTCCCCCGGGATGGAGGGGAACACCCTGAGCTCTGCCGGGATGGAGGGGAACACTCTGAGCTCTGCCGGGATGGAGGGGAACACCCTGAGCTCTGCCGGGATGGAGGGGAACACCCCGAGCTCTGCCGGGATGGAGGGGAACACTCTGAGCTCTCCCAGGATGCAGAGGAAGACCCCAAACCCTCCCAGGATGCAGAGGAAGGCTCTCAGTTCCCCCGGGATGCAGAGGAAGGCTCTGAGCTCTCCCCGGATGCAGAGGAAGACCCCAAACTCTCCCGGGATGCAGAGGAAGGCTCTGAACTGTCCCGGGATGCAGAGGAACACCCCGAGCTCTCCCAGGATGCAGGAGAACACTCTGAGGATGCAGAGGAACACCCCAAACACTCCCAGGATGCAGAGGAAGGCTCTGAATTGTCCCGGGATGCAGAGGAAGGCTCTGAATTCCCCCGGGATGCAGAGGAAGGCTCGGAACTGTCCCGAGATACAGAGGAACATCCCGAGCTCTGCCAGGATGCAGAGGAACACCCCAAACACTCCCAGGATGCAGAGGAAGGCTCTCAGTTCCCCCGGGATGCAGAGGAAGGCTCCAAACTCTCCCAGGATGCAGAGGAAGGCTCTCAGTTCCCCCGGGATG
This sequence comes from Agelaius phoeniceus, assembly GCF_051311805.1. Lineage (NCBI taxonomy): Eukaryota > Metazoa > Chordata > Aves > Passeriformes > Icteridae > Agelaius > Agelaius phoeniceus. The sequence continues at coordinate 2,574,461 of NC_135295.1, forward strand.
CAGAGGAAGGCTCCAAATTCCCCCGGGATGCAGAGGAAGGCTCTGAGCTGTCCCGGGATGTAGAGGAAGACCCCAAACTCCCCCGGGATGCAGAGGAAGACCCCGAGCTGTCCCGGGATGCAGAGGAAGACCCCGAGCTGTCCCGGGATGCAGAGGAACACCCCGAGCTGTCCCGGGATGCAGAGGAACACCCCGAGCTGTCCCGGGATGCAGAGGAAGACCCCGAGCTGTCCCGGGATGCAGAGGAAGGCTCCTCCCTCTCCTCATCCAGCGAGGAGGAGCCCACGGTGCAGGAGGCCCCGGCGGCGGTGCGGGAGGGTGAGCTCCGGGCTCAGAACGGGCTGCACCGCCAGCCCAGCCTGGAGGAGCTGCCCGAATTCACCGAGGAGCTGCTGAACGGCACCTCCAGCGCTGCCCCCGCACAGGAGATGCCCTCAGAGCCCGCGGGGGTGATGCCAGCACCGGCCCCCAGCCCTGGGGACGGCAGCCTCAGGGCGAAGCAGCTGAGCCCCGTGTCCCCTGCTCTGGGGGACGATGTCCTGAGCCCCAGAGCCCAGCAGCAGCCCTGCTCCTCAGGGGACGACTGACAGAAGCTTCTGGTAGCTCCTTCCTGCCGGAACCCGGTGCCCTCCCCGTCCCACCCGCTCCTGATGCTTCCCCATCTCCCTGTGGGTTTTTAATGTGTTTGTGTGGATGTTTTGCACCCCTTTCCAGAGTGAAGAACCACCAAGTTCTGTTGCCCCCCTCACAGCCCACCCAAATTCTCGTGTTTGCCCTGCTTCATTTTGAGTTTCCTCCTGGGTGGGTTGCCGTGGCTGTATTTAATTTAAATTCTGTGTTTCCCCGTTCCCTGCAAGATTCCCTCTCCAAATCCTCCAGGATGTCCAGCTGGAGCTTAGGGACCCCCACAAACCCCCCCTGGGACTCAGCATTTTGGGCTACATCACCCCAGGCTCTGCAGCCTGACCCAGGTGTTTTTAACGTGTTTGTATGGATTTTTTGCACCCCTTTCCAGAGTGAAGAACCACCAAGTTCTGTTGCACCCTCACAAATTCTCATGTTTGCTCTGAGACTCCTGCTTCATTTTGAGTTTCCTCCTGGGTGGGTTGCCTGGAGGAACCCATCTGGTATTTAATTTAAATTCTGTGTTTCCCCACTGCCTGCACTCTTCCCTCTCCAAACTCTCCAGTATTTGCCCCAGGATGTCCAGCTGGGGGTTAGGGACCCTCCCAAACTGCACCCTGGGACTCAGCATTTTGGGCTACATCACCCCAGGCTCCCCCAGCCTGACCCTGGGGGCTGAGCCATGCTGGATGTACCCAAAATTAATTTAATAAAGCCTCATCCTCCCCTCAGGGCTGGCTCTCCTCACTCTGGGGCAGGGGCAGCAGGGCTGGGGATGGCACTGACAGGGAGGGCTGGGATGGTGCCCTGGTGGGGATCCTGGGGGCAGGATCTGGGGGCAGGATGGGTGGGATGGTGCTGCCCCATCTCTGGCACAATGCACAGCCCCAGAGTTTCATGGCCACAGTCCCTGGGGTGGTGCAGCCCCCAGAGCCATGGAAATGGTTGAGCAGGCGCTGGAGCTCAACCAGGAGCTGATGGGGGCAGGGTGGCAGAGGGTGGGCAGGGTCTGCAACCCCGGGACGCTGCTCCAGTGCCAGGGTGGTGCAGCCCAGCAGGGCAGTGCCCCCAGGAGGGTTTTCCCCCATGCCCAGGGTGATGCAGATCCCAGAACAACACCCAGAGGAGATGTTCCCCCATGCCCAGGGTGATGCAGACCTCAGGGGATGTTCCCCCATGCCCAGGGTGATGCAGCCCTCAGGACTATTCAGCCCCCAGGGCAATGCCCCCAGGAGGATTTTCCCCCATTCCCAGGGCAATGCTCCCAGGGGATGTTCCCCATTCCCAAGGCAATGCTCCCAGGGGATGTTCCCCATTCCCAGGGCAATGCCCCCAGGGGATGTTCCCCATTCCCAGGGCAATGCCCCCAGGGGATGTTCCCCATTCCCAGGGCAATGCTCCCAGGGGATGTTCCCCATTCCCAGGGCAGTGCCCCCAGGGGATGTTCCCCATTCCCAGGGCAATGCCTCCAGGATGTTCCCCATTCCCAGGGCAATGCCCCCAGGGGATGTTCCCCATTCCCAGGGCAATGCCCCCAGGGGATGTTCCCCCATTCCCAGGTCAATGTTCCCCCCTATTCCCAGGGCAGTGCCCCCAGGGGATGTTCCCCATTCCCAGGGCAATGCCTCCAGGATGTTCCCCATTCCCAGGGCAATGCCCCCAGGGGATGTTCCCCATTCCCAGGGCAATGCCCCCAGGGGATGTTCCCCATTCCCAGGGCAATGCTCCCAGGGGATGTTCCCCATTCCCAGGGCAGTGCCCCCAGGGGATTGTTCCCCCATTCCCAGGGCAATGCCCCCAGGGGATGTTCCCCCATTCCCAGGTCAATGTTCCCCCCCATTCCCAGGGCAGTGCTCCCAGGGGATGTTCCCCATTCCAAGGGTGCTGCAGCTCCCAGGGGATGTTCCCCATTCCCATGGCAATGCCCCCAGGGGATGTTCCCCATTCCCAAGGCAATGCTCCGAGGGGATTGTTCCCCCATACCCAGGGCAATGTTCTCCCCCATTCCCAGGGCAATGCTCCCAGGGGATGTTCCCCATTCCCAGGGCAATGCCCCCAGAAGGGTTTTCTCCAATTCCCAGGGCAATGTTCCCCCCCATTCCCAGGGCAATGCCCCCAGGGGATGTTCCCCATTCCCAGGGCAATGCCCCCAGGAAAGTGTTCCCCCATTCCCAGGGCAATGCTCCTGGGGGATGTTGCCCCATTCCCAAGGTGGTGCAGCCCTCAGGACTATTCAGCCCCCAGGGCAATGCCCCCAGGAGGATTCCCCCCCATTCCCAGGGCAATGCTCCCATGGGATGTTCCCCATTTCCAAGGCAATGCCCCCAGGGGATGTTCCCCATTCCCACGGCAATGCTCCCAGGGGATTGTTCCCCCATTCCCAGGGCAGTGCTCCCATGGGATTGTTCTCCATTCCCAGGGCAATGTCCCCAGGAGGATTCTCCCCCATTCCCAGGGCAATGCTCCCAGGATGTTCCCCCATTCCCAGGGCAATGCTCCCAGGGGATGTTCCCCATTCCCAGGGTGCTGCAGCCCTCAGGGGATGTTCCCCCACTCCCAGGGCAATGCCCCCAGGATGTTCCCCCATTCCCAGGGCAATGCTCCTGGGGGATGTTGCCCCATTCCCAAGGTGGTGCAGCCCTCAGGACTATTAAGCCCCCAGGGCAGTGCCCACAGGAGGATTCTCCCCCATTCCCAGGGCAATGTTCCCCCCCATTCCCAGGGCAATGCCCCCAGGGGATGTTCCCCATTCCCAGGGCAATGCCCTCAGGGGATGTTCCCCATTCCCAGGGCAATGTTCTCCCCCATTCCCAGGGCAATGCTCTCCCCCATTCCCAGGGCAATGCTCCCAGTGGATGTTCCCCATTCCCAGGGCAATGCCCTCAGGGGATGTTCCCCATTCCCAAGGCAATGCCCCCAGGGGATTGTTCCCCCATGCCCACGGCGATGCACGGCACAACCCGCACACCCCGGGAACCACCAGAACGCCGTGAGGACCCCCCGAGCCGGAGGGCGGTGGGTACAGGGGGGCTGTGCAGGGCTCAATCGCCCCGTTGTGCAGCCGGGCGTGGGGAGAGGCGCATAAATCAGCACACAGCCGAAAGAACGGGCTCCTTTATGCCGGGCAAAGGGCTGAGTCACAGCCGGACGGGGCACACGCTGACTCGGGCGGCCCTGGCATGGCTGGCACCCGCGGGGGTGCTCAGCATCACCCTGCCCGTCCCCGTGCCCGATTTAGCTCGGTGCTTCCCGCGCCCGGGGATGCTCAGAGCCAGAAGCGATAAGAACCCGACATCGAGCTGCCTTCCTCCCCCCGAGAAACCCCCGAGAAAGCCCCGAGAAAGCCCCGGCCCCCTCCTCTCCTGAAGGCGACAGATTCCTTTTAAGGTGAAACTCCAACGGATCCAAACACCCTAAGGAAAAAAAAAAATTTAAAAAAATATCCCCTTGTGATGAGTTTAATCAGGCGCCGAGCCTGCGTTCCATCACACAGCCCCGCAGCAGCGCCCCCCGAGCCCCCCGAGGGGTCCCCAAAGCTGGGGGGTCCCGGCAAGGGGGTGGAGGATGCTGAGGAGGAGACGGAGACGGCTCGGGCCGTGCGGGGGGTGACATTCCTGGCGAAATGAATCCGCATTCCTGCGGCGCTGACAGCGATCAGGGGGCACAGATGGCGGGGGAGGGGAGCCCCTTCCTCCCACAGCAGCAGGAGGAGGAGGAGGAGGAGGAGGGGAGGAAGCGGTGAAAGCTCGGAGCCAGCCGGGGGGATGGGGGACAGTGCCGGGGCCTTTGGGGAAGAGCCGGGTCTGGGCGGTGCCCGAGGGACCGGCACCAAGAGTGTCCCCAATAGGACAAAAATGTCCCCAACAGGACTGAGAGTGTCCCCAAAGAGATTGAGAGTGTCCCCAATGGGAGTGAGAGTGTCCCCAAAAGGACTGAGAGTGTCCCCAACAGGACTGAGAGTGTCCCCAAAGGGATTGAGAGTGTCCCCAACAGAACTGAGAGTGTCCCCAAAGGGATTGAAAATGTCCCCAACAGGATTGAGAGTGTCCCCAATGGGAGTGAGAGTGTTCCCAAAGGGATTGAGAGTGTCCCCAACAGGATTGAGAGTGTCCCCAACAGGACTGAGAGTGTCCCCAATGGGAGTGAGAGTGTCCCCAAAGGGATTGAGAGTGTCCCCAACAGGATTGAGAATGTCCCCAAAGAGATTGAGAGTGTCCCCAACAGGACTGAGAGTGTCCCCAAAGGGATTGAAAATGTCCCCAAAGAGATTGAGAGTGTCCCCAAAAGGATTGAGAGTGTCCCCAACAGGACTGAGAGTGTCCCCAACAGGACTGAGACTGTCCCCAAAGGGATTGAAAATGTCCCCAACAGGACCAAAAATGTCCCCAACAGGACAAAAAAATGTCCCCAACGGGAGCGAGAGTGTCCCCAACAGGACTAAGAATGTCCCCAAAGGGATTGAGAGTGTCCCAAACAGGACTGAGAGTGTCCCCAACAGGATTGAGACTGTCCCCAACAGGATCGAGAGTGTCCCCAGCAGGACCAAGAGTGTCCCCAAAGGCATTGAGTGTGTACCAACAGGAGTAAGGGTGTCACTGGAGGGACCAAATGTGTCCCCAACAGGACCAAGAGTGTCCCCAAAGGGGTTGAGTGTGTCCCCAACAGGACAGAGTGTGTCCCTGATGTGACCCAGCCTGTTCCCAGTGAGATGAGGGATGTCCCTCATGGGATCAGGAGTGCTCCCAGTGGGACCTGGGCTGTCCCTCAGCACTGTGTGACCACAACAGGACCAAACACGACCCTGGGGGGACCAAACACAACCCTGGGGGGACCAAATGTGACCCTGGGGGAACCAAATGTGAACCTGGGGGGACCAAACACAACCCTGGGGGGACCAAATGTGACCCTGGGGGAACCAAACATGACCCTGGGGGTACCAAATGTGACCCTGGGGGACCAAATGTGACCCTGGGGGGACCAAATGTGACCCTGGGGGGACCAAACGTGACCCTGGGGGGACCAAATGTGACCCTGGGGGGACCAAACACGACCCTGGGGGGACCAAATGTGACCCTGGGGGGACCAAATGTGACCCTGGGGGGACCATACACAACCCTGGGGGAACCAAATGTGACCCTGGGGGTACCAAAAGTGACCCTGGGGGTACCAAACACGACCCTGGGGGGACCAAACATGACCTTGGGGAAACCAAATGTGACCCTGGGGGTACCAAATGTGACCCTGGGGGTACCAAATGTGACCCTGGGGGTACCAAACACAACCCAGGGGGGACCAAAAGTGACCCTGGGGGTACTAAACACAACCCTGGGGGTACCAAAAACAACCCAGGGGGGACCAAAAGTGACCCTGGGGGACCAAGCGTGACCCTGGGGGGACCAAATGTGACCCTGAGGGAACCAAACGTGACCCTGAGGGAACCAAACGTGACCCTGGGGGGACCAAACGTGACCCTGGGGGTACCAAACGTGACCCTGGGGGGACCAAATGTGACCCTGGGGGGACCAAACACAACCCTGGGGGGACCAAACGTGACCCTGGGGTGACCATACACAACCCTGGGGGTACCAAACACAACCCTGGGGGGACCAAAAGTGACCCTGGGGGTACCAAATGTGACCCTGGGGGTACCAAATGTGACCCTGGGGGGACCAAACGTGACCCTGGGGGACCAAACGTGACCCTGGGGGTACCAAACGTGACCCTGGCGGGGACACGGGTGCCTGGGTCACCCCCTGACCGCCCTGCTGGGGCTGCACCTCGCTCCCTGACCCCAAATCCCATCAGACCCAAGCAGGGTGCTCAGGCCCCATGGGCAGCACCCACTGGGGGGGTGCACACGGGCAGATTTTGGGGACCACGCCGATTTTGGGGGGGGCTGAAAAGAGCAGTGCCAGCGCCCTGCCCTCAAACCCCGCTCACACCCGGGACACCGAGCGTGCAAAGGGGGGGTCCCGGGGGCCTGGGGAGGGGGGGGAGCCTCCAATTGTTGCCTGGGCTGGAGCTTTGAGAGCCCCTGGAGCCCCCCCGCAGCCTGGGCCCCCGCCAGACAGGGCAGGGCTTTGTTTCCTGCCAGCCTGGGCCAGGGGATTTCAATGGAGCCCGCACAAAAAGCTCCCTGTGGGGTGAGCCCGCGCCGGGCCAGGGAGGGGGGAGAGGCGGGATGACCTCAGCCATGACTTCATCCCTCTCCCAGCTCCCAAAATTCGTGGGAACCTTATAAGGAAAGGACTAAAAATACAGCGGGAGGGGGCTCGGGCAGCCCCCGCTCCCCCTCCCCAAAAGGGGTTTGGGCTGGGGCCGCCAGAGCCGAGGGGGATGCGCGGTGGGGACGTTGTAGGAGTGAGGTTCTTGTGGGTGGAGTGATAAAATTATCCTTTGTTCCTTCAAAAAGCGCCCTGGTTTAGAAAAGGAAGTGAGTTTTTGTGGTCAAACCAATCAGCGCTGAGATTTGGACGTTTGAAAGAGGCTCAGAAGTTTCTCTCTTCCATTGAGTGAAAAGACACCTCACAGGACTTAGGGGACTTCAAATTTATAGATAGCTGATGAAACAAGCCAAAAAATCTGCCTGGGCAATTAACTAGAAAAGGATATGAGCACAGAAATTAAAGACTTTTGTGAGGTGTTTCGCTAAGAGCAAGAACCTCTGGCTCTTAGCTTGGTTTTTCTGTTTGTTATTTTGCTTTTTATTAAACCTTTTTGTTTCCAGCAATGCAACAGAAGCCATCCAGCTGATTTTTGTGCTTCCAAGGGTATCTGAGCTATCTTGGGTGTGTTCTAGACCTCCAAGAACTCATTAGAGCTGGCTTGAAGAAGCTCCTACAACAGGGACAATGCTGTTAATAGGAACCCTGTCAATAACCACAATCCTTATAACAGGGACCCTGTTGCTCTGATTTTTTAAGATTTTCTAAGCTTTTTGACGTTTACATTCTTGTAACGAACTTTCTCACACACTTTCTGTAAATAAATTTATTGTTTTGCATTCTTTTATAGAAGAAGAGAAATTTAGTGAACTGTTGGATTGTGTGGCACTGTCACCCTCCAATCCACTGTCACTTTTAGAAATCCATAAATGCTGGAGTCAGAATTAAACTCCTCTCTTTTTTGCCTTGAAAACAACAATTTTTATGCCTCCAAGGGTATCTGAGCTATCTTGGGTGTGTTTTAGACCTCCAAGAGCTCATTAGAGCTGGCTTGAAGAAGCTCCTACAACAGGGACAATGCTGTTAATAGGAACCCTGTTAATAACCACAATCCTTATAACAGGGACTCTGTTGCTCTGATTTTTTAAGATTTTCTAAGCTTTTTGATATTTACATTCATCAATGTACATTAAATTTACAATACATTCTTGTAACGAACTTTCTCACACGCTTTCTGTAAATAAATTTATTGTTTTGCATTCTTTTATAGAAGAAGAGAAATTTAGTGAACTGTTGGACTGCCTGGTGTCATTGGAGAGGTGGCACTGTCACCCTCCAACCCACTGTCACTTTTAGAATGCTGGAGTCAGAATTAAACTCCTCTCTTTTTTGCCTTGAAAGCAGCAATGTGTGCGCTCGCGTTGTTTCATGCCCGACACTGACAGCACCCCAAAATCCCGATTGCAGAGCGGAGCAGGGCTGTGGGTGACCCCAGGGTGACGCCCCCATCCCCACAGCGCTGTCCCGTCCCGTGGCACCTCCGGGACACAGCGAGAGGCGGCTCGGTCCCCTCGGGGCCGCCCTTCACCGGGTCAGAGCCGGGAATAGCTCCCGGTGGCTGTGATCGGCTCCCGGCGGCTCCGGGGGCTCGGGGGGCTCGGGGGGCTCGGGGGGCGGCCCAGCTGCCGGGCCGTGACCCCGCAGCCCCGGCCGTGCCCCCGCTCGGCGGCAGCTGCTGCCAGCCCCGGGCGGGGCCGGTGCTGCCCCGGGGCAACCGCGCCGGGAATGCGCGCCTGGAGCCGTCCGTCAGCGGCGGGAGGGGGATGGAGCCCCGGGACAGGCACCCCATTGATGGGGGGTGCACCCCATTGATGGGACAGGGCACCCTGATTGATGGGGGATGCATCCCGATTGATGGGGGATGCACCCCATTGATGGGACAGGGCACCCTGATTGATGGGGGATGCACCTCGATTGATGGGGGATGAACCCCGATTGATGGGGGATGAACCCCATTGATGGGACAGGGCACCCTGATTGATGGGGGATGCACCCCGATTGACGGGACAGGGTACCCCGATTGATCGGGGATGCACCCCGATTGATGGGGGATGAACCCCATTGATGGGGGATGAACCCCATTGATGGGGGATGCACCCATTGATGGGGGATGTACCCCGATTGATGGGGGATGAACCCCGATTGATGGGACAGGGAACCCCATTGATGGGGGGTGCACCTCATTGATGGGACAGGGCACCCCATTGATGGGGGATGCACCCCATTGATGGGACAGTGCACCTTGATTGATGGGGGATGTACCCCCCGGGACAGGGCACCCCATTGATGGGGGATGCACCCCGATTGATGGGGGATGCACCCCGATTGATGGGGGATGCACCCCGATTGATGGGACAGGGCACCCCGATTGATGGGGGATGCACCCCGATTGATGGGACAGGGCACCCCGATTGATGGGGGATGAACCCCCCGGGACAGGGCACCCCATTGATGGGGGATGCACCCCATTGATGGCGGATGTACCCCATCGATGGGGGATGTACCCCGATTGATGGGGGATGCACCCCGATTGATGGGACAGAGCACCCCATGCATGGGGGGTGCACCCCATTGATGGGGGATGAACCCCATTGATGGGACAGGGCACCTTGATTGATGGGGGATGTAGCCCCCGGGACAGGGCACCCCATTGATGGAGGATGCACCCCATTGATGGGACAGGGCACCCCATTGATGGGGGATGTACCCCGATTGATGGGACAGGGCATCCCATTGATGGAGGATGCACCCCATTGATGGGACAGTACACCCTGATTGATGGGGGATGTACCCCGATTGATGGGGGATGAACCCCGATTGATGGGACAGGGCACCCCGATTGATGGGGGATGTGCCCCATGGATGGGACAGGGCACCCCATTGATGGGGGATGAACCCCCCGGGACAGGGCACCCCATTGATGGGGGATGTACCCCTATTGATGGGGGATACACCCCATTGATGGGACAGTGCACCCCAATCCTCGGGACAGTGCACCCCGATTGATGGGACAGGGCACCCCATTGATGGGACAGGGCACCCCGATTGATAGGGGATGCACCCCTCGGGACAGGGCACCCCATTGATGGGGGATGCACCCCATTGATGGGACAGGGCACCCCATTGATGGGGGATGAACCCCGATTGATGGGACAGTGCACCCCGATCCCCAGGACAAGGCACCCTGATTGCTGGGGGATGCACCCTGATTCCTGGGACACTGCACCCCGGTTCTGGGTGATGCACCCCGATTGCTGGGGTGATGCAGCCCCGGAGTGATGCACCCCGATTCCTGGGACAATGCACCCCGATTCTGGGTGATGCACCCCGGTTTCTGGGTGATGCACCCCGGTTTCTGGGTGATGCAGTCCCCAGAGTGAGGTACCCTGATCTCTGGGACACTGCACCTCGGTTCCTGGGTGATGCACCCCGATTCCTGGGCTGATGCAGCCCCAGAGTGAGGTACCCCCGGGGTGATGCCCCCCAATCTCCGGGGCTGCCTTCCCGTTCCCAGGTTGATTCACCCCCCCCCGGGTTGGTGTTTGCCATTCCTGGGGGCACAAATTGCCCCTGGGGCAACGTTACCCCATTGCTGGAGTGGTGATTGCCCCTGGTGGGGCACGGGGACATGGGGGGTGGCACACGGGTGTGGCACGGGGACACGGGTGTGGCACGGGGACATGGGGCGTGGCACAGGGACACAGGATTGGCACAGGGACACAGGGTGTGGCACAATGACATGGGGCATGGCACAGGGGTGTGGCACAGGGACACGGGTGTGGCACAGGGACACGGGATTGGCACAGGGACATGGGTGTGGCACATGGGTGTGGCACAGGAACATGGGGTATGGCACGTGTGTGTGGCACAGGGACACGGGATTGGCACAGGGACATGGGTGTGGCACAGGGGTGTGGCACAGGGACACGGGATTGGCACAGGGACACGGGTGTGGCACGGGGACATGGGGTGTGGCACAGGGGTGTGGCACAGGGACACAGGATTGGCACAGGGACACAGGGTGTGGCACAGGGGTGTGGCACAGGGACACGGGATTGGCACAGGGACACAGGGTGTGGCACAGGGGTGTGGCACAGGGACACGGGATTGGCACAGGGACACAGGGTGTGGCACATGGGTGTGGCACAGGGGTGTGGCACAGGGACACGGGGTGTGGGCACACGGGGTGTGGCACAGGGACACGGTGGGGGTGGCACAGGGACGCAGAATGTGGGATATGGGCACGGAGTGCGGCACAGGGACATGGATGTGGCACAGGGACATAGGGTGTGGCACATGGGTGTGGCACATGGGTGTGGCACAGGGACACTGGGCAGGTGGCACAGGGACACAGAATGTGGGACATGGGCACGGGATGTGCCACAGGGACATGGGGTGTGGCACATGGGTGTGGCACATGGGTGTGGCACAGGGACATGGATGTGGCACAGGGACATAGGGTGTGGCACAGGGGTGTGGCACAGGGACATGGGGTGTGGGCACACGAGGTGTGGCACAGGGACACGGTGGGGGTGGCACAGGGACGCAGAATGTGGGATATGGGCACGGAGTGCGGCACAGGGACATGGATGTGGCACAGGGACATAGGGTGTGGCACATGGGTGTGGCACATGGGTGTGGCACAGGGACACTGGGCAGGTGGCACAGGGACACAGAATGTGGGACACGGGCATGGAGTGTGGCACAAGGACATGGGTGTGGCACATGGGTGTGGCACATGGACATGGATGTGGCACAGGGACATAGGGTGTGGCACAGGGGTGTGGCACATGGGTGTGGCACAGGGACATGGATGTGGCACAGGGGCATAGGGTGTGGCACAGGGGTGTGGCACAGGGACACGGGGCAGGTGGCACATGGGCACACGGGGTAGGGAAAAACCCCAGCCCCAGCTCCCACACAGCAGCACCGTGCCTCAGTTTCCCTTCTCACCCAGCCACAGGCAGGATGGGGATGAGCCCAGAGTGGGGAGAGGAGGAGCCCCCCCAGAGCCCCCCTGATTTCTGTACCCCCCGGGGGACATCAGGGATGGGCACAGCGAGCACGGAGGTGACAGCTGGACAAGCACAGGTGACACGGTGACACAGTGGGGCCGTGTCCCCCCACCCCAGGGCTGGCCCTGAGCCCTGTGCCAAGCCCAGTCCCAGTGCCCAGGGGAGGTTTGGGGGGCACGGTGCCAGGCCAGGGGCACGTGCTGGGGACAGGATGTGACAGCAGCCAGCCCTGAGTCACCACTGGCCACCGGATCCAGCTGGGGAGGGACAGGAGGGGACAGGAAGGGACAGGAAGGGACAGGAAGGGACAGGAGGGGACAGGAAGGGCCCTTGGCTCCAGCCCCTTGTCCCCAACAGCTCCCACAGTGGGGCTGGGGGCTCATTCCCAGTTTGGGGCTCCATTCCCAGTTTGGGGCTCATTCCCAGTTTGGGGCTCCATTCCCAGTTTGGGGGCTCCATTCCCAGTTTGGGGACCCCCTTCCCAGTCTAAGGACCCCACTCCCAGTTTGGGGGCTCCATTCCCAGTTTGGGGACCCCCTTCCCAGTCTAAGGGCCCCACTCCCAGTATTGGGGACTCCATTCCCAGTTTGGGGGCTCCATTCCCAGTTTGGGGGCTCCATTCCCAGTCTAAGGACCCCATTCCCTGTTCAGAGCCCCCATTCCCAGTTCAGAGCCCCCATTCCCAGTTTGGGGGCTCCATTCCCAGTCTAAGGGCCCCATTCCCAGTTTGGGAACCATGTGGCCAGTTTGGGGATTCCATTCCCAGTTTCAATACCATTTTCCCAGTTTGGGCACCTCTTTCCCAGTTTGGAATTCCCATTTTCACTTTTGGATACCCTTTTCCCAGTTCCAGTCTGGGGACTGTGTGTCCAGTTTGGGACCCCATTCCCAGTTTGGGAACCCTATGAGACCCTGTTCCCTCTTTGGGGACCCTGCTCCCAGTTTGGGGACCCCATTCCCAGTTGGGAACCATGTGCCCAGCTTAGGAACTCCATTCCCTGTTTAGAGTCCCCATTCCCAGTTTAGAAACTCCATTCCCAGTTTAGAATCCCCATTCCCAGTTTAGAAACTTTATTCCCAGTTCAGGGAGCCTACTCTCAGTTTGGGAACCCTGTGCCCAGTTTAGAATCCCCATTCCCAGTTTAGAATCCCCATTTCCACTTGAGAGACCCCATTCCCAATTTAGAGACCCCACTCCCAGTTTAGAATCCCCAATCCCAGTTTAGAGACCCTGCTGCCAGTTTAGAATCACCAATCCCAGTTTAGAAACTCCATTCCCAGTTTAGAATCCCCAATCCCAGTTTAGAGACCCCACTCCCAGTTTAGAATCCCCATTCCCAGTTTAGAAACTCCATTCCCAGTTTTAAGACCCCATTTCCAGTTTAGAGCTCCCATTCCCAGTTTGAAGAGCCCATTCCCAGTTCAGAGCCCCCATTCCCAGTTCAGAGTCCCCATTCCCAGTTCAGAGCCCCCGTTCCCAGTTCAGAGCCCCCGTTCCCAGTTCAGAGCCCCTATTCCCAGTTCAGAGCCCCCATTCCCAGTTCAGAGCCCCTATTCCCAATTCAGAGCCCCCGTTCCCAGTTCAGAGTCCCCATTCCCAGTTCAGAGCCCCCATTCCCAGTTCAGAGCCCCCATTCCCAGTTCAGAGCCCCTGTTCCCAGTTCAGAGTCCCCATTCCCAGTTCAGAGCCCCCATTCCCAGTTCAGAGCCCCTGTTCCCAGTTCAGAGCCCCCGTTCCCAGTTCAGAGCCCCTATTCCCAGTTTGAGGAGCCTATTCCCAGTTCAGAGCCCCCGTTCCCAGTTCAGAGTCCCCATTCCCAGTTCAGAGCCCCCGTTCCCAGTTCAGAGCCCCCGTTCCCAGTTCAGAGTCCCCATTCCCAGTTCAGAGCCCCCGTTCCCAGTTCAGAGCCCCTATTCCCAGTTTGAGGAGCCTATTCCCAGTTCAGAGCCCCTATTCCCAGTTCAGAGTCCCCATTCCCAGTTCAGTGTCCCCGTTCCCAGTTCAGAGCCCCCCTTCCCAGTTCAGAGTCCCCATTCCCAGTTCAGAGCCCCCATTCCCATTTCAGAGCCCCCATTCCCATTTCAGAGCCCCTATTCCCAGTTCAGAGTCCCCATTCCCAGTTCAGAGCCCCCATTCCCAGTTCAGAGCCCCCGTTCCCAGTTCAGAGCCCCCGTTCCCAGTTTGGGGTGCCCATGCCAGCCCCTGCCCCCTCCCAGTGCCCCAGGGCACCTCCTCAGGCTGGAATTCTCTGGGATTCCGGGCCCAGCTGCCCCGGGGCTCCTGTGGGGCAGCAGCTGCCACCAGGGCTTGGGTTTCAGCCGGGGGAGGGGGGATTGATCCCTGTGGGACCCCCCCAGCCCACCCTGAACCCCCCCCCGGAGCCAGAGGGGCCCAGCCTGGCCAAACCTGGCTGGGTGGGGCAGCAGGGCTGGGCTGGAGCTTGGGGAGGGGGTGGCAGGGGGTCCCAGCACCCCCAAAGCCCACCAGAACCTCTGGAACCTTCCTCCTCCTCCTCCTCCTCTTTCTTCTCCTCCTCCTCCTCCCCAGGGGTCCCAGGTCAGAGCCTGGCCCAGCCTGGCCTGAGGCCACAGTGGGGGCTCAGGGGGGCACCAGGGTTAGGTCCCCCCCAGCTGAGTGGGGACAAAGGGAATGGGAAGGTCCTAGATCCTGGTCCAGACCCCAGACCCACAGTTCTGACCCCAGACCCACAGTTCTGACCCTTGGTTCAGACCCCAGACCCCAGTTTCGACCCCAGCCCCCCAGTTCACACCCCTGGAAATACCCCAGACCCCAGTTCTGACCCCTGGTTCAGACCCCAGCCCCCCAGTTCTGAGCCCTGGAGAGACCCCAGCGCCCCAGTTCTGAGCCCTGGAGAGACCCCAGACCCCCAGTTCTGCCCCCTGGTTACACCCCCAGTTCTGCCCTCTGGACAGACCCCAGCCCCCCAATTCAGGCCCATGGCCAGACCCCAGACCCCCAGTTCTGACCCCTGGAGAGACCCCAGACCCCAGTTCTACCCCCTGGTTTGGACCCCAGCCCCCCAGTTGTAACCCCTGGTTCAGTTCCCAGCTCCCAGTTATGCCCCCTGGAAAGACCCCAGCCCCCCAGTTGTGACCCCTGGTTCAGACTCCAGTTCTGCTCCCTGGCCACCTCCCAGCCCCCCAGTTCTGCCCCCCCAGACAGGCCCTGGTTCCCCAGTTCAGACCCCCCTCAGCTCATCCCTCAGACCCCTCCCCACTCCTGCCCCCCCTCCTGCTAACAAACCCCATTTGGGGAGGGGGAGCACAACCAGGAACACCCAGAAAGGCTCTGTTGGGCACCCTCAGGGCACGGGGGGGACAGAGCAGAGACCCCCGGGGCCCCCCACCCTCAGTGTAAGCTCCCCAGGCCCCCCCATCACCCTTTTAGGACCCCCAGAAAGGAACCTGGGGCTGCCAGGGACCCCCTGGGACCCGCCCTGTGATTCCTTGCCCTGGTTACCCTCACTGGGACCCTCAGGATCCTCCTCAGGACCCCCTTGTGACCATCCGGGACCCCCGGAACAGCCCCTGGGACCCCCGAAACCCCCGGGAGCCCCTCGAGCCTCTCCCGTGACCCCACCCAGAACTCCCGGTGTCCCCACCCCAGCACCCCGAAACTCCCCCAGTGTCACCCCCATGTCCCCCCCACCCACGCCACGCCCAGTGCCACACCCGTTACCACGCCCCCATATGACGTCACGTTCTCTTAGTCCCGCCCACCATATTGGTCCCGCCCACTGCCCCGCCCTCCGCGCGCCCCGCGCGCCCCCTGCCGGACTCCCGCCGCACCTGCACTCACCACTCTCCCCTCTGATTGGCTACCCGCTCCCAGCCAATGAGAGACAAGGAGTCAACACCCAGCCGCTGTCTCAGCCAATCGCAACGCGAAGCGGCGCCCCGCCTCCCGAGCGGGCAAGCACCGCCCCTACAGCCAATCAGCGCCGGGCCCGCAGGGTGATGGGCGGGCACAGGAGGGCGTTTCCACCAATGGGCGCGGCGTGCGGCGCGGCGGGGGCGGGGTTAGCGCGGCGGCTTCCAGAGAGTTCGGAGACGGCGGCGGAGCGGCGGCGGCGGCGGTGAGTGGCGGGGGGGCGGCCCCGGGACCCCGCGACCCCGCCGCGACCCCCGGACCCCCCCGGGCTCTCCTCGACCTCCCCGCGACCCCCGCCCCGCCCGTGTCAACGGGGGCCCGGCCCGCACAGCCCCGAGCCGGCTCCTCGGGGTGCCCTGGGGGCCTGCAGGGCTCGGGGGGGGCTCTGAGGCGACCCCTCCTCCGGGAGCACCGGGCTGGGCTCCGCTCCGCCGCTCCGGTGTGCGGTGTGGGGGCATCCCGGGCTGTGGACGGGCTGTCACCGTGTCACCTCCTCCCGGTACCCCCGGTGCGCGACCCGCGGGGCCGAACTGCCCCTCACGGGGTTCCTGGGCTGGGGCGACCCCGCTCGAAGGTCCCGGGCCCAGCCTCGGTCCCGGGGGTCTCGGGGGACAGACCCCGCTCCAGCCAAGGGGATCCCGCCTTGCACTGCCCCGGACGGACCGGCCCCGGGGGACAGTCCCCGCTGCGGTCGCGGGGAGCCGCTCCGCAGTGGGAAGCGGGGGTTATTTACCCGGGCGCTCCCCGCGTCCCCCCGTGTCGCACGATAAACGTGTCCCCACCCCACGCGGGGCTTATCGGCTGTGACACATGGCCCGGGGGGGACCGGGCACCCCCGAGCCCGCCCCTCCTTGCCGGACCCCCGTGCGGTGCCTGGCTGTCCCCGGTGGCACCGGTTCGGACATCCCCTGTCACCCGCTGTGCATGAGGGACAGCAGGGATCAAAGCATTTTGGGGGGGACGGGACTTGGGGTCCACTTGGAGGAGCCCCGTGTGGGGTTGTTGTCACCGCCCCTTGTCACACTGCGGGGAAACTGAGGCAGGGCTGTGCATGAGGGACAACAGGGATCAAAGCCTTTTGGGGGGACGGGATTTGGGATCCACCCCTACACATGCAGGAGCCCCGTGTGGGGTCTGGCTGTCGCGTTGTTGTCACCACTTTGTGTCCCACTGCAGGGAAACTGAGGCAGGGCTGTGCAGAGAGAGAGCAGGGATCAAAGCCTTTTGGGGGGACAGGACTTGGGGTCCACTTGCAGGAGCCCTGTGTGGGCTTGTTGTCACCACCTTGTGTCCCACTGTGGGGAAACTGAGGCAGGGCTGTGCATGAGGGACAACAGGGATCAAAGCCTTTTGTGGGGACAGGATTTGGGGTCCATCCCCACACACATGCAAGACCCCTATGTGAGGTCTGGCTGTCGCGTTGTTGTCACCACCTTGTGTCACACTGCAGGGAAACTGAGGCAGGGCTGTGCAGAGGAGGAGCAGGGATCAAAGCCTTTTGGGGTCCATTTGCAGGAGCCTTTTGGGGTGGGTCCATTTGCAGGAGCCTTTTGGGGTCCATTTACAGGAGCCCCGTGTGGGGTCTGTCTGTCACACTGCAGGGAAACTGAGGCAGGGCTGTGCAGGGGAGGAGAAGGGATCAAAGCCTTTTGGGGTCCCATTTACAGGAGCCTTTTGGGGTCCATTTCCAGGAGCCCCGTGTGGTGTCTGTCTGTTGCGTTGTTGTCACCACCCCGTCACACTGCGGGGAAACTGAGGCAGGGCTGTGCAGAGGAGGAGCAGGGAGGGGGTCCTTTTGGGGTCCATTTGCAGGAGCCTTTTGGGGTGGGTCCATTTGCAGGAGCCTTTTGGGGTCCATTTGCAGCAGCCCCATGTGGTGTCTGTCTGTCGTGTTATTGTCACCGCCCGCTGTCCCACTGCGGGGAAACTGAGGCAGGGCTCCAGCAGCGCTCACTCATCGGGGCTTTGGGGCTCACTCAGAGCTCAGGCTGGCTGGCAGTGCCAGGCTCACAGCCCTGTCCTGTCCCAGCAGGTCACAGCAGGCGGGAAGATGGTGAAGGAGACGGGTTACTACGACCTGCTGGGCGTGCGGCCGGGCGCCAGCCTGGACGAGATCAAGCGCGCCTACCGGCGCCTGGCACTGCGCTACCACCCCGACAAGAACCCCAGCGAGGGCGAGCGGGTACGTGCACCCCCCTGACCCCCTCCCAGAGCCCCCCGTGCCCAGCTGACCCCCCTGTCCCCTCCCCAGTTCAAGCAGATCTCCCAGGCCTACGAGGTGCTGTCGGACGCCCACAAACGGGCGCTCTACGACCGCGGCGGCGAGCGCGCCATGAAGGAGGGAGGCCTGGGGGGCCGCGGGGGAGGCGGCGGCTTCGGCTCCCCCATGGACATCTTCGACCTCTTCTTTGGAGGAGGAGTGAGGATGCGTGGCCGGGCAGACAGGAGAGGTGAGGGGCTGAGGAGGGGAGGGAATCGCTGTGAGCCCGGGCTGGGTGAGAGGGGGATGGTGGCCAGCATGCTGCTCACTCAGGAGGTGACAGGAGGAGGTGACAAAGCTGCTGGCATCTCTTGCTGGAGGGGGCTGGTGCCCAGCACAGTGAGGAGGTGACAAACTTGCTGAGACCTTTTGGTGGGAGGGGGCTGGTGCCCAGTGTGCTGCTCACTCAGGGGGTGACAAAGCTGCTGGCGTCTCTTGGTGGGAGGGAGCTGGTGCCCAGTACCATGAGGAGGTGACAAAGCTGTTGGCACCTTTTGGTGGGAGGGGGCTGGTGCCCAGCACAGCACTGGTTTGAAGGAGGTGACAAACCTGATGGGACCTTTTGGTGGGAGAGGGCTGGCACCCAAATGCAGTGTGACATGGGCTCAGGGGGTCGCAGCCCTGCTGGGACCCTGTGTGTCAGTGCTGGTGCCCAGCACAGAGCTGGCTCAGGGGATCCAGCCAGGCTGGGACCTTGGTTTGGGAGGATGCTGGTGCCCAGCACAGAGCTGGCTCAGGGGATCCAGCCAGGCTGGGACCTTGGTTTGAGAGGATGCTGGTGCCCAGCACAGAGCTGGCTCAGGGGATCCAGCCAGGCTGGGACCTTGGTTTGGGAGGATGCTGGTGCCCAGCACAGAGCTGGCTCAGGGGATCCAGCCAGGCTGGGACCTTGGTTTGAGAGGATGTTGGTGCCCAGCACAGAGCTGGCTCAGGGGATCCAGCCAGGCTCCCCAGGCCGTCTCTGCCCCTCCGGCACAGCCCGCTGCAGCTCCTCACCACCCTCATTACTTTCTCCACCTGCCTCTCTTCAAAGGGCCCTTCCCTGTCCCTGTCCCGGCTTTCCCCCGCCGTCCCCGGCCCCGGGGCTGGGCTGAGTCACCGGAGCAGCCCCGGGGTGGCAGCAGGACGCGGGGCCAGCCCGGTGACTCGGGCCTGGGTCACAGGGACACGGTGACTCCGTCAGCTTCTTGCTGAGATGGCAGGAGTTAATTGCAGGGCGATTAGGAGGCCAAGGGACTCATCCCAGCCACTCCAGCTGGAGCAGCTGGGGGTGGCTGAGAGCCCTGGGGTGGGAGCCGTGCCCTGCCCACGCTGGGGACCCAGCACTGCCCCAGGGTGGCATCCAGGCTTAGAGTGAAGCCGTCCCTGCCCTGTCCCTGCCTCTGTCCTTGAGGGAGGGGCAGGGCTGGCTCACCTGGTGAGCCTGAGCGGTGTCCAGTGCCCGTGTGGCCGTGGCAGGGGGGGTGGCACAAGGCTGGTGCTGAGCCAGGCTCTCCCCACGCCCAGGGAAGACAGTGGTGCACCAGCTCTCGGTGTCGCTGGAGGATCTGTACAACGGCTCCACACGGAAGCTGTCCCTGCAGAAAAACATCATCTGCCGCAAGTGTGGAGGTGAGTGAGGGCCTGAGGGGCTGCCCCAGCACCCCCTTAGCCCAGTGTCTGACCCCCTGCCCTCCCCTGGCACAGGCTGCGGGGTGCGGGAGGGCGCCCAGAGGAGGTGCCCCAAGTGCCACGGCTCGGGCATGGAGGTTCGCATCCACCAGCTGGGGCCCAGCATGATCCAGCAGATCCAGACCGTGTGCTCCCAGTGCCAGGGCCAGGGCGAGTGGATCCGGCCCCGTGACTGCTGCCTCACCTGCAACGGCCGCAAGGTGGTGCGAGAGAAGAAAATCCTCAGCGTGCACCTGGATAAAGGTGAGCAGGGGCTGGATGGCGCAGGGGGCTCACCCCAAAGCGCCACACGGGCTCTGAGCCTCCTCCACCCTCCTCACAGGCATGAAGGACGGGCAGAAAATCACTTTCCACGAGGAAGGGGACCAGGTGCCCGGCCTGGAGCCCGGGGACATCATCATTGTCCTGGATCAGAAGGAACATCCTGTTTTCCGGCGCAGCGGTGATGACCTGATTGTCAGGAGGGAGATCAGCCTGGCAGACGCCCTGTGTGGGTGCAGGCAGGTGATCCACACCCTGGACAACCGCACCCTGCTCGTGTCCTCCCCGCCAGGTGAGGGGCACTCAGCACCTGGGAGTGGCGCAGCACTACAGGGATGTGCCCCCTGTTGATGGAGTGACAAAAGTGTCCTTTGTCTCCTTAAAAAGGAAAAAAGCCCAGTTTATCTCCTCAATTAGGTGAAAAGACACCTCGTAAGAGCTGTCCCCATCTCCCGGGGGCACTTTACCTCAAACTTAAGGATGCCCAATTGGACAGGAGCTAAAAAGTCCCACCTAAGCAATTTAGTAGAAAAAGAAGAGAACAAGGGAACTAATGGCTTTTGTGAGGAGTTTTTGTGTTTTACCAGGAGCAAGAGTCTCTTGCACCTGGCTCGCTTTTTCTCTGTAAAGAGTTTTGTTATTTTGCCTTTCCAACACCACCACAGAAGCCATCCTGCTGATTTTATGCCTTCTAAGGTAGCTGAGTTATCCTGGGTGTGATATAAATCTCCAAAAGTGTGATATAAATCTCTCACAAGACCTGGCTCAAAGAGACCATTATATCACACCAGGAGCTGCCAGCACAGCGGGCTCACCCTCACCTCTGTCTCTCAGGTGACGTGATCCGACCTGGGGACCTGAAGTGCATCCCCAACGAGGGGATGCCCGTCTACAGGAGCCCCTTTCAGAAAGGCAAGCTCATCCTGCAGTTCGAGGTGAGCTGGGTGATGCTGAGACTCCACATCTCCCACCTGTGGCCTCCCCGAGCTGCCTCACTCACGTTTGCCTCTCTACCCTCAGGTGAAGTTCCCCGAGCCGGGCTGGCTCCCCACGGATCGCCTGCGGCAGCTGCAGGGCTTCTTCCCGCCGCAGGAGGAGGTGATGGCCACGGAGGACACGGAGGAGGTGGAGCTCAGCGATTACACGGCGCAGGGCGGGCCGGGCCGGCGGCCCTACACGGGGGAAGCCTATCACGAGGATGATTTCGAGGAGGGCATGCGGCAGCACGTGCAGTGCCAGACCTCATAGCGCGGTGGGGCCCGGGAGCAGGCGGGGCACGGGCGGGCCAGGGGAGGGGCTGCCACCTTCAGGGATGTACATAGGGCGCCTTTCCTTCGCCTTCCCAGCCCCCCCGGAGCCGGCAGAGCCCCCCTGCCCTGCCCTGGGGCTGCCCTGGGGGACAGGGCTGGGCTCCAGCTGCCGCTGCTGCAGAGGAGCAGGGGGTACCCGCTGGCCCTGCCTCAGTTTCCCCATCTGCTGTGCTGGAGGCAGTGTGGGGAGCAGGGGAAGTGCTCAGCCCCCTTCGGGGGTGCCCCAGCCCCACCCTGGGGACCTGCTGCCCGGGCCCCCAGCTCCTTGCTTTGCCCGTTTCTTTCCTTACTGGAGCCTGGCTCAGGCCTGGGATGCAGAGTGGGTGGCTCTTTTCTCTTTGCACAGGACAGGAGGGGTTGGGGGGGACCCGTCCCTTCCCTTTAATTTATTTTTGGAAGAATTTTAGAAGTTTTTCTTTTTTTGGGGTTTTTTTTTTTTTTGGGAGCTGAGATGGGGGGGTGGTGACTTTGTACTTGGCATTAAACGCGAATCCCATCTCGGTGTGTGGGGTTGAACATGGGACAGAGTGTGGGGTTGAAATTGGGGTTGAGCCTGGGACAGAGTGTGGGGCAGGGTGTGGGGTTGAACATGGGACAGTGTGTGGGGCAGAGTTTGGGGTTGAACATGGGGCAGGGTGTGGGGTTGAGTGTGGGGCAGAGTGTGGGGTTGAACATGGGACTGTGTATGGGGCAGGTTGTGGGGTTGAGCATGGGACAGTGAGTGGGGCAGGGTGTGGGGTTGAATGTGGGGCAGGATGTGGGGTTGAGCAGGGAACAGAGTGTGGGGCAGGTTATGGGGTTGAGCATGGGACAATTTGTGGGGCAGGGTGTGGGGTTGAACATGGGACAGTGTATGGGGCAGGCTGTGGGGCAGGGTGTGGGGTTGAGCATGGGGCAGGCTGTGGGGCAGGGTGTGGATTGAGCATGGGACAGTTTGTGGGGCAGGGTGTGGGGCAGGGTGTGGGATTGAACATGGGACTGTGTATGGGGCAGGCTGTGGGGTTGAACATGGGACCGTGTATGGGGCAGGCTGTGGGGCAGGCTGTGGGGTTGAACATGGGACTGTGTATGGGGCAGGGTGTGGGGCAGGCTGTGGGGTTGAGCGTGGGGCAGCAGGAGCCCCGGGGCAGTGACTCTGCCCTGCTTTGATCTCGGGTGTGCCTCAGTTTCCCCGTCCTTACCCAACCGGGCGGTGCCGCTCCTGCCCTGCCCTCCCCTGCCCGCGGCTGCTCCCGGCTCCTCCCGCTCCAGCCGGGAGCCCCCGGAGCCCAGGCCTGGCTCGGGACGGGTCTGTCCCACTTCCCTTCCCCCTCTGCCAGCCCTGCAGCCCCCCCTGTCCCCCTCCTCTTCTCCCCTGCCTGGAGACAGCCTCGACCCCATGGGTACCCCCAGTTCCTCTCCCTGTCCTTGTCACTTCCAGACCCCCCCCCCTCTGCATCATCTCAGCATCCCTGGGGACCCCAAACAGAGGCAGACCCCCCCCCAAATACCCTCAACCCTGCACTCACCCCATGGGAGATTCCACGGCACAGAGCTGGGTTACTGAGCTGATAAGGGGGACCCCCCCCAAAAATACCCTTTAGGGGGGCAAATGCATCCCAGAACCTTGTCCCTCTGCTCTTCTCCCCTGCCTGGACACAGCCTTGACCCTGTGGGTACCCCCAGTTCCTCTCCCTGTCCTTGTCACTTCCAGAACCCCCCCCTCTGCATCATCTCAGCATCCCTGGAGACCCCAAACAGAGGCAGACCCCCCCCCCAAAATACTCTCAACCCTGCACTCACCCCATGGGAGATTCCAGCCATGGCACAGAGCTGGGTTACTGAGCTGATTCGGGGGACCCCCCAAAAATACCCTTTAGGGGGGCAGCTGCATCCCAGAACCCCCCTGCCCCCTCCACAGCGGGATGGGGGTGGAGCCCCCCAGGCCGGGGGGGCTTTGTGGGGTTGGGTTTGGAGCTCCCTCCCTCCCTCCCCTGGAACCCAGGAAAGCTCCGGCGCCAGCTGCAGCTGCAGGGGGAGAGGAGGAGGAGGAGGAGGAGGAGGAGGCGAGGAGAACAATGCTGGCCGGCTGCCAGCCGAGGGAGGGGAGTGGGGGAGAAGGGGGGAAGCTCCTGCCCAGCCCCCGGCCCGGCGGGCACAGGGGGGGCTGAGGGCGGACGGTGACAGTCCCTGTCCCCCAGGGCTCACTGAGCAGTGACAGTGACAGTCCCTGTGCCCCAGGGCTCACCCGGCGGTGACAGTGACAGTCCCTGTGCCCCCTGTCCCCGGGGCTCACTGAGCAGTGACAGTGACAGTCCCTGTCCCCCCTGTCCCCAGGGCTCACCCACAGTGACGGTGACAATCCCTGTCCCCTCTGTCCCCCGGGGCTCACTGGGCAGTGACAGTGACAGTCCCTGTGCCCCCTGTCCCCCAGGGCTCACTGGGCAGTGACAGTGACAGTCCCTGTGCCCCCTGTCCCCCCTGTCCCCGGGGCTCACTGAGCAGTGACAGTGACAGTCCCTGTCCCCCCTGTCCCCCAGGGCTCACCCAGCAGTGACAGTGACAGTCCCTGTCCCCAGGGCTCACCCGGCAGTGACAGTGACAGTCCCTGTCCCCCAGGGCTCACTGGGCAGTGACAGTCCCTGTCCCCCAGGGCTCACTGGGCAGTGACAGTGACAGTCCCTGTCCCCCCTGTCCCCCAGGGCTCACCCAGCAGTGACAGTGACAGTCCCTGTCCCCCCTGTCCCCCAGGGCTCACCCAGCAGTGACAGTGACAGTCCCTGTCCCCCCTGTCCCCCAGGGCTCACCCGGTGGTGACAGTGACAGTCCCTGTCCCCCGGGGCTCACCTGGCAGTGACAGTGACAGTCCCTGTCCCCCAGGGCTCACTGGGCAGTGACAGTGACAGTCCCTGTCCCCCCTGTCCCCCGGGGCTCACTGAGCAGTGACAGTGACAGTCCCTGTCCCCCCTGTCCCCCAGGGCTCACTGGGCAGTGACAGTGACGGTCCCTGTCCCCCTGTCCCTGGGGCTCACCCGGCAGTGACAGTGACAGTCCCTGTCCCCCAGGGCTCACTGGGCAGTGACAGTGACAGTCCCTGTCCCCCCTGTCCCCCAGGGCTCACTGGGCAGTGACAGTGACAGTCCCTGTCCCCCCTGTCCCCCGGGGCTCACTGGGCAGTGACAGTGACAGTCCCTGTCCCCCGGGGCTCAGCAGGCAGTGACAGTGACAGTCCCTGTCCCCCAGGGCTCACCGGGCAGTGACAGTGACAGTCCCTGTCCCCAGGGCTCACTGGGCAGTGACAGTGACAGTCCTGTCCCCACCACGCCTCGCTGAGCCACCCAGGCAGCAGCGTCCCTGCTGCCCTGAGCCGTGGGGACACTCCCGGGGGGGGACACGGTGGCACCCCCGAGAGCAGGGGGGCACAGGGACCCTGTGCCATGTGCCAGAACCCCCCTGGGCTCGTGGCACCGTGGCTGAGTGGTGCCCCAGCCGTGCCAGGCACCGAGCAGGGTCCCCAGGTTTGTCACACACCCAGAGACCCCCCTGCAGCTGGCACCTCTCTGTCCCCAACTTCTCGGTCACTCAGGACATTTTGGGGTGGGGGACGCCAAGCAGCCGGCCTGGACCCTCCAGGGTGGGCACTGAGCTGGGCAGCAGCCGGCCTGGGGACTGTGGGGGTGACAGGGGGGTGACCCCAGCCCTTGGGGGGCACAGCCTGGCTGGGGTCATGCTGGATGTGTGTCTGGGGGGGGGGTGTTCCTCCAGCTCAGCCTCCCTCCTCTCTCCCTCCTCTACCTCATCCCCAGCGTCACTGGGGCTGGGTGACCCCCCAAGCCTGTCCTGTCCCCCTGTGCCCTGCAGGGACACCCCCGTCCTGTCCCCTACAGGGACATCCCTGTCCTGTGCCCTACAGGGACACACACCCCTGTCCTGTCCCCCTCTCCCCTTTAGGGACACCCGTGTCCTGTCCCCTACAGGGACATCCCTGTCCTGTCCCACTCTGACCCTGCAGGGACACCCCTGTCTTGTCCCCCTGTCCCCCTTTAGGGACACCCCTGTCCTGTCCCCTTTACGGACTCCCCCTGTCCTGTCCCCCTGTCCCCTTTAGGGACTCCCCTGTCCTATCCCCCTCTCCCCTTTAGGGACACCCCTGTCCTGTTCCCTTTAGGGACACCCCTGTCCTGTCCCCCTCTCCCCTTTAGAGACACCCCTGTCCTGTCCCCCTGTCCCCTTTAGGGACATCCCTGTCCCTCTGTCCCCTGCAGGGACATCCCAGCGACCCCCGCTGGATTCAGGCAGACCAAAGCCCCCTCCCCGTTCCCTCCCGGCGCGGAGCAGGGAGGGAGGGGGATGAGAGCGACGCTGTTCCCCCACACCCAGCCCAACCTCAGCTTCCAGAAAAATGCACGGAAAAATTCCGGGGTGAGGGGCCAGGGCCCCCCAGGGTCGCGCATTCATTGCCCGCTTTGTCTGCGCAGATGAAAGGCGAGGGGCCAGCCCGGCCCCCTCCCCAGCCCGGGGGGGCAGCGGGGTCACCGGGCGGGATTAGTGCCGGATTAGAGGCGCCGGGGACCGCGACACCACCCAGGCGGAGCCGCGGGAGGGGGGCACAGCCCCCCGGAGCCGTTTTGGGGTCACTCACGGCCCCTCCGCCCCAGCCCCCTCCCCAGCTCCAGGAATTCGCTTTTGTTCCGAGAGCCGCCGAGCTGCGGGGAGGGGGCGCCTCCCTTGGCTGCCCCTCCGGAGCCCCCCGGAGCAGCCCCAGCCCCCAGCCCCCCTCATTTGTCGGAGCCCCCCCAGGATCCCCCGCAGGCCGAGGCGAAGCGGAGCCGTCCCCAGGGCTCCCGGGGAAAGCGGAGATTCCTCCGGCGGGGCGGGGGCACGGCTGGATTCCATTACCGGCGGCTCCCGGGGGTCTCCGGGGGTGAAGTGGGGAGGGGGCCGGGACCCTCGGCAGGGGCGGGACACGGCCCTGGCAGCGCTCCGGGAACCGCGCCAGGGCTGATGGGCGCCTGCCAAGTGTCCACCTGGAGATACCGGAGCCTTCCTCCCCCTCCTCCTCCTCCTCCTCCTCCTCCCCAGGGAAGGTGTAATTCCACCCTTGCTGCTCCTGGACGAGCTCCCGGGGTGCGGGATCACAGCCCGGCCGTGGGGGTGAAGCCAACACCGAGCCCTGGCTCCCTTCTCCATCCCCCCCCATCAGCGCTCGATGGGGCGGCGGTGCCCCCCAACTGCCCCACGGCCGCTCGGGTGGGGGGCACTGCCCCCGAGGGGCCCGGCCCGGTCTGGGGGAGCCGAGCTGGGCAGCGAACGGGGGGGCAGCAGCAGCAGCACCCCAAAGCTCGAGGCAGGGCAGTCCTGCACCCCGATCCCCCCTGAACCTCGATCCTCCCTGAACCCCGACCCTCCCTGAATCCCAAACCTCCCTGAACCCCGATCCCCCCTGAACCCCGATCCCCCCTGAACCCCGACCCTCCCTGAATCCCAAACTTCCCTGCACCCCGATCCCCCTGAACCCCGATCCCCCTTGAACCCCGATCCCCCCTGAATCCCAAACCTCCCTGCACCCCGACCCCCCTCAACCCCGATCCCCCCTGCACCTCGATCCTTCCTCCACCTCCCGGAACCCCGATCCCCCCTGAACCCCGATCACCCCTGAATCCCGACCCTTTCCTGCACCCCGACCCTTCCTGCACCTCCCTGAACCCCGACCCTCTCTGCACCCGAACCCTCCCTGCACCCCGATCTCCCTGAATCCCGATCCTTCCTGAACCCCGACCCTTCCTACACCCGAATCCCCCCTGCACCCAGACCCTCCCTGCACCTTCCTGCACCCGATCCTCCCTGAATCCCGACCCTCCCCGCACCCTGATCCTCCCTGCACCCCGAACCTTTCCTGCACCCCGAACCTTTCCTGCACCCCGATCCTCCCCGCACCCCGATCCTCCCCGCACCCCGATCCTTCTCCCCGCACCCCGATCCTCCCCGCACCCCGATCCTCCCTGCACCCCGATCCTTCTCCCTGCACCCCGATCCTCCCCGCACCCCGTTCCTCCCTGCACCCCGATCCTTCTCCCTGCACCCCGATCCTCCCCGCACCCCGACCCTTTCCTGCACCCCCCCAGCTCAGCCCCGGTGTCCTGGGCTAATTAACGCCATCCCATGCAGAGCAATTATCGGCCAGCCCATCATTAACAAACCCACAGAACAAACCCACAGAACAAACCCAGGGGTGCCCCCGGCTCCCCCGCCCCAGCCCGGATGGGGTCTCATGCTGAGAGCTGGGGCAGAGCCCAAAGCCCCCGCTGCCCTCCCTGCCCCACGGTCACCCCACAATCACCCCACAGCCACCCCACAATCACCCCAGGGTCACCCCACGGTCACCTCGGAGCCAGCACCCGTTTCCCATGCAGGATGCGCCAACCCCACTGCCGCCCTCGCCCCCGGCCCCTTGCGCAACGGCCCCACAGGGGATGTGGGGGGCAGGAGCCGGGTGTGGGATTTGGGGTGTGGGATTTGAGGTGCAGAATCCAGGGTGTGGGATCTGGAATGTGGGATCTGCAGTGTAGGATTTGGGATGTGCGATTTGGGGTGTAGGATCCAGGGGGAAGGATCCAGGGTGTGGGATCTGGAGTGTGGGATCTGGGGTGTGGGATTTGGGGCGCAGAATCAGGGTTGAAAGATCTGGGGTGTGGTATCCGGTGTGTGGAAATTTGGGGTGTGGAATCCAGGGTATGGAATCTGGAGTGTGGGATTTGGGGTGCAGAATCCGGGGTGAAAGATCCAGTGTGTGGGATCTGGAGTGTGGGATTTGGGGTGAGGAAATCTGGGGTGGAGAATCCAGGATGTAGGATCTGGAGTGTGGGATTCGGGATATAGAATACGAGGTGTGTGATTCAGACTGCAGGATTTGGGGTGTGAAATCTGGAGTGTAGGATTTGGGGTATGGGATTTGGAGTGCAGAATCCAAGGTGTGGGATCTGGAGTGCAGAATTTGGGGTGCAGAATCCGGGTTGAAAGATCCGGGGTGTGGTATCCGGTGTGTGGGATTTGGAGTGAGGAAATCTGGGGTGCAGAATCCTGGGTGTGGGATCTGGAGTGTAGGATTTGGGGTGCAGAATCCGAGTTGAAAGATCTGGGGTGTGGTATCCTGTGTGTGGAAATCTGGGGTGTGGAATCTGGAGTGTAGGATTTAGACTGTAGGATCTGGGGTGCAGAATCTGACATGTGGAATCCAGGGTGTGGAATCTGGAGTGTGGGATTTGGGGTGCAGAATCCAAGGTGTGGGATTCAGACTGCAGGATTAGGGGTGCAGGATGCAGGCTGTGGGATTCAGACTGGGTGGGATTTGGGGTGCAGAATCCAAGGTGTGGGATTCAGACTGGGTGGGATTTGGGGTGCAGGATGCAGGCTGTGGGATCTGGAGTATAGGATTTGGGATGCAGGATGCAGGCTGTGGGACTCAGACTGTGTGGGATTTGGGGTACAGGATGCAGGCTGTGGGATTCAGACTGTGTGGGATTTGGGATGCAGGATGCAGGCTGTGGGACTCAGACTGTGTGGGATTTGGGGTGCAGGATGCAGGCTGTGGGATTCAGACTGGGTGAGATTTGGGGTGCAGGATGCAGGCTGTGGGGTCCAGACTGGGTGGGATTTGGGATGCAGAATGCAGGCTATGGGATCCAGACTGGGTGGGATTTGGGGTGCAGAATCTGAGGTGTGGGATTCAGACTGGGTGGGATTTGGGGTGCAGGATGCAGGCTGTGGGATCCAGACTGGGTGGGATTTGGGATGCAGAATGCAGGCTATGGGATCCAGACTGGGTGGGATTTGGGGTGCAGAATCCGAGGTGTGGGATTCAGACTGGGTGGGATTTGGGGTGCAGGCTGTGGGATCCAGACTGGGTGGGATTTGGGGTGCAGAATCCGAGGTGTGGGACTCAGACTGGGTGGGATTTGGGATGCAGGATGCGGGATCCAGACTGGGTGGGATTTGGGGTGCAGGCTGTGGGATCTGGGGTGCAGATCTAGGGTGCAGAATCTGTGATGTGGATCCAGAGCCCCAGGCTGTGGGATCTGTGTGTGCCAGTGGGGCCAGGATGACAGTCAGGGATACCCCGGGGGGGTTAAACAGGACATTTATTGAAAAAGGGGGGAGGCAACAGAGGGAAGCTGGACCCTGGGGGGGGGGCGCTAGGACCTGGCACTGCCCCAGCCTGGGGGGGTTTGGTGTCCCCACCTGTGCCATATTCACAAATAAATACCGGGGAGAGGTCGCGGGGCAGGGCTGGGGGCTGCGGGAACCAAGAGCAGCCCCGAAGCCAAACCAGCTCAAAGCAGCCCAAAAGGGCAGGGAGGGGCCGCGTTCCCCCCCGCCGCAGCCGGCACCGAGCCAGGAGCGGGGCCAGGACAGGACGGGAGATTCTGCTGCCCTCGGAGAGCCCCGCCCTGCATGGGGAGGGAAATCCCCCCCAAAATAAGGGGGTTCGGGGATGCAACACCCGCCCTGTGACAGGGGGAGGAGTGCAGGGGACTGAGGGGACACGGGGAGGGGAGGGGGGACATGGGGAGGGGTCGGCTGAGCGGGGAGGGGGGGTCACTCCCGAATGTACACCCGGGTGCACACAACGTCGTCGGCGGTCATGGTCTGCAGGGAGAGGCGGGGTCGGTCACAGGTGCGGCTGTGCCCCCTCATGTCCCCATCTGCCCCCTCCTGTCCCATCCTGTCCCCATCTGCCCCCTCCTGTCCCCATCTGGCCCCTCTTGTCCCCATCCCAGCCCCTCCTGCCCCTCCTGTCCCATCTCCCCACTCCTGTCCCCATCCCAGCACGTTCCAGTCCCATTCCCCCTCTCCTGTGTCCCCATTCCCCCTCTCCTGTGTCCCCATTCCCCCTCTCCTGTGTCCCCATTCCCCCTCTCCTGTGTCCCCATTTCCCCCCTCCTGTCCCATTCTCCCTCTCCTGTCCCCATTCTCCCTCTCCTGTCCCATTTCCCCCCTCCTGTCCCATTCTCCCTCTCCTGTCCCATCTGCCCCTTCCTGTCCCCATTTGCCCCCCCCATCCCCATCCACCCCCTCCTGTCCCCATCCCAGCCCCTCCTGCCCCTTCCTGTCCCCATCCCATTGTGCTCCTGTCCCCATTCTCCCCCTCCTGTCCCCATCCCAGCTCCGAGGGAGTTCCCAGCGGGCAGCGCTGCCCCCAAGCCCCTGCTGGCCCCGGTTGGTCCCAGTTGGCCCTGGTTGGTCCCAATTTGCCCCTGCTGGCCCCGGTTGGCCCCAGTTTGCCCCGGTTGGTCCCAGTTGGCCCCAGTTTGCCCCTTGCTGGCCCCGGTTGGTCCCAGTTGGCCCCTGCTGGCCCCGGTTGGTCCCAGTTGGCCCCAGTTTGCCCCTGCTGGCCCCGGTTGGTCCCAGTTGGCCCCTGCTGGCCCCGGTTGGTCCCAGTTGGCCCCGGTTGGTCCCAGTTGGCCCCTGCTGGCCCCGGTTGGTCCCAGTTGGTCCCAGTTTGCCCCTGCTGGCCCCGGTTGGTCCCAGTTGGCCCCAGTTGGCCCCGGTTGGTCCCAGTTAGCCCCGGTAGGTCCCAGTTGGCCCCGGTTGGTCCCAGTTGGCCCCAGTTTGCCCCTGCTGGCCCCGGTTGGTCCCAGTTTGCCCCTGCTGGCCCCGGTTGGTCCCAGTTGGCCCCTGCTGGCCCCGGTTGGTCCCAGTTGGCCCCGGTTGCTCCCAGTGGCCCTGGTTGGTCCCGGTTGGTCCCAGTTGGCCCCGGTTGGTCCCAGTTGGCCCCAGTTGGCCCCTGCTGGCCCCGGTTGGTCCCAGTTGGCCCCTGCTGGCCCCGGTTCCCCGTTGTTCCCCTCACCAGGATGAGCTCCCCGTCGTTGCTCATCTCCCGGGACCAGCCCGTCCTGGGCCCGTCTCCCTTGAGCAGGCGCTGCTCGCAAACCATCTTGTTCTTGTTCTCCCCCTCCCACCGGGCCAGGCTCTGCGGGCACAGGGGGCAGCGCTGGGGGGGGGCTGCTGGGGGCACCCCCGGGCACCTCCTGCCCTCCCTGGGGCAGCTGCCACCAGCCCCGGGGGCAGAAGGGGCCCTTTGTTCCTGTGCCAGGGGGTGCGGGGGCAGCAGGGGGGCACAAACGGGGGCTGGGGGCACGAGGAGGGGTTGGGGGTACAGGGAAGGGGTTGGGGGCACAGGGAGATGTTGAGGGGCACAATGAGGGGATGGGGACACAGGGAAAGGATGGGGACACAATGAGGGGTTGGGGGCACAGGGAAGGGGTTGGGGGGCACAATGAGGGGATGGGGACACAGGGAAGGGGTTGGGGGGCACAATGAGGGGATGGGGACATAGGGAAGGGGTTGGGGGGCACAATGAGGGGTTGGGGGCACAGGGAAGGGGTTGGGGGGCACAATGAGGGGTTGGGGGCACAGGGAAAGGATGGGGGCACACAGGGGGATGGGGGCACAATGGGGGGCACAGGGAAGGGGTTGAGGGGCACAGGGAAGGGATTGAGTAGCACAACAAGGGGATGGGGGCACAGGGAAGGGGTTGGGGGGCACAATGAGGGGTTGGGGGCACAGGGAAGGGGTTGGGGGCACAGGGAAGGTGTGATGGCATAGGGAGGGGGTTGATGGCACAAGGAAGGGGTTGAGGGGCACGGGGAGAGGTTGAGGGGCACAATGAGAGGTTGAGGGGCACAGGGAAGGGTTGGGGGGCACAACAAGGGGATGATGGCACAGGGAACAGATGGATGGCACAGGAAAGGGGCTGGGGGCACTGGGAAGGGATTGGGGGGTACAATGAGGGGTTGGGGGCACTGGGAAGGGATTGGGGGACCCGGGGAAGGGATGGGGGCGCAGGAGGGGATGAGGCGCTCAGGAAAGGCCTGGGGGGCACAAGGAGAGGTTGGGGTGCAGGAGGAGGGGAAGCAGCTGCGGGGAGAGGTGGCTGTGTGCACAGACAGACAGACAGACACCACAGACACACACAGACACAGACAGACACACAGACAGACAGACACAGACAGACACCACAGACAGACAGACACACACGTGAGAGCTCCTGGCCTCGTGCCAAACATGCGTGCAAGATCACTGTGTGCACAGACACATCCCTGCACACACCCACCAGAGCTGGGTGTGCACACCTGTGATGTCACACGATCATGCACACACACAGGCACACCCACACCCACATGCACAGTCACACACAGTCACACACAGTCACACACAGTCACACTGACACACACACATGCACAGAAACACCCTCACGCACACACACACACACACAGACAGTTACACCCACACACACACACTCACACACTCACCCACACACACACTCACAGTCACACACTCTCTCACACACACACAAACACACAATCACACCCATACTCACACACAGTCTCACACTCACAGTCACACAGTTACACACACAGTGACACTCTCACACTCTCATACTCACACACGAAGTCACACCCACACACTCACACTCACAGTCTCACACACTCACACTGACACACACAGTGTCACACTCACTCACACCCTTACTCACACACACCCACACTCACACACCCACACTCACACCCTTACTCACAGTCACACTTTCACATTCTCACACTCACACACTCTCACATTCACACTCACTCACATTCATACACTCACACACAGACACACTCACTCTCACTCACACACACATTCACACACTCATACACACTCTCACCCACTCACACTCACAGTCTCACACCCTCACAGTCTCACACACACACTCACAGTCTCACACTCTCACACCCGTACTCACCCACTCACACCCACTCTCACTCACACACCCACACTCACTCTCACACTCACTCAGTCTCACTCTCACACACTCTCACACCCACATCCACTCTCACACTCTCTCACACTCAGTCACTCTCACTCTCACTCTCACATTCATACTCACTCTCATGCTCTCTCACACTCACATTCACACTCACTCTCACTCTCTCACACCCACTCTCATACACTCATTCTCACACATTCACTCTCACATTCACACTCACTCTCACTCTCTCACACTCACTCTCACACACTCTCACACTCACTCACACTCTCACACTCACTCACACTCTCACACCCCCTCTCCCCCTGTCCCCTCTCGTGCCCCCGTGCTGGTCCCACCTTGCAGGGCCGCCCATCCACCGTCTGCTCCTCGAACTCCTCTCCGACCCTGAACTGGATCTCCGTGGTGCGCACGGGGGTGGAGGTGCGGATGTAGAAGCTCTCCCCGTCCCCGTCCTGCCGGATCTCCACCGCCGGCTTGGCCGCCGCCGCCACCGCGATCTTCCTCAGCATCACGTTCACGCCTGGAGGGGGCACGGTGCCACCGAGTGTGCCCGGTGACCCAGGGGACACGGTGCCACCGAGTGTGCCCGGTGACCCAGGGGGTGCCACCGAGTGTGCCCGGTGACCCAGGGGGCACGGTGCCATCGAGTGTGCCCGGTGACCCAGGGGACACGGTGCCACCGAGCACGCCCATGCCCGGTGATCGGGGGGCGAAACGGTGCCACCGAGCGTGCCCGGTGACCCAGGAGGTGGCACCGAGTGTGCCTGGTGACCCGGGGGGGGCACGGTGGCATTGAGTGTGCCCAGTGACCAGGGGGGAAACGGTGGCACCGAGTGTGCCCGGTGACCCAGGGGGTGGCACCAAGTGTGCCCAGTGACCAGGGGGGAAACAGTGGCACCAAGTGTGCCTGGTGACCTGGGTGAGGGCACGGTGATGCCCAGTGACCTGGGTGAGGGCACAGTGATGCCCGGTGACCCAGGGGGGACACAGTGGTGCCTGGTGACCCAGGGCGGGCACAGTGGTGCCCAGTGACCCAAGAGGACACAGTGGTGCCCAGTGACCCAGGGGGGACACAGTGGTGCCTGGTGACCCGGGTGAGGACACGGTGGTGCCCAGTGACCCAAGAGGACACAGTGATGCCCAGTGACCCAGGGGGGACACAGTGGTGCCCGGTGACCTGGGTGAGGGCACAGTGGTGCCCAGTGACCTGAATGGGGACACGGTGATGCCCGGTGACCCAAGAGGACACGGTGGTGGCCGGTGACCCGAATGGGGACACGGTGATGCCCGGTGACCCGGGTGGTGCCCGGTGACCGGGGCTCGGCCCCGCACTCGGCAGTGCCACACCCAGGGCCCAGCGAGGGCTGCAGGTGGCTCCAGGCAGCCCAAGGAGGGGGGAGGGTGGGGGAGGACGGGCGAGCCCCCCCGGGCCACATCTGGCCACATCTGGCTCTCGTTACCTGCGGAGGGGGCGGCGGCGGCGCCGGATGCGCCCCGGGGAAGGGCCGGGCCGGGCCGGGGGTGACAGCGGGGACAAGGGCCCCGCTGCCAGCGCTGTGCTCCGTGACCTGTGTGACCCCCCCGGGGCTCCCGCGTCCCCCCCTCGGCAGCTGCGGCTTTGTCCCCGCTCCAGAGGCGGCTCATCCATCACGGCCCGCGGCCCGCGGCTGTCACGGGGGGGCTCTTTGGGGACATTGTTCCCGTGTCACCCTCGCGGTGGGGACGGGACTGAGCCCCCCACCCCATCCCCCGAGAGGGCACAAAGGGGGAGCCCCCCTAGAGCAAGGGTGGGAACACGGAGGGGCTGCGGGAGCTGGGACCCCCCCCCAGCATGGAAAGGGACAAATCCCTCAGGGGACCCCTCCAAGCCCCCCAGCAACACCCCCAGGCCTGGTTCACACCGGGGGGGTGCCCCAGACCCCGGACACGGCCCCCCACATGATGCTGGTGGGAGTGGGGAGCACAAACAGCCCCCAAAGGGAGTGAAACCAAGGCTGGGGCGGGCGGGTGGGGTCAGTCGGGGGGGGCTGGAGCTGAGGAAGCCCCCGACCCCCGCAGGGGGAACTGTAACCCCCAAATCTGCCTGTAACCCCCAAATCTGTCTGTACCCCCCCAAATCTGCCTGTACCCCCCCAAATCTGCCTGTAGCCCCCCCAAATCTGCCTGTAACCCCCAAATCTGCCTCAACCCCCCCAAATCTGCCTGTAGCCCCCCCAAATCTGTCTGTAACCCCCCCCAAATCTGCCTGTAACCCCCCCAAATCTGCCTGTAACCCCCAAATCTGCCTGTACCCCCCCAAATCTGCCTGAACCCCCCCCAAATCTGCCTGTAACCCCCCAAATCTGCCTCTACCCCCCAAATCTGTCTGTAACCCCCCCAAATCTGCCTGTACCCCCCCAAATCTGTGTGCACCCCCCCCAAATCTGCCTCTACCGCCCCAAATCTGTCTGTACCCCCCTCAAATCTGTCTGTACCCCCCCAAATCTGCCTTTACCCCCCCAAATCTGCCTCTACCCCCCCAAATCTGCCTGAACCCCCCCCAAATCTGCCTGTAACCCCCCAAATCTGCCTGTAACCCCCCAAATCTGTCTGTGCCCCCCCAATCTGCCTCTACCCCCCCCAAATCTGCCTGCACCCCCCCCAAATCTGCCTCTACCGCCCCAAATCTGTCTGTACCCCCCTCAAATCTGTCTGTACCCCCCCAAATCTGCCTTTACCCCCCCAAATCTGCCTCTACCGCCCCAAATCTGCCTCTACCCCCCCAAATCTGCCTTTACCCCCCCAAATCTGCCTCTACCCCCCCCAAATCTGCTCGCACCCCGCAGGGAGCAGTCGGGGGGGGAGCCCCCACCCACTCGCGCCGTGGGAAAGGAGGAAGGCTCGGGGAGGGGAGGGGAGGGGAGGGGAGGGGGGGTCAGATTTATTTTCCTGCTGAGGTTTCCCCGAGCCGGTTCCATCAGCGGGGCCAGGGCGGGGAGAAGGGGAGAGCCGGGGGACCGGGAGTGAAACCCAAGAAAGTGATAATTATCCTGAAATATTCGTTACGTATCCCCTAACCTGGAAAATATTCTGCTCGGGCTGGCGAGGAGCGGGTCAGGAGGAGGGGAGCAGTGCGGGAGTTGGATTTGATCCTGCCCAAAGCCCCGGGGACCCCCCCAGGCCCGAGCCCCCACCGTGAGTCCGGGCCCTCCCCACCCCCGCTCAGCGCGGCCCCGGCTCTGCCATGGGGGGCAAAGGGGCCCGAGATGAGGCTGGGGAGAGTGGGACCCCAAAACCCCCACAAAATCCCCCCCAAAACGGGTCCTGCCCGGGCTGGTTTGGGGGACAGCGGCTGTCGCAAAACCGGGGAGGGACAGGTGAGGGGTGGCGGAGGGACCGGGGTGGTGCATGGGGGAGCACCAGGGTGGGGAAACTGAGGCAGGAAAGGGGGGGGGGATCCCTCGGGAGCGGCACAC
Organism: Agelaius phoeniceus; assembly: GCF_051311805.1. Lineage (NCBI taxonomy): Eukaryota > Metazoa > Chordata > Aves > Passeriformes > Icteridae > Agelaius > Agelaius phoeniceus. Next base: position 2,610,961 of record NC_135295.1, read on the forward strand.
GCTGCCCGGCCCCGTCGTGCCTGCGGCTCCTCAGCGGGCACCGAGCGCCAGAGCCTGGCGAAAAGGGGGAGCAGAGGGATCCCCGCGGCACACGGCGGCTCCGGGCACCGCGGGCTGCAAGAGGATTTGGGGGCAGATGTGGGGAACCCCCCTCCGGCCCCCCAAGCTCGAGGGAGCCCCGGAGAACGGGGATCCACTCACCCAGCGCCTTCAGCAGCTCCTCGAAGTTCTCCGAGCTCTTCATCTTCCAGTTCCCGGAGAAGTTGGGCATCGCGGCTGCCGGCCCGGGGGGCTCAGGGAGGGCACCGAGGGGGGGGAATCAGCGCTTCGAGGGCTCCGCCGCTCCCTCGGCACCGGCACCGGCCCCGCCGCTGGCTCCCTGCGTCCGTCTGTCCGTCCGTCCCGTCCCGCCCGCGCCGCCGCCGTTTTTATCGCCGGGCTGGTCCCACCCCCCGGCCCCGGCCCCGGCCCGGGGGCTCCGCGCTCACCTGCGGAGCCAGAGCCCAGGCCGAGCCCCCCGCCCCCGTTTGCCGTGGGGAGCTCTGCCCGTGCCCCCCAAAATCCCCCCGAGATCCGTGCCCTGATCGGCTCCCCCGGCTGCGGCATCTCCCTGGGTCCCCCTGATCGCCAGCATCCCCCCGAAACTGCCCGCGCCCCACACGTGCTGCACCCCCAAATCTGCCTGTAACCCCCCAGATCGGTCTGTAACCCCTAAATCTGCCTCTACCTCCCCCAAATCTGCCTCTACCCCCCAAAATCTGTCTGTACCTGCCCCAAATCTGCCTGTAACCCCCCCCAAATCTGCCTGTAACCCCTAAATCTGCCTCTGCCCCCCCCAAATCTGTCTGTACCTCCCCCAAAATGGTCTGTAACCCCTAAATCTGTCTGTACCTCCCCCAAATCGGTCTGTAACCCCTAAATCTGCCTCTACCCCCCCAAATCTGCCGGTAATCTCTAAATCTGTCTATATCCCCCCGCAAATCTGCCTGTCCCCCCCAAATCTGTCTGTATCCCCCCCAAATCTGCCTCTACCCCCCATATCTGCCTGTACCCTCCCCAAATCTGCCTGTACCTCCCCCAAATCGGTCTGTAACCCCTAAATCTGCCTCTACCCCCCCAAATCTGTCTGTATCCCCCCCAAATCTGCCTCTACCCCCCAAAATCTGTCTGCACCTCTCCCAAATCCACCTCTACCCCCCCCAAATCTGTCTGTAATCCCCCCAAATCTGCCTGTACCCCTAAATCTGCCTCTACCCCCCAAATCTGCCTTTACCCCCCCCAAAATCTGCCTCTACCCCCCCAAATCTGCCTCTACCTCCCCCAAATCTGTCTGTAACCCCCTCTAATCTGCCTGTACCCTCCCAAATCTGCCTCTACCCCCCCCAAATCTTCCTCTACCCCCCCAAATCTGCCCGTACCCCCCAAATCTCGCTTCCCCCCCCCCCCGAGTGTGCACAGGGCACGCGTGTTTGCCCAGGTGTGTGATGCTGGCACGGGCACGGGTGGGTGCCTGTGCTTCACTTGTGCACACGTGGATTTGATCCTCGGCTTTCCCAGCCTCACCATCACACACAAACTCGCACAAAAACTCGCACAAAAAATTCACGCACGAACTCACTACAAACTCCCACCCGTGCCTGCGCACACCAGGGGCAGGTGGAACCCCCTCTGCCAGCCGGGTAAGGAGCTCCGAGGGATTTCCCGAGCTTTCCCAGCCCTGGGAACCGCCGCGGGAAGGGCAGGTTGTGCCGCGGGGCCGGTTCTGGGCAAGAAAAGCAAGAAATGGCGTTTCTGGTTCAGCAGGAGCTCCGGAATGGAAGGAGAGAGGAATCTTCTCTGATTTGGGGTGAAAAGGCCTCGCAGAGCTCCCCGTGGCCCCCCTGCTCCTGGTGACATCCCCCCAGTGCCCCCAGAAGCTCCGGTTTGGGCCAAGTCCCGGCTTGCCGCATCCCTAATCCCCTGAAGAACAGGATTTCTCAGCGGGCTCTGACACAACCTCACCTACAGCAGCGCCGGGGCCGCGCCACGGGGCACGGGGACAGCCACAGGGACAGGCAGGGCTCGGGGAGGGGGTGCTGGGGAGGGCTCACCCCGAAACCTGCATCCCAGAGATGCAGGAGATGCCTCCCCCCGTGCGGAGTCGCTTGGGTTTGCTTGAAATTTGGGGGAAATGGGGGGGAAAAATCATCTTTATTCCATAGGGGAGGGGGGAAAATCATCTCCATAAGGGGAGGAAAAATCATCTCCATTCCTGGAGAGGGGGAAATCATCTCCATTCCAGGAGGGGGAAAAAATCATTCCAGGAGGGGGGAAATCATCTCCATTCCTGGAGAGGGGGAAAAAATCATTTCCATTTCAGGAGGGGGGGAAAAAATCATCTCCATCCCAGGAGGGGGGGGGGAAATCATCTCCATTCCTGGGGGGAAAAAATAATCTCCATTCCAGGAGGGGGGAAAAATCATCTCCATTCCTGGAGGGGGAAAATAATCTCCATTCCAGGAGGGGGAAAAAATTTCCATTCCAGGAGGGGGGAAATCATCTCCATTCCAGGAGGGGAAAAAATCATCTCCATTCCAGGGGGGAAGGAGGAAAAATCATCTCCATTCCTGGAGGGGGGAAAAAATCATCTCCATTCTAGGGGGGGGGAAAAATCATCTCCATTCCTGGAGGGGGAAATCATCTCCATTCCAGGAGGGAAAAAATCATCTCCATTCCAGGGGGGGGAAAAATCTCCATTTCAGGAGGGGGGAAAATCATCTCCATTCCGGGAGGGGGAAAAAATCATCTCCATTCCAGGAGGGAGGGGGAAAAAATCATCTCCATTCCAGGGGAGGGGAAAAAATCATTTCCATTCCTGGAGGGGGAAAAATCATCTCCATTCCAGGAGGGGGGAAAAAATCATCTCCATTCCAGGAGGGAGGGGGAAAAAATCATCTCCATTCCAGGGGGCAAAATCATCTCCATTCCATTCCGGGGGGGGAAATCATCTCCATTCCAGGGGGGAAAAATCTCCATTCCAGGAGGGGGAAAATCATCTCCATTTCAGGAGGGGGAAAAATCATTTCCATTCCAGGAGGGGGAAAATCATCTCCATTCCTGGAGGGGAAAAATCATTTCCATTCCAGTAGGGAGGGGGAAAGGGGAAAAAATCATCTCCATTCCAGGAGGGGGAAAAAAATCTCCATTTCAGGAGGGGGGAAAATCATCTCCATTCCGGGAGGGGGAAAAAATCATCTCCATTCCAGGAGGGAGGGGGAAAAAATCATCTCCATTCCAGGGGAGGGGAAAAAATCATTTCCATTCCTGGAGGGGGAAAAATCATCTCCATTCCAGGAGGGGGGAAAAAATCATCTCCATTCCAGGAGGGAGGGGGAAAAAATCATCTCCATTCCAGGGGGCAAAATCATCTCCATTCCATTCCAGGGGGGGGAAATCATCTCCATTCCAGGGGGGAAAAATCTCCATTCCAGGAGGGGGAAAATCATCTCCATTTCAGGAGGGGGAAAAATCATTTCCATTCCAGGAGGGGGAAAATCATCTCCATTCCTGGAGGGGAAAAATCATTTCCATTCCAGTAGGGAGGGGGAAAGGGGAAAAAATCATCTCCATTCCAGGAGGGGGAAAAAAATCTCCATTCCAGGAGGGGAAAAAATCATTTCCATTCCTGGAGAGGGGAAAAAATCATCTCCCTTCTATGGGGGGAAAAAATCATCTCCAGGAGGGGGAAAAAATCATCTCCATTCCAGGAGGGGGGAAAATCATCTCCATTCCAGGAGGGGGGAAAATCATCTCCATTCCAGGGGGGAAGAAATCATTTCCATTCCAGGAGGGGGAAAATCATCTCCATTCCAGGAGGGGGAAAAATCATCTCCATTCCAGGAGGGGGAAAAATCATCTCCATTCCTGGAGGGGGAAAAATCATTTCCATTCCAGGAGGGGGAAAAAATCATCTCCATTCTAGGGGGGAAAAAAATCATCTCCATTCCAGGGTAAGTGGGTGGGGGGTTTGTGGTGGGATCTGCCTGCAAACCCCCCCGTGCTGGGTACCATGACCCAGCGGGGTGGGAGCGCCAGCCCCGCAGCCCCACATCTGGAAGGGATTCTGCCGGGAAGGGCGGATGGAGCCTTTGCACCGCACCCTCCTCTCCCTCCCTCCCATCCTGGTGAAGGCCTGGCCCCAAATAACCCCCCCGGGGCGCCGGTCACCCCTGGGAAGGGCACGGATGAGCCGTGAGCCGGTGCCAGGGCAGCAGCCCCAGCTGGCTCAGCCTCCGGAAACATCCGGCACCATCCACCCCCCCCTTTCCCGGCAGAAATCCTCACAAACCGCAGAAATCCCGAGCGCAAACCCTGGGGGGCTCCCCCAGCCCGGCCAGGGCTCCATCGCTGCCCCGGGACCCCCCCCAAAATGCTCCCAGAGCCCTCCCGGGAGGATGGAGGGGGATGCTTGGGGGTGTTTCCCCCTCCTCAGTGCCGGGATCCACCCCGGGAGGGGCTCTCGGGTACCCTCACCCCATAGAGGAGCTGGAGCTGTTTGGGGTCACCCCAGCTTGGGAGAGAACATTCGGGGGGCTCCTCTGTGCGTGTGTGGGGTGAAGCCTGAGCAAGGGCAGGTCACCGCCGTGCCCGCCCCATGTCCCCACAAACGCTCCGCAGCTGGCGGGACGCGGCCCCCACCTCCCCCCGCCTCTGGCCACGGCCACGGCCGCTGCGGAAATGAAACACAGCTGGAAACACAGCTGGACGGCGCGGCCGAGCCCGGCCCGGCCCCGCGGCCGCTGCGACCCCCGGCTGTGCGGCGGGAGGGAGCACGCGTGCCCCAGGAGCGCTGCTGGGCCGGGACCATGCTCAGCTCCAGGACCCTGCCCTGGGCCGGGAGCCTTCATTCCAGGACCCTCATTCGGCTCCAGGACCCTGCCCTGGGCCGGGACCCTTCATTCCAGGACCCCCACTCAGCTCCAGGACCCTCACTCAGCTCCAGGACCCTGCCCTGGTTCCAAACCTTAACTCCAGGACCCTTATTCAGCTCCAGGACCCTGCCCTGGGCCGGGAGCCTTCATTCCAGGACCCTCACTCAGTTCCAGGACCCTGCCCTGGGCTGGGACCCTTCATTCCAGGACCCCCACTCAGCTCCAGGACCCTGTCCTGGGCTGGGACCCCTCCTCAGCTCCAGGACCCTTATTCAGCTCCAGGACTCTGCCCTGGATCTGTACCCTTACTCAGCTCTAGGACTTCCCTGGCCCCAGACCCTTACACAGCTCCAGGACCCTGCCCTGGTTCTGGACCCTTACTCAGCTCTAGGACTCTGCCCTGGCTCCAGACCCTGACCCAGCCCAGTCTGGGACCCTTCCTCATCCCCAGGACCCTTCCTCATCCCCAGGACCCTTCCTCATTCCCGGGTCCCTTCCTCAGCCCCGCCAAGCCCCCCCCGCCGTTCCAGCCCCATCCGGAGGGACCCCAGGGTGAGATCGAAGCCATCTGCCGGCCCCTGCCCCGCATCCCGCACCCTCCGGGGGCTGGGGCCCGGCCGGCTGCTTCTCATTTCCAGGGCCATAAACCCCTTTAACGACCGGCCATTTATAACCGCTGTAAAGCCCCTAATCAGCGCCAGAGCCAGCGCAGACACAAAGGCTCCCGCCTGCTCCTCCGCCCTCCCACCTTCCTCCGCATTTTGGGGCTCGCACAGCTTTTCCCACCCCCACCAGGCCGATCGGGGTGGGGGGATGAACCCCCAGAACCCCACAAGCTCCGTGGGATGCTCGGCCCCCAGCATTGCGGGGGGATCCAAATCCCAAAAAAAAGCAGGAATGGCCTCTCCTCCTGTACCCCAAAAGCCTCCCTCGGGCTCCAGCGCCCCGAGCCAAGCGCAGCCACGTAAACACGAGGAAAGGCTGGAAAAAATGACGCGCGGCGGGGGCTCGGGGCCGCGGCCAGCGCGGCGGGGGCGGCTGCGGGCTCGGCACCGGCACCGGCACCGCTCCCGGTAACGGCAACACCGGGGAGAAAACGGGGTACGGGGAGAAAACGGGGTGCGGGGGGGTCGGGGAAGGGGCCAGCTGGGCTCTGGCAGGGAGAGGAGGAGGCGGAGGAGGAAGAGCAGATGTCGGAGGGTGCCGGTGACGGCCCGGTAAGGGACCCCCCGCTCCCGCCCACCGGGGCCGGGGGCTCCTCCCCGCCGCCAGCGAAGGGAAGAGCTCTGGAATCATTTCTTTTTAATTAGCATTTTGCACATAAAGCTTTCAGTTCAAAGCGGTTCCCGTCGAGGCTCGGGCGCCTTCAGGGTCTCCGGTTGCCTCTCCGGGGGTGTCCCCGGGGCAGCGCAGGGGGGGATTCGCCCCGGGACCCTCAGGGTCACCCCCGGGGCAGCTCGGGCAGGACGGGGCGATGCTGCTCGCCATGCCCGGCGTTATCCCGCCCCTTGCACAACGAGGAAGGTGGAATTTCACCAGCCTAAAGCGATCCCAGGCGCAGTGCCCGGGCTCAGAGAGGTAGTTTGGGGAGGAGGAAGGAGCCTGCTCCACTCCCCACGCCCCAAGGATGCCCCAAAGTCACTCCAGCAGCTCCGCAGTGTTCTGGGGGTGCAGAATCCCTGAGACCCCTCTGGGTTCCTCCCCTTTGCGGGGGAAGGCACCGACCCCGGCCCTGCCCTCGCCCTGGGGACAGCGGCACAAGGCACGACCGGCTTGGGGACAGGGACATCGCACCGGGCTCCTCCTCAGCCACGGACACGGCAGCGCCTCAGCGCTCACGGGACCCTCGAGGGGCAGGGCCGGGCTGGGGGTGTCACTGTGGGACCCCCCAAAGGCAGGACCAGGCTGGGGATGTCACTGTGGGACCCCCCAGAGGCTGGGGGTGTCACTGTGGGACCCCCCAAAGGCAGGACCAGGCTGGGGATGTCACTGTGGGACCCCCCAAAGGCAGGACCAGGCTGGGGATGTCACTGTGGGACCCCCCCCAAAGGCAGGACCGGGCTGGGGGTGTCACTGTGGGTCCCCCCAGAGGCTGAGGGTGTCACTGTGGGACCCCCCAAAGGCAGGACCAGGCCAGGGGTGTCACTGTGGGTCCCCCCAGGGGCAGGACCAGGCTGGGGGTGTCACTGTGGGACCCCCCCCAGATGCTGGAGGTGTCACTCTGAGCCCCCCCAGAGGCAGGACTGGGCTGGGGGTGTCACTGTGGGATCACCCAGAGGCAGGGGGTGTCGCTGTGGGTCCCCCCAAAGGCAGGACCGGGTTGGGGGTGTCACTGTGGGTCCCCCCCCAGATGCTGGGGGTGTCAATGTGGGACCCCCCAGAGTCAGGACCGGGCTGGGGATGTCACTGTGGGACCCCCCAGAGGCTGGGGGTGTCACTGTGGGTCCCCCCCACAGGCAGGGCCGGGCTGGGGGTGTCACTGTGGGTCCCCCCAGAGGCAGGACCGGCCTCTTGGCACCTGTTGGCCCCTCTGGGGCCCCCCCAAAGGCAGGACCAGGCTGGGGGTGTCACTGTGGGCACCCCCCCCAGAGGCCAGACCAGGCTGGGGGTGTCACTGTGGGACTCCCCACAGGCAGAACCAGGCTGGGGGTGTCACTGTGGGACCCCCCAGAGGCTGGGGGTGTCACTGTGGGACCCCCCAAAGGCAGGACCAGGCTGGGGATGTCACTGTGGGACCCCCCAAAGGCAGGACCAGGCTGGGGATGTCACTGTGGGACCCCCCCCAAAGGCAGGACCGGGCTGGGGGTGTCACTGTGGGTCCCCCCAGAGGCTGAGGGTGTCACTGTGGGACCCCCCAAAGGCAGGACCAGGCCAGGGGTGTCACTGTGGGTCCCCCCAGGGGCAGGACCAGGCTGGGGGTGTCACTGTGGGACCCCCCCCAGATGCTGGAGGTGTCACTCTGAGCCCCCCCAGAGGCAGGACTGGGCTGGGGGTGTCACTGTGGGATCACCCAGAGGCAGGGGGTGTCGCTGTGGGTCCCCCCAAAGGCAGGACCGGGTTGGGGGTGTCACTGTGGGTCCCCCCCCAGATGCTGGGGGTGTCAATGTGGGACCCCCCAGAGTCAGGACCGGGCTGGGGATGTCACTGTGGGACCCCCCAGAGGCTGGGGGTGTCACTGTGGGTCCCCCCCACAGGCAGGGCCGGGCTGGGGGTGTCACTGTGGGTCCCCCCAGAGGCAGGACCGGCCTCTTGGCACCTGTTGGCCCCTCTGGGGCCCCCCCAAAGGCAGGACCAGGCTGGGGGTGTCACTGTGGGCACCCCCCCCAGAGGCCAGACCAGGCTGGGGGTGTCACTGTGGGACTCCCCACAGGCAGAACCAGGCTGGGGGTGTCACTGAGCTCCCCAGGGTGTCACTCTGAGCCCCCCCCATAGGCTGGGGGTGTCACTCTGAGCCCCCCCAGAGGCAGGACCAGGCTGGGGGTGTCACTCTGAGCCCCCCAGGTGTCACTCTGAGCCCCCCCCACAGGCTGGGGGTGTCACTCTGAGCCCCCCCAGAGGCAGGACCAGGCTGGGGGTGTCACTCTGAGCCCCCCAGGTGTCACTCTGAGCTCCCCAGGTGTCACTCTGAGCCCCCCAGGTGTCACTTCTGCTCCGGGTTCTGCTGCAGGTGCTGCTCCCACTCCTCCTCCACCACCTTGTAGAGCTCCATGGTGGCTCGGGCATCTTCCACCGAGGAGTGGCCGCTTTTCCCCACCTGTGGGCACAGACACAAAGTGGCCACAGCTCCCAGTTTGGGGGGGCAGCCACAACTGGGAAAGGTTTGGGGGGGGATGTACAGGGATTAGAGAGTGCAGGCAGCTGTGGCAGGGGGGATGCAGGAAGATGAGGGTGTGCAGGAAGATTGGAGGGGGATCAGGGCATATGGGCAGCTCTGGTGGGGTGCAGGCAGCTTGGGTGGGAGATCAGGGGGTGCAGGCAGAATGGGGGGGGGGGATGCAGGAAGATTTGGGGTGCACGATTTAGGGTGGATCAGGGCCTATGGGCAGCTCCAGGGGGCTGCAGGCAGATTGGGTGGGCAGGTGCAGGGAGATCAGAGGGTGCAGGCAGATTTGGGGGTGCAGGAAGCTCTGGGGGGATGCAGGCAGATTTGGGGAGTATAGGGAGATTTGGGGGAGGAATGCAGGGAGCTTAGGGGGGTATAGAGAGATTTGGGGGGGATTCAGGGAGCTTAGAGGGGTATAGGGGGATGCAGGGAGCTTATGGGGGTACAAGGAGATGTAGGGGGATGCAGGGAGCTTAGGGGGGTACAGGGAGATTTAGGGGGATGGAGGGATCTTAGGGGAGTATAGAGAGATTGGGGGGGGATGCAGGGAGCTTTGGGGAGTATAGAGAGATTGGGGGGGATGCAGGGAACTTAGGGGGGTTCAGGGGGATGCAGGGAGCTTAGGGGGGTACAAGGAGATTTAGGGGGATGCAGGGAGCTTAGGGGGGTATAGAGAGATTGGGGGGAGATGCAAGCAGATTTGGGGGTACAGGAAGCTCTGGGGGGATGCAGGGAGCTTAGAGGGGTACAGGAAGCTCTGGGGGGATGCAGGGAGCTTAGGGGGGCACAGGGAGATTTAGGGGGATGCAGGGAGCTTAGAGGGGTACAGGAAGCTCTGGGGATACAGGGAAAATTGGGGAGGTGCAGGCAAAGCTGTGGGGTGTGCATAAAGGGGAAAGAGCAGGAAAAAACCTCCCAAGGCTGCAGGGGTTGAGCTGAAAGGGAAACTGAGGCACGGGGCTGCCCTGCTCCAGCACTGGCAGCCATGGCTGAACTCGGGGTGCCTCAGATCTTCCCCCCCTCCCTCCCCACTGTCCCCTGGCGTGGTGAGGGGGTGCCCAGGGTACCTGGATGTCCTGGTTGAGCAGGGCCTTGGTGAGGCGTTTCAGGGAGATGGCCACGTTCTCAGGGAAGCCAGCCCTGCGGTTCAGCAGTGGCATCTGGGACGTGTCCCTGGTCAGGGCTTTGGGGTGGCAGTAATGGAGAGCCTTGAAGTCGTTGTGGATGGCGTGGCCCACCACCACCTTGCCAGCAAGGATCTGCAGAACCTGCAGGAGACAGGGGGGTGAGACCCACAGCAGGACCGTGCCTGCTCTGGGGGAGCTTCCTGCCCCCCTCCCCAGAACAGGGGCAGCCCCTTGGGGCAGAGCTGTGGGGCTGAGTGGGGGGACACAGGGATTGTTCCTGGGACACAGGGATTGTTCCTGGGGTACAGGGATTGTCCTCACCTGCCCTGTGGGGCACAGGGATTGTCCCAGGGGTACAGGGATTGTCCCCAGGTGCACAGGGATTGTTCCTCCTGCCCTGTGAGGGGCACAGGGAGTGTCCCTCCTGCCCTGTGGGGCACAAGGATTGTCCCCTCTGCCCTGTGAGGGGCACAGGGACTGTGCCCACACTGCCCTCTGGGGATTGTCCCTGCCCTGTAGGGCACAGGGATTGTCCCAGGGGCACAGGGATTGTCCCCTCTGCCCTGTGAGGGGCACAGGGACTGTCCCAGGGGTACAGGGATTGTCCCCCCTGCCCTGTGAGGGGCACAGGGATTGTCCCAGGGGTACAGGGATTGTCCCCAGGGGCACAGGGATTGTCCCTGCCTGCCCTGTGGGGCACAGGGATTGTGCCCACACTGCCCTCTGTGATTGTCCCTGCCCTGTGGGGCACAGGGATTGTCCCTGTCCTGCCCTGTAGGACACAGGGATTGTCCCAGGGGCACAGGGATTGTCCCCCCTACCCTGTGAGGGGCACAGGGGTTGTCCCCAGGGGCACAGGGATTGTCCCAGGGGTACAGGGATTGTCCCCCCTGCCCTGTGGGGCACAGGAATTGTCCCAGGGGTACAGGGATTGTCCCCCCTGCCCTGTGAGGAGGATAGGGATTGTCCCTGTCCTGCCCTGTGGGGCACAGGGATTGTGCCCACAATGCCCTCTGGGATTGTCCCTGCCCTGTGGGGCACAGGGATTGTCCCTGTCCTGCCCTGTGAGGGGCACAGGGATTGTCCCAGGGGTACAGGGATTGTCCCCAGGGGCACAGGGATTGTCCCCACTTGCCCTGTGGGGATTGTCTCCCCTGCCCTCTGGGGCACAGGGAATGTGCCTGGGGTACAGGGATTGTCCCCAGGGGTACAGAGGTTTTCCCCAGGGGTACAGGGATTGTCCCAGGGGTACACGGATTGTCCCCCTTGCCCTGTGGGGATTGTCCCCCACACCCCATACCCCCCACAGCCCCTGTCCCCGTGCCCATGGCGCTCTGTGTGCCCGTCAGGCTGACCTGCTGCTGTGCCCTGCGGAAGGGCACGGCCTGTGCCATGTGCCGTGGGCGGATGCCGCTCCAGCGGGTCCGGTAATCCACGATGGGCGCCTCGGGCCGCACGTACCGGTCGTACACCACGTCCCCCTCGTAGGTGACGATGCTGCAGCGGGCCAGGGCGCTGGTGCGACCCCCGGGGCCCGTCCCCACCATCTCACAGTCCAGGGCCACCAGCTTGGGGGGCGCCGGGGGGACCCCCACAGCCCCCCGAGCCTTGCCCTTGGCTCCGGTGGCACCGTTCTGGGACACCCCCCGAGCCTTTCCCTTGGCTCCGGTGCTGCCGTTCTGGGACACCCCCTGAACCTTGCCCTTGTTTTGAGCAGGAGCTCCGGTGCCGCTGGGGCCGTTCTGTGCCGCCCCCCGAGCCTTCCCCTTGCTCCCGGCGGGGCCGTTCTGTGATACCGTAGGGCACCGGGGGGTGCTGGCAACACCGTTCTCTTTAGGGCTGCGTTTGGCCCCCGCACGCCGTGCCCGGCCTGGCCGGGCCGCTCCCGGTGCTGCCGGGAGCTGTTTCTGCCGCAGGACCCCGCGGCGCTCCAGCTCCCGGCGCCGCCGCACGAAGCTCTGGTGCTTTTGGTTCCCCGGCTCCTTCTTGGAGCGGCGCTCCGGGGCGGAGAAGTCAACGTTGAGGATCAGATCGTCCATGGCGGGGCCGCTGCGGGGCGGAGACGGGGGTCAGCGGCAGGGCCCTGGGCACCGGGAAACCCCGGGACCGGGAACCCCCCACCCCCGGGACTCCCGGCACCGGGAACCCCCGGACCGTGGTATCGGGAACCCCCAACCACCAGGACCCCCGGTACTGGGAACCCCCAACTCCCAGGACTCCCGGTACCGGGAACCCCCAACTCCCAGGACTCCCGGTACCGACAATCCCTGACCGTGGTACCGGGAAACCGCGACCCTTGACTCCCAGGACTCCCGGTCCCTGCAATCCCCGACCCCCGGGACTCCCGGCCCCGGGAACCCCCGATCCCCGGGACTCCCGGTACCGGCAATCCCCGACCCCTGGGACTCCCGGTACCGGGAACCGCAGATCCTCGGGACTCCCGGGCAATCCCCGACCCCCGGTACCAGAGATTCCCGGTTTCACCCGTACCCCCCTCTCACCTCCGCGCCCCGGAACCAGAAGTTCCCGGGAAACACGCGGCCAGCCCGGTCCCGGCAGTGACGTCATCCGCGCGCGCCGCGGCGGGAACTCGGCGGCGCCGGGCGCTGAGGGACACGCGCGCGGCCGATCCGTGACGTGTTTGATGACGTCAGGTCTACGTCACGGAGCATCGGCGACGACATGCCCGGTGTGCCGGCCGGGCCGGTGACGTCACGGGTGTCCAGGGGTGAGTGATGTCAGGGGCTGCGGTGTTACATCTGCGTGACGTCACGGCGGGACGCATTCGTGCGTGACGTCACTGCCCAGAGACGTCATGCGGGTGCTGAATGGCGTGGGCAGAGCCGGGGAAGGGGTGAGAGTGCCAGGCTGCCCTCAGGGTGCCAGGGCTGATGTCCCGCAGGAGCCGCCATGGCAGCCGTGGCCCCTGGACCCGCAGAGCCGCCATGGCAGAGCCCGGAGCAGCGCAGAGCCGCCGACATCATCCGCCTGCTGAGCCTCTACCGGCCCCTGCTCGACGCCTTCGTCATTGTGAGTGTCCCGGAGCTGTGCCCGGGCTGTGCCCCAGGGCTGTGACCCCCGGGCTGTGCCCCATGAGCTGTGACCCCTGGGCTGTGCCACTGAGCTGTGACCCCAGGTTGTGACCCCTAGGCTGTGTCCCCCGGGCTGTGCCCACTGAGCTGTGATCCCTATTCTGTCCCCCAGGACTGTGTCCCTCAGGCTGTGACCCCCATTCTGTCCCCTAGGCTGTGCCTGCTGAGCTGTGCCCACTGGGGTGTGCCCTTCAAGCTGTCCCCCCTGGCCTGTGCCCACTGAGCTGTGATCCCTATTCTGTCCCCCAGGACTGTGTCCCTCAGGCTGTGCCCCCCAGGCTGTGCCCCCTGGCCTGTGCCCACTGAGCTGTGATCTCTATTCTGTCCCCCAGGCTGTGTCCCCTGTGCTGTCCCCCCCAGGCTGTGCCCCCAGTCTGTGCCCCCACGCTGCCCCCTCTCCCCTCAGGATTTCTTCACCGAGGATCTGTGGTCCCAGCTGCCCCCAGCCTGGCAGCCTGCCCTGGCTGGTGCCACCCCAGAGCAGCTGGCCGGGCTGCTGGGGGGCCGTGGGGGCCCGAGGGCGGCCTGGCCGCTGTCCCTGCTGGCCTTTGGGGCCGCTGCCCGTGCCCTGGCCTTCCCCCGGGGCTGCCCGGGCTCGGCCCCGCGCCCGCCGTGCCAGAGCTCCCGCCTGCCCCCGCTGCTGCGCCGCCACATCAAACCCAAAAAACAGCACGAGATCCAGCGCCTGGGCAAGGTGGGTGCCCCTCACCCCCCCGGCTGCCCCCTAAAAGCCCCCTAAAAACCCCCTAAGAGCCCCCTAAGAGCCTCCTAAGAGCTGCCTTTCCCCACAGCTGCTGCAGCGGCTGAGCCGCGCCACCGGCTGCGAGCACGTGGTGGATATTGGAGCGGGGCAGGTGAGAGCAGGGGGACATGGAGGGGGGGTCCTGGGGATCCCCCAGCCCAGATGAGCCCCTGTCCCCCCCAAGGGGGGGTCCTGGGGATCCCCCCAGCCCAGCTGAGCCCGTGTCCCCCCCAGGGCCACCTGTCCCGGTTCCTGGCCTTTGCCCTGGGGCTCAGGGTCACTGCTGTGGAGAGCGACGCCCGCCTGTCGCGCCTGGCCGAGCGCTTTGACCAGGAGCTGCTGCAGGAGCTGGCCAAAGCCAGGGCCCTGGCACACAGGGGAGCCCCCCCGTGCCCGCTGACCCCCCGTGCCCCCCAGCACATCCCCGGCCGCCTGGACCCCACAGCTCCCTGGGGGCAGTTCCTGCTGCCCCCCGACCTGCCAGGCGCCGGCCCCGCTGCCCGCAACCCTCTGGGGGGCCCGGGGGGCTCCGAGGACGGGGACAGGGTGCTGGTGACAGGGCTCCACGCCTGCGGGGACCTCGGGCCTGCCCTGCTGTGCCACTTTGCCCGCAGCCCTGCCGTGGCCGCCGTGGCCCTGGTGGGCTGCTGCTACATGAAGCTGTCGAGCGGCCCAGAGCAGCAGCAGCACCCTGGGTACCCCCTGAGCGCCTCGGTGGCGGCACTGCCGGGCCACCAGCTGTCCTACCGGGCACGGGAGGCTGCGTGCCACGCTCTGGAGGAGTACCAGGCCCGGCTGAGAGGGGGCAGTGCCCACCTGCGTGCCCACTGCTACCGCGCCGTGCTCGAGAGCCTGATCCGCGCCGCCGAGCCCGGCAAGAGGCACCTGGGGCTGCAGCCTGGCAGGAAGGCACACACCCTGAGCTTCCCCCAGTGAGTCTGGAAATGGGGACCCCCTTGTGCATCCCCTGGTGGGCACCAGTGAGTCTGAGCATGGGGACCCCCTTGTGCATCCCCTGGTGGGCACCAGTGAGTCTGAGCATGGGGACCCCCTTCTGCATCCCCTGGTGGGCACCAGTGAGTCTGGGCATGGGGACCCCCTTCGGCATCCCCTGGTGGGCACCAGTGAGTCTGGAAATGGGAATCCCCTTGTGGATCCCCTGATGGGCCCTGCAGTGAGTCTGGGCATGGGGATCCCCCTGTGCATCCCCTGGTGGGCACCAGTGAGTCTGGAAATGGGGATCCCCTTCTGCATCCCCTGGTGGGCACCAGTGAACCTTTTCTGAGAGATCTGCTGAGTTGGGGGATGGAGGATCTCTTTCTGGGATGTCTCCTAGCTCCCCATGAGTTTGGGGAGGGAGACCCTTTTCTGGAACTCTCCTTGTGAGTTTGGGGAGGGGGAACCCCATTTTGGGACCATCTTCATGAGTGTGGGGAGTGGGATCAACCTCCTGTGTCCCTTCCTGGCCCTGCAGTGAGTTTGGGGAGGGGGAACCCCCTTGGGCACCCCCTGATGGGCCCCAGTGAGTCTGGAAATGGGGATCCCCTTCTGCATCCCTTTATGGGCCCCAGTGAGCCCTTTCTGGGTGGTGTCCTAGCCCACCATGAGTTGGAGGATGGAGGATCCCTTTCTGGAACTCTTTCTTGTGAGTTTGGGGAGGGGGAACCCCCTTTTGGGACCTTCTTCATGTGTGGGGAGTGGGATCAACCTCCTGTGTCCCCTCCTGGCCCCATACTGAGACTGGAGAGGGAGACCCCCCTTCTAGGACCCTCTTCATGAGTTTGAGGAGGGAGGACCCTTTTCTGGAACTTTCCTTGTGAGTTTGGGGAGTGGGATCAACCTCCTGTGTCCCCTCATGGCCCCACAGTGAGTCTGGGGAGGGAGGGAGGGGGAACTCCCTTCTGGGACCCTCCTTAGGAGCTTGGGGATGGGGGACCCTTTTCTGGAACTCTTCCTGTGAGTTTGGGGAGTGAGGACACCCTTCTGTGTCCCTTCCTGGCCCCACAGTGAGACTGGGAAGGGGGAACCCCCTTTAGGGACCCTCTTCATGTGTGGGGAGTGGGATCAACCTCCTGTGTCCCCTCCTTGCCCTGCAGTGAGTTTGGGGAGGGGGGAACTCCCTCCTGGGACCCTCCTGACGAGTTTGGGGCTGGGGGAGTCCTGCCTGGCACTCCCCTGCCCCCTTTCCATGACAGATACGCCCAGCTGGGGCTGTCCCTGGCGGGACTGGACCCAGAGGGGGTCCCAGTGGACTCGGGGGCTGTGGGGGCCATGCTGGAGCAGCAGCACAAGGTGGTGGCGTTCTGCACCCTGGGGCAGCTCCTGGCACCCGCCGTGGAGACCCTGATCCTGCTGGACCGGCTGCTCTACCTGCGGGAGCAAGGTGGGCATGGGCACAGCTGCCAGGGTGATGCTCCCCCTGCTGTCTCCTCTCTCCCTGCACCCCTCTCTCTCTCTGTTCTCCCAGCTCTCTTCTCTCCCTTTTCCCCCAGGTTTCCACTGTGCCCTCGTGCCCCTGTTCAACCCCCGGTTCTCCCCACGGAACCTGGTGCTGGTGGCTGCACGGACCCCACTGGACACAGCCCTGGCTGGGCTGGCCAAGGACCCTGAGGATGGGCACAGCAGTGAGGATGAGGATGAGGATGTGGAGGAAGCAGAGTCCCCCAGGGAGGGGCAGAACCACCAATAAACCCAGGATTTGTACACTCCAGGGCTGGCTGTGAGTCAGTGCTGCACCAAAAACACAAACACAGCAAATTGAGGGGGTGTTTATTGCAGAGCCCACCTTGGGGGGCCCCCAGCTCCCCCAGTTAATACCAGTAGGATTTCTAGGACCCCCTCAGGTGGCTCCCAGCTCTCCCAGTTAATAACAGGAGGATTTCTCGGCCTTCCTCAGGGGGCTCCCAGCTCTCCTAGTTTATACCAATAGGATTTCTAGACTCCCAGCTCTCCCAGTTAATACCAGGAGGATTTCTAGGCCCACCTTGGGGGGCTCCCAGCTCCCCCAGTTAATACCAGGAGGATTTCTTGGCCTTCCTCAGGGAGCTCTCAGCTGCCCCAGTTAATACCAGTAGGATTTCTTGGCCCGGCGTGTCTCCACAATGCCCATGGCATCCATGATCTCCTCCTCAAAGGTCTTCAGCGACGGCCGGTACGTCTTGGCCAGCGCGTCCTCCTGGGACGTGTCCTTGGGGCCATCTGTGCAGGCAGGGGGACAAGGCTGACCCCCCTGACCCCTCTGTGTGCCCTTCCCCGTGCCCCCAGCCCCCTGTGCCACCCCTCTCACCAATCCACTGCTCGGGCACGACGCCGTCCTTGCGTGGCTGCGGGGGCACGGGCAGGATGCGGCCGCTGCGCAGCGACACGCGGACGCGCTCGCCCTCCTCCGTGAACCTCCACTCCACCTCCGTGGGCTTCCTGCGGGCACACGGCGTTGGTGGTGGGCAGGAGCAAAGTGGGGGGACCCCTCAGCACCCCCCAGCCGTGTTTTACCGATCCTCAGGGTCCACCAGGCTGATCTGGCTGAGCAGCAGAGGCGCCTCGCTGGCGATGTAGGTGCCCGAGTACTTGGCGGTGCGGTTGATGTAGCGATAGTGCTGTGAGGGCATGAGGGTCACCCAGGGGCTCACTGATGACCCCATGGCCACCTCAGCCTCCCCAGGGCCTCCTGCAGCCCTCCCTGCTGCAGCCTCACCGTGTTCAGTCCTTCCACCACCACCCAGTTGCGGGCTTGCACCACCTGGCTGACCAAGCCCTGCTTCCCCGCGTCCTTCCCGGCCAGCACCTGCACCTGCGGTGGGGAGAGGGGCACAGGTGTGTGAAAAACGCCAGTCACTTGTTTTTAAAATTTTAAAAGTTTAGTAGTAATAAAGTGGTTATAAAAAATAGTAATACAATTAGAGTAATGGTAATTTGGACAATTTGAATTAGGACAATATGAGACAATAAATACAAAGAGTTAGGACGTCTGGGTACCTTTTTCTGGGCAGCACCAGCCCGAAAAAGGACCCACGTTAACAAAGGATTAACCCTTAAAAACAACAGCCTGTTGCATATTCATACACTTCACACATGATGCATAAATTCCATTCAAACACAGGATTCTGTCTGGTCATCATCAACTTCTTCCTCTGAATCTTAACAGCACCTTTGAGGCAGGAAGAAGTTTGTTTCTACTGATAATGGAGCAATAAATTCTCTTTCTCTGAAAGATTCAGGTGTCCTGTGGCTGCTATCTCACTGCCAGTCCTTTCTTTAGAAAAGTATCCTACATAGCACAGTTTCTATTTTAACATTTTGTTATAACCTAAAACTCTATTTAACACACTACTTAAGAGAATGAACACAGCATTACTTTCTAACACAACACATCTAATATTCATTTCAGTATTTGCGAAAAGCCAACCATAAAACACATGCATTTTTCACAGGTGAGACCCCGGCCAGGGGGAGCAGCCTGGGGAGGGGGAGCCTCACCGTGTCACCCTTGAACACCTTCCAGTCGTCCTTGGCGATGGGTTCCACGAAGACCTTACGGCGGCGCTGCCCCGGGGGGTTGCGGAGCCGGGCGGCGGTGGAGTCGGGCGGCCACGTTCCGTGCCGGTAGCCCGGGGGCAGCCGCGGCCGTGCCGCGCTCAGCAGGACCGACAGACGCATGGTGCTGCGGGCTGGGAGGGCAGGGGGGCTCTGGGGACACCCTTCATCCTCACCAGGGTCATTGCGTGCAGGTGTGGGTCCGGCAGAGTCACCCCAACCCACCCGGAGCAGCCCCGGAATGGGAGGGAAGCGTCTGGCAGAGCAGCCCCCCACAAATGGGATCCCACAGATCCTCAACCCCCCCAACAGATCCCCACACCCCAAAGGGGATCCAGGTACTGGCAGAGCCATCCCTCACCCATGGAGGGACCCGGGGATCCCACAGGGCACCCCCCACCCAAAGGGGACCCCAGTGTCCTGCAAAGCACCCTCTCCTCCCAGCGGGGCCCTGCAGAGCCCCCCCACTCTCCGAAGAGAACCGAGGGGTCACACAGACATCTCCCCCCTTCCCCAGGGGGAACAGGGCACCCTGCACACGGGGAGAGACCCCAGCAAGGAGCACCCAGGGGTCCCACAGAGCTCATTCCCCCAAAGGGGGACACGGGCAGAGCGCCCCCCACTCCCGAAGGGCCCCATGGATACCCCAGAGACCCCCTGAGCCCCAAAGCCCCCCCTGACTCCCAAAAGCCCCTCTGACACCCAGAGCTCTCCTGGCTCCAAAGACCCCCCTGACTCCAAAAGCCCCTCCTGGCACCTGAAGCCTCCCCTGGCTCCCAAAGCCCCCCCCCACCACCCAAAGGGCACCCGCAGAGCACACACCCCCTCCACCCGCCGGGAACGACACCCGCAGAGCCCCGGCCGCCCCCGAAGGGCCCCCAGCCCCAGCAAACCCCCCCAGCACCCCGGAATAGCCCCGCAGAGCCCCCTCGGGCGTCCCGGTCCCGACCCCCCTCACCTGAGGGGCCGCGCCGCTCCCGCGCTCCGGGGGGCGTGGCCAACCGGGATGGGCGTGGCCAAGCGCGATGCGGCGGAGGTCGCGGGGCACGCCGGGAGTTGTAGTCCTGGCGCGGGGCACGCCGGGAGTTGTTGTCCTAGCGCGGGGCACACCGGGAGCTGTAGTCCCGCCGCCCCTCCGGCCCTCAGCCCCGGCCCACGGTGAGCGGCTGCCGGGAGCTGTAGTCCGGTCACGGCTCCATCTTCTGCTGCTGCCCTCCCTGCCCCCGGGGTTTGTTCAGGGGCAGGGGACGGTCAGTGCTGTCTCCTGTGCAGGGAGCCAGGCACGGCCTAGTTGGCCTGCTTCAGCCTCTCCAGGCCAGGCTGTGCGTGTGGGACAGAGCAGCCAAGGACGGTCACAGACCCAAAGCTGACACAGCTCACGGAGAGTTTAGCATGGCCCTCGGGCACAGGATGGGATTTTGGGGTGTCCAGAGCCAGACTCGATTATCCTGATTGTTCCTGCTCAGGATATTCCTCTATCCCAGCACCAAAGCTGAGTGCTTGGACAAGGCTCTAGGATTTTGGGATTGGGAACATTTTGGGGTGTCCTGTGCAAGGCCAGAGCTCGATGAGCCCTGTGGGCCCCTCCCAGCTCAGGACATTCCATAATTTCATGATCCTAAAGGTTAAGGAGTGTTTAGACAATGCTGGGATTTTGAGGGCAGCAGTAAGAGTTGATCCTTCTGTGTCTCACCCAGCTCAGGGCATTCTGTGATTCTGCAGTTCCCATTTCAGCTCCCTGCAAACCCTTCCCCTGCCCCAGCCCCATCTCTCCCCCTGGTCCATGTATTGCCAGAGGGGCTGTGGCAGCCCAAAGGGTCCCAAACCCCCCCATGCAGAGGTTCCAGGGGCTCACCCAGGTCCCACAAGCACTTTTAAAAAGGCAAGATTCGCTTTTATTTCAAATCAACAGCTCAGCCCCGAGGAATCGCCAACACAAAGCGTGTGCCCACAGCAGGGCAGGCACAGAGCGCTCGGGGGCAGGACCCAGCTGCTCTGCATTCCTCTCTTTTCTTTTTTTGTTGTTTTTTTTTGTTTGTTTTCTTTTGGAAATTTCCTTGTCTGGAGCTCCGGACGCGACGAGCCGGCGTGGGGCAGCACCAGGAGCCAGGGGGAAGGATCAGCTCGCCAGGGAAGCCACTACAGGCTGTGGGGGGCCAAGAACAGAGCCAGGCTCTTGTCAGACCCCCCAAAACCTGGAGGCTGTGGGGACAGGGCTCAGAGCACCCCCCTCACCTCTCCTTGTGGTCTCTGACCTCCTCCTTGCTCTCCTGCTTGGCCTCGTTGGTGGCCGGTGTGTCGGCGGCGTCGCTGTTCTTGTCCCCCTCTCCTGGGTTGGCTTTGGGCTCCTCCTTGGGGGCCTCTTCATTGGCCACCTTCTTGTCCCCTTCCTGCCCCTCTGCATCCTTGGGGCGTTTGGGGGAGTCCTGGGAGGGGGAACTCAGGTCAGCCCAGCCCTTGTAAACATCTCCTGTCCCCAGCATCCCCATTCCCATCCCCTGTCCCAAAATGTTCCCAACATCCCCATCCCCTGTCCCAAAAAATCCCCATCCCCTGTCCCCAACATCCTCTGTCCTAAACATCCCCAGCCCCTATCCCCTGTCCCAAAAATCTACATCCCCTGTCCCCAACATCCCCATCCTCTGTCCCCAACATCCTCTGTCCCAAACATTCCCATCCCCTGTCCCCTGTCCCAAACACCCCATCCCCAACATCTCCATCCCTGGTCCCCAACATCCTCAGCCCCTGTCCCCAACATCCTCTTTCCCCAACATCTCCAGCCCTGTCCCAAACATCCCCCATCCCCCTCCCTGTCCCCAACATCCCCTGTCCCAAAAATCCCCAGCCCTGTCCCCAACATTCCCATCCCGTGTCCCCAAGATCCCCTGTCCCAAACACTCCCTGTCCCCATCATCCCCAGCCCCATCACCCCCATCCCCTGTCCCCAACACCCTCTCCCTCTCCACCCTCTCCCAAACATCCCATCTCCATCCCTGTCTCCAACATCCCCTGTCCTCAACATCCTCAGCCCCTGTCCCAAACATCCCCCATCCCAAACATCCCCAGCTCCTATCCCCAACACTCCCATCCCCTCTCCCAAATATCCCATCTCTGTCCCCAACATCCCCATCCCCTGTCCCCTGTCCCAAACATCCTCTGTCCCCAATATCCCCAGTCCCAAATATCTCCATCCCCTGTCCTCAACATCCCATCCCCATTCCCTTGTCCCCGAACATCCCCATCCCCTCTCCCGAACATCCCATCCCCTGTCCCCAACATCCCATCCCCTGTCCCCAACACCCCCTGTTCCAAACATCCTCTGTCCCCAATATCCCCAGTCCCAAATATCTCCATCCCCTGTCCTCAACATCCCATCCCCATCCCCTCTCCCAAACATCCCATCCCCTCTCCCAAACATCCCATCCCCATCCCCTGTCCCCAAACATCCCCATCCCCTCTCCCAAACATCCCCATCCCCTCTCCCAAACATCCCATCCCCATCCCCTGTCCCCAAACATCCCCATCCCTTCTCCCAAACATCCCCATCCCCATCCCCTGTCCCTAACATCCCCAATCCCAAACATCCCCAGCCCCCCCAGTACCTCCAAAGCATCCTCAGCTTTCCTCTTGCTGGCTCCTTTCTCGTTCTTCTCCTTGCTCTGCTCGTCGATCACCAGCTTCCCCTCCTCGTCACTGCTGCCCTCAGCGTTGCCCTTCTTGTCCCCGTCCCCCTCCGGCTCCCGCTCGGCCGCCTCGGGGCAGCTCTTCTTCTGGGTGGGCTGTGGGCAGGGGGGGTTCACAGAGGGCTCCCAGGAGGGAGGAAAGGTGTGGGGAGCTGGGATGGAGCCCCCCCAGCTCATGACCCACCTGGTAACCGGAGGCTTTGACCGTGGGGTTGTTCTCGATCTCCCACAAACCTTCGCTGAAGCCTTTCCGCTTGTTGGGTTTGCCAAACTTCTCCTTGCACTCCTCGTAGGGGAAGAGGTCTTTGGGCCCCAGGAATGCCCTGTGCCAGGGGAAAAGGGTGAGGGGTGGGAGCAGAGGGGGGGGTCTCACCTGTCCCAAACTCACTGTGAGCCCCAGCTCCCACTCACGTTTCGTGGGTCCCGAAGAAGAAGACTTGGTACTTATTGGAGGAGGATTTGACTGCAGCTTCTGGCATCTCATCAATCTGTGGGACACAAAGGACAGGCTGAGAGGAGAGGGCAGAGAGCCCTGGGCCTCCTCAGACCCCAGGACATCCCCTGCAGTGTCCTGTTGATGGGCACAGCTCAGGAAAGGAAAATTCCTTGGGAATTCCCCCACAGTCTGGAGACAGAGCTGGCAGGAAGTGCCCAGTGGTGTAGGGGCCAGCAGAGCTCCCCTTCTCCCACAAGCTCTGCTCTAGACCAGCTCAGACACACTCAGCAAATTCAGGCTCAGACCTCAGGACATCTCCTCCAGTGTCCTATGGATGGGCACAGCTCAGGAAAGGAAAAGAAAGGAAAATTCCTTGGGAACCCCCCAGCTGGGACCCCCCTGGCAGTGGGATTCCCTGCCCAGCCCCAGCCCCTCCTGCACCCCCAGGGGATGCAGTGGCTCTGTCTGGAGATGGTGCTGGCAGGAAATGCTCAGCAGAACAAGGGGGTGCCAGCAGGGCTCCCCTTCTCCCACCCCCTGTCCCCCTAATCTCTGCTCTAGACCAGCTCAGACACGCTCAGCAAATTCAGGCGTTGCCAGTGGTGCCACAGCTCCTCAGATGTCCCCAGGACACCCCTTCCAGTGTCCTCTGGATGGGCACAGCTCAGGAAAGGAAAATTCTTTGGGAATTTCCCCACAATCTGGAGACAGAGCTGGCAGGAAGTGCCCAGTGGTGTAGGGGCCAGCAGAGCTCCCCTTCTCCCACAAGCTCTGCTCTAGACCAGCTCAGACACACTCAGCAAATTCAGGACATCCCCTCCAGTGTCCTATGGATGGGCACAGCTCAGGAAAGGAAAAGAAAGGAAAATTCCTTGGGAACCCCCCAGCTGGGACCCTCCTGGCAGTGGGATTCCCTGCCCAGCCCCAGCCCCTCCTGCACCCCCAGGGGATGCAGTGGCTCTGTCTGGAGATGGTGCTGGCAGCAAGTGCTCAGCAGAACAAGGGGGTGCCAGCAGGGCTCCCCTTCTCCCACCCCCTGTCCCCCTAATCTCTGCTCTAGACCAGCTCAGACACACTCAGCAAATTCAGGCACTGCCACAGCTCCTCAGATGTCCCCAGAACACCCCTTCCAGTGTCCTCTGGATGGGCACAGCTCAGGAAAGGAAAATTCCTTGGGAATTTCCCCACAATCTGGAGACAGAGCTGGCAGGAAGTGCCCAGGGGTGTGGGGGCCAGCAGGGCTCCCCTTCTCCCACAAGCTCTGCTCAGCAAATTCAGGCAGAGCCACAAGCATCACCCCCAGCCTGGGCCAGCAACGGGGATTGGGGTGCCTGGGGGGGACACCCTGGCCAAAAGGGGGTCAGCAGACAAGGGGACAGCCTGGCAGGGCCCTGGGGTCGGGCAGCAGCCAGTGCCAAGCCCCAGGCAGGTGCTGCTCCACCGAGCGTGAATAATCCCGAGGCGCCGAGCGGGAAGGGAGCGAAAGCAACTCCGGCTGCTTTTTATAGCAGCTAAAAATAACCCCCCCCCTGCAGCCAGCAGCCATAAATTCCCCAAGAAAACCTCAAAGGGAGGTGGAAGGAGCTGAAGGAGGATGCGGGTGGGGGTCTCGGGCAGGCGCCAGCACGTCACTGTCACCGGGCTGGACGGTGCCAGCGGGGACAGCCGGGGTGCCAGGTCCTGTCCCAGTGCTCTGCTGACTCATGGCACAACCTTCCCTCAGTCACCGTGACCCCCACAGCTTGCCCAGCCTCAGTTTCCCCAGCCAGCAGGGCCTGGGTGCTGTGACAGGGTGGACCTGGCCAAGAGTTGGTCCTGATTTCCTTCACAGAGCTGGGGATGGCACCAACGCTTGTCCCTGTGCTGAGGAGCAGTGCTGGCACAGCCCTGGGGCACATGGAGGGCATGGGGCACTGGGAGGGCCACCAGGATGGGGTGGAGGCTTGGTGTGATGTCCCACTCCTGGCCTGGCTGCTGTGACAGGGTGGAAATGGCCCAGAGTTTGTCCTGATTTCCTTCACAGAGCTGGGGACAGCACCAACGCTTGTCCCTGTGCTGAGGGGCAGTGCTGGCACAGCCCTGGGGCACATGGAGGGCATGGGGCACTGGGAGGGCCACCAGGATGGGGTGGAGGGTCGGTGTGATGCCCACTCCTGGCCTGGGTGCTGTGACAGGGTGGAAATGGCCCAGAGTTTGTCCTGATTTCCTTCACAGAGCTGGAGACAGCACCAACGCTTGTCCCTGTGCTGAGGGGCAGTGCTGGCACAGCCCTGGGGCACATGGAGGGCATGGGGCACCGGGAGGGGCACCAGGATGTGGTGGAGGCTTGGTGTGATGTTCCACTCCTGGCTGGGACGTGCCTTTGTGCCATCCCCACTGCCCAAACGTGGTTTGGGACACACAGGTCCTGCACCAGCATCCAGGGGGTGTTTGAGGATTATTGAAGTTGCTCCCACCCACAGCCCCGGGGCTCCTGGCACTGCCATGCCCCAATGGCACCGGGGGACACTCCAGGAGCAGGGACAGTCCCCAGCAGAGCCAAGGCCAGCCTGGCCCTGGCTGCAGTCCCCAGAGGGACCCTGGCCCATGGTGGCAGCCGGGAGCAGCAGCTCCATCCCTGCGTGGCACCGAAGGTGGAGGAGGGGATGATGTGACTCAGAGGGGCGGCCACCAGCCCGGCCCGGCCCAGCCCAGGCCCCGGGGATGGTGCTTCCCCCAGGCCACGTTCCTGCAGGTCACTCCTGCCACGGTGTGCCAAAGGCCCCATCAGCCCCCCCAGGCAAGGACACAAACCCAGACCCTGCCCTGCCAGGCCTGGACAGGGACCCACAGGGACCCCACAGCCCCTGGCAGTGCCTGCACCCTGCTGGAGATCCCCCAGCAAGTTCCCAAACTTCCTTCCCCAAGGAAAGGCAGCAGCTCCAGGATGGCTGTGCTGTGTCACCGTGTCCCCAGCCCAGGAAACCGAGGGGCTCCATGGATCTGCTGGGACCCCTGGCAGTGGGAATCCCTGCCCAGTCCATGGATCTGCTGGGACCCCTGGCATTGGGATTCCCTGCCCAGCCCAGCCCTCTCAGCTCTCCATGGGACCCCTGGGACCCCCTGGCAGTGGGAATCCCTACCCAGCCCTCTATGGGACAGCTGGGACCCCCTGGCAGTGGGATTCCCTGCCCAGCCCAGCCCTCCCAGCTCTCCATGGGACACCTAGGACCCCCTGGCACTGGGATTCCAGCCCAGCCCATCCCTGCCAGCCCCACAAGGGACAGATGGGACCCCCTGGCAATGGGATTCCAGCCCAGCCCATCCCTGCCAGCCCCCCAAGGGACAGATGGGACCCCCTGGCAATGGGATCCCAGCTCAGCCCAGCCCATCCCTCCCATGCCTTTATCAGCCCCTCATGCACCCCCAGGGGATGTGCTGGCTCTATCTGCAGGGCCAGGCAGGGACTTTGGGGTGCGGGGACACGGGGCAGGAGGGTGGCACCCCACTGGGGACACTGATAGTGCAGACAGTGCAAACCCACCCAAAAGCCCTCACTGCCCCCAAACTGCCCCACGATGGGCACTGTCACAGCCCGTGGCTGTCTGTCCGGACAGTGGCAGCGGACGGACACACGGCTGCAGTGCCAGGGTAAAGTCCACGGTGCCCATTTCTGTCCCCCTGCCAATGGCACCGGTGTCACAGCCCAGGGGCAGCACCCAGGGGCTGGGGATGGGTCTGAAAGGGGGCTGGGAATGTCCCCCAGGAGGGGAAGCTCTGGAGCGTGGCAGGGGAGGGACGGGCACGAAGCCCCGAGCTGGACTCTGCCCCCAACCTCTGCTCGTCACCTTTGCCACTGCTCACAGAGCACGGCTGGATCAGCCTGCCCTGCCCTGCCAGGGGGGCTGGGAGCAGCCCCCTCCCTGCCTCAGTTTCCCCCCTGCAGGACAAGGCTGGCAGCGAGGAACAGGAATTAATTAATTAATGGAATTAATCATGTGGGTCACACACGGTCGATGAAGCACATGGGAGGGGGGGGGCACACGCACTGAGTGGGGGTCCTGTGGCACCCCTGAGTCCCATGGGTGCCCCTCGGCCCTGGGGGCACCACTGGGCCCCATCTCAGCACCAGGCTGGCAATGGGCACCAAATTCCAGAGGGAATGGCCCAGCAGGATCCTGACCCCATGGCCCAGCCAGGGGAATGGGAGATGCTCAGGAAGGGGATGTCAGAGGGTGCCAGGGGGGTGTGAAAGATGCCAGGGGGTGTCAGGAGTGCCAGGGGGGTGTCAGGAGTGCCAGGGGGGTGTCAGGGGGGATGTCAGAGGTGCCAGGGGGGTGTCAGGAGGGTGTCAGAGGTGCCAGGGGGGTGTGAAAGATGCCAGGGGGGATGCCAGGGGTGTCGGGGGGGTGTCAGAGGTGCCAGAGGGGTGTCAAAGGTGCCAGGGGGGTGTCAGAGGGGCCAGGGGGGATGCCAGGGGTGTCAAAGATGCCAGGGGGGTGTCAGGGGTGCCAGACCTGGCAGGGAAGCACCAAAAACGATGGTCTGCCATAAGGGACCCTGCAGAGAAAGGGTGAGGGGAAGCAAGCATCATCCTCCAGCTGCCAGCGACTCATCTCCCCACTCTGGTGCCTCAGTTTCCCCTCTGTTTAAGGCTGCCCCTCTCAGGGAGAGGCTTCCACCAAGCTGCTGGTGCTGGGGAACAGTGCCAGGTGCCATCCCAGGGGAAGAAATGGAGGGAACAACCCCTCCCCCGTCCATTTCTTCCCCTATCTCCCAGCTCCAGCCACACCTGGTTGGAAACAAACACCCCAGCGAACGCCACGCGTGGCCGGGTAAGGTTTCATCACAGCACCTGATTAGTCACGGGCAAGCCCTGCCTGATTAGTCACGGTGGGGAGGGCTGTGCTCCTAAACCCCCCTGGCCCTGGGGAGCCCAACCAGAGAGAGAGAGAGAGAGAGAGGAGGGGGAAAAAACCATTCCCTGCCTGCCCCAAAATGATGGTGGCGGCCAAACGATGAGGATGAGTGGGGTGTGAAACCCGAGCGGCCCCCGGGAGCCCCGAGCTGGCATCATCACCCCGGAGCCCGTGGGATGGCTGGGGGCTGCAGGAGGATGGGGCAGCATCGCTTTTCCCCCCGAGGGAGGGAAGGAAGGAAGAGCAGGCGGTGTGGAAGCTCCCAGGGATCCTCTGTGGCTCCTCCTCGCAAAAAGCCGCTTTCAAATGCGCGTTGGGAGGGCCGGTGCCAAATCCGAGCGGCTCCCAACCCCCTCCCGGCCTCCTCGCCAGAACCCGACAAACCAAACAAAAGTTATTCAAATCCGCCAGGGGAAGGGGGGCACTTGGGGGGAGATCCTCGGCCTTTAAAGCCCCATCGCCCCCATTCCTCCCTTTTTCCGCTCAATTTGGGGTTTCCAGGCAGCCCCCGGTGCCCTTTGCAGCAAGGCCGTGAGGGGAGCGTGTGTGTGTGTGGGGGGGGGGGAGGTGGAAAACACTCCAAGGAAATTTTAAACTGCATCATCAACCGCTTAAAAATAACCAGCGCCGTGTTGTGCAGCCAGAGCTGCCCACGGGCCCCGTGGCTTGGGGTTCATCCCGGGGGTCCCGGGCTCATGGCCCCCTTTAGGGACACGCAGGACCCTCGGGGGACACCGGCGGGGCTGGCACATGGTGGGGCCTGGATCCCCCCCTCGTCCCTTCCCCCCGTCCTAAGTCCTCAATAATTCTATCGATTTTCTAAAGCCAAACTCCCGGCGTAAGCGCTGGCACCTCTCTGGCACCCCTAAGGCCACCGAGAGCCGGGGGGACACGCTCGGGGCTCCGCCGGTTTGGATGAAACCCCCACAAAATCATCAGTGAAGCGCAGGGGGACCGAGCTGGCCCTTGCCGGGGGTCTCGCAGTGGAGCGGGAAGGGCTCATGGAGCGGCCCCACGTGGAGCAGGGACCCCCCGGTACCGGTACCGGGGGATGGAGGGGTCACCCCGGGCTGGCCCAGCCTCGTGCTCCGCTGCCCGGTACCGGAGGGGTCCCCGCTCCCACGCGGTGCCAGAAGCCACGCGGTCTCCACCGGTGACCCCCCTCCCCCGTTCCTCCGGGAGAGAAATGAATAAACAGCACAAAAAGGGCCCGGGGGAGCCCGGGATGTTGTTTCCAACACATGAAAGCCCCCTCAAACCCAAAGAAATGTCCCGAAAGCGCCTCCGCAAGCCTCGGTACCGAATAACCCCCGAGTCCGCCGGGCCCGGCCTTACATAAGGAACCGGCAAAGTTGGACCCCGGCCCCGGTGGAAGATCCGGGGGGGGATCGGAGCCTGACCCCCGTACGGACACACCCCCCCGCCGCTCCACCGGGGCAGCCTGACCCCGGTGCGCCCCATCCCCCCGCGTTATGCAACGGGGAGCACCGGGAGAGCACCGGGAGAGCACCGAGGGGTCCCACCGCCCTCCCAGCCCCTGCCCAGCTCCTTACCCGGGCAGGCCAGTGCGGGTAACCCTTCATCTTGGCGAAAACCAGGTCCCCGCATTTGTATTCCTTCTGCCGGTTGGACCGGGACATCTTGGCTGGGCTGGCGGCTCCTCCCGGGACCGGGGGAGCGGGCGGGGGGAGGGGGGTGGGGGAAGGGAGGAGGGGGGGGGGGGTTACGGATGAACTTTGGGAGGCAAAACCCGGCCAGGCAGGGATAGGCCAAATAAATATAAAAAAAAACCCTTAAAAAAAAAAAAATCAACAGCGGCAAAAAAGAAAAAAAAAAAACAAAACACCCTCCCAAATGCGAAGGGGGAGAGGCAGCGGCTGCTCTGCCCCCTGGGCCGGGGTCAGCGGCGGCGCGGCGCAGCGGCGGAGGGCCCGAGCCCCATGCGGTTGTTTGTGTTTGAAATTCAATTGCTCCCTCCCTCGGCCACCCCCCCCACCCCCCCGGCCACCATTCCCCTTCCTCCTCCTCCTCCTCCTCCTCCTCCTCCTCCTCCTCCTCCTCCCGCTCCCGCTGCCGGTGGATGCGCTCGGAGCTCGCGGCGCTGCCTGGGCGCGCACACGCACCGCCCGCCCACGGCGCCGTGCGCGCTCCCGGCACCCCAAAAATACCCAAAAATACCCGAAATGTGCCCGCTGCGGGTGGCACCAACCGCGGAGTGTCACCAGGGCACGGGGAGGGACGGCAGGGCCACGGGCTGGGTGTGGAAGCGGGGGGAATTGGGTGCTGGAGCGGGCGGAATGGGTGTGAAACAGAGGGAAAGGGGGGTAAAGACGTGCAAAAGGAGGGTGAAATAGCGCAAAAAAATGGTGTAAAAGTGTGTAAAGGAGTGCAAAAGTATAATGGGAAAAATAGGTGTAAAACGCTGTAAATAACCAGTGTAAAACAGCACAAAAAAGGTGTAAAAAATAGGTAGAGCAGTGCAAAACTGTAATGTGAAAAGCAGGTGTAAAACAGCGTAAAACTCTGTAAATAACCGTGTAAAAGATGTGTAAAGCAGTGCAAAACTATAATGTGAAAAGCAGGTGTAAAACAGTGTAAAACACTGTAAATAACTAATGTAAAACAGCACAAAAAATTGTGTAAAAAATATGTAGAGCAGTGCTAAACTGTAATGTGAAAAGCAGGTGTAAAACAGTGTAAAACACTGTAAATAACCAGAGAAAAACAGCACAAAAATGGTGTAAAAATGTGTAAAGCAGTACAAAACTATAATGGGAAAAGCAGGTGTAAAACAGTGTAAAACACTGTAAATAACCAGTGTAAAACAGCAGCAAAATGGTGTACGAAACATGTAAAACAGTGTAGAATGGTAATGTGAAAAGCAGGTGTAAAACAGTGCAAAACCAGTGTAAAACAGCACCAAAATGGTGTAAAAAACATGTAAAAGAGTGCAAAACTGGCATAAAATTGTGTCAAACTGTGCAAAAGTGGTTTTAAACCCCTGCAAAACCAATGTAAGACAGTGCAAAACAGCACGAAAATGGTGTAAAAAACATGTAAAAGAGTGCAAAATTATAATGTGAAAACCAGGTGTAAACCAGTGTAAAACACTGTAAATAACCAGTGTAAAACAGCAGCAAAATGGTGTAAAACAGTGCAAAACTGGAATGTGAAAAGCAAGTGTAAAACAGTGTAAAAGACTGTAAATAACCAGTGTAAAACAGCAGCAAAATGGTGTCAAGAACATGTAAAACAGTGCAAAAGTGGTTTTAAAACCATGCAAAAATGGTGTAAAAAACATGTAAAGCGGTGCAAAATTATAATGTGAAAAACAGGTATAAAACAGTGCATAACCAGTGTAAAAGAGCACCAAAATGGTGTAAAAAGCACATACAACAGTGCAAAACTGGTTTTAAACCCATGCAAAACCAGTGTAAGACAGTGCAAAAAACACCGCCAGAATGGTGTAAAAAACGTGTAAAACAGTGCAAAACTGGAATGCGAAAAACAGGTGTGAAACAGTGCAAAACCAGTGTTAAAGAGCACCAAAATGGCATAAAAAACCACGTAAAACAGTGCTAAACTGGCATAAAATGGTGTTAAATGGTGCAAATTTGGCATAAAGATATGTAAAAACGTAAACCAGTGCAAAACTATAATGTGAAACCATGAAAAAGAGGTGTAAAACATCTCATAATCAGTGTAAAACAGCACCAAAATGGCGCAAACCCCTGTAAAAAGGAGTAAAACTGGCATAAAATGGTGTTAAACAGTGCAAAATTGGCTGCTGGGATTGCTCAGGGCACCTGAAAATCTCTGGAAAATCTCTGGAAAATCTTTGGAAATTCTCTGATGCCTGGGGAGGAGGTTTGGGCCCCAGCCAGCCTCAGCGTGGGGTTACAGGGTGACAAAGCCACCAGGGGATTAAATAAATTGTCACCTTGGTCCCAATAAATTGGGATTAAATAAATTGTCACCTTAGTCCCAATAAATTGAGATTAAATAAATTGTCACCTTAATCCAAATAAACTGAGATTAAATAAATTGTCACCTTAGTCCCAATAAATTTGGATTAAATAAATTGTCACCTTAGTCCCAATCAAGTGGGATTAAATAAATTGTCACCTTGGTCCCAATAAATTGGGATTAAATAAATTGTCACCTTAGTCCCTGTTTCAGATCAAACTTTGTTGCTGCTGTCCCAACCAAACCTGGGGTTAAACCCAGATTAAATTTTGTAAAACCAGAACCTCCACCCTGCCCTGGCAGTCGGGGTTCCTGGGCTGGGCTCTTTTTTTTTCCATCCCCTTGTGCTTTCCTTGGCTTAATTTCTCCTAACGAGCTGCAAATAACACAAATAAATAATCCACAGGGTCAGGGCTGACAGCAGGATCCTGTTCTGGGGGTGAGAACAGAACCCAGGAATCTCCAGCTGCTATGGAAAAAGGGACAAAGGCTGAGGGAAGTGAGGATTTGTGAAAAATTTGTGTTTAAAATTTTAAAAGTTTAATATTAATAAAATGGTTATAAAAATAGTAACAAAATTAGAGTAGTAAAAATTTGGACAATTAGGGTTAGGATAATATGAGACAATAAAAATAAAGAGTTATAGATGGTTTGGGTACCTTTTTTGGGTAAAATAAGCCTGAAAAAGGACACATGTTAACAGAGAATTAACTTTTAAAAGTAATAGTTTATTGCATTTCATACATTTAATACATGATGTAGAAATTCTATTTAAACAAAGGATTTTGTTTGGTCAGTGTTAACTTCTTCTTAATCTTGACAGTGTCTTTAGGGCTGAGCGAGGTAGGAAGAAGTTAATTTCTTCTGATAAGGGAGCAATAAATTTTTTTTTTAAAATATTTAGGTGTTTTGTGGCTGTTATTTTGGTGTGAGAACTTTAATTTTCTCTTTAAAAAAGTATCTTACATAGCATAGTTTCTCTTTTAACATTATGCTATAACCTAAAAGTATATTTAACCCACTATTTAAAGAAATTAATACAGCATAACTTTCTAACATAACACATACAATATTCATTTTAATATTTGTGAAAAGCCCATCATAAAATACGCATTTTTCACATGGGGGACGACGGAACTTGTGTGTCCCAGCTCCTGGAATCCTCCTGTGCTCCCCAAGGCCTCCATGCCTATTTTTAAAGCTGTATTTTTAACACTCCTCAGGCCAGGAGGGGTGGGACGGGGCTGGATTTCACAGCACTCCAAACCATGCAGTGTTCAGGCTTCACTCCTCGTTTATCTTTTGCTTTCATTATTATTATTATTAATTCAGCTTTTTCATTTATTACCTATAACAATTACTTGTGCTGCTAGTTCTCTGCAGATCGCTTCCCTGGCTCTTAGGAACCCAAATTCCAGCCCGGTTTATTGCTTTTTTAAGGCCAGAACGAGCCAGAAGGAGGCCAAAGGAGTCAAACCCAAAATCAGCAAAGTGCTGGAGGGATAAACCAGCTCCTGGGCAGGCTGCCGAATTCCAGTCCAGCAGCTTTTTGGGGCTGGCAGCACCGATCGTGCCCGAACCGTGCCAGCAGGGGAGTGTGGCAACGGGGAGAGTCCCGCTCTGCCCAGGCCTTGTCCCGGTCCCGCCGCGTGGCACCACAGACTACATTTCCCGTGCTGCCTCGCGGCGGGGCACACAGGGAGGCGGGCACAGCGCTGCTCGCGGTGCACGCCGGGAGTTGTAGTCCTGCGCGGCTGCAGCGCGGGCAGCGGGGCGCTGCCGGCAGCCATTACCGGGAGCGCGGAGCCGCCGCCGTCGCCTGTCCTCGCTCCGCGGCTCCGCTGCCGCACGGGGAGGGGCCGCCATGGCGGCGTAGCCTCGCCCCCGCCCGCCCCTTCTTCCCCGCTGCGGGCGCTGAAGGCGCGGCGGCGGTGCGGCCTAGCGCGGAGGGTGGATCCCCGGCCTCGCGTAGCGGCTGCTGCCCGCCAAGGGCCGCCCTCCCCGCGGCCATGTCCCTCGTGGCCTATGCCAGCAGCGAGGAGGACAGCGATGCCGAGGAGCCTGCGGGCGAGGAGGAGGAAGCCGCCGACTCTCCCCCATCCACAGCCGAGCAGCCCTCATCCCGAGGGCTTTTCGCCGCGCTGCCCCCGCCCAGAGCCCCTGCGGTACCCCCGGCGTTCCTCATGGGCCCCCCGCCCACCCTGAGCGGCTTGGGCAGCGCCCCGCCGGGCCAGGCCGGCACCGAGAGCCCCCCAGAGCCGGCTGCCAGCGGGGACGGGGCCACAGAGTCCCCCCGGGCCAGGGGGCTCCTCCTGCCGCCCCCCAGGAACGCGGGCACCGCCGCCTCCCCCCTCAGCCCGCCCCCCGCTGCCTCCCCCGGGGCGGGTTTGGGCCTCCCCAAGCCAAAGAAGAGGACGGAGCCGGTGCGGATCGCGGCGCCCGAGCTGCACAAGGGGGATGTGAGTATGGAACGAACCCGAGCCCTTCCCTTCGGGGGTGAAACTTCCCCCCAGCGGGGCTCTTCCCTCGCTCTGTCACTCCGAGCTACCGGGATCTATTGTTGTGTCATCCACGGGCAGATTTGTCCTGGCTGCCTGCCCTAATGCTAAAGCGCTTAGCAGAATCAAACTGATATAGAAACCTTATTTATAATCATAATGCAGCCAAACCCAGATTATCTGCACCCTTCTTATTCCTGGAGTTTAAGAGTTGATGATGTGGAGCTGCAGGGCGTTGCAGTCCAAAATCATCTTTTGTTTCCTGTGCAGGTGATGGATTTTTCACTCAGTTTATTGCTTATTTGTCTAAAGGCTTCGGGCGTCTTCCAAACTTTTTGGTGACCGTTTCCGTCTCATTTTGTGGTTGTTTTTTGTTTGTTTGTTTGTTTGTTTTGTAATTACTGTGCCTTGCAGGCTTGTGAACCCAGACAGGGAGAGCAGGGAGAGACAGGTCCCTTTGCATCTGGTTTTTAAGTGGGGATCCCTGCTGATGAGGTTTCATCCTCTCCCCACTGCTCATTTCCTCTGGGACAGCACTGTCACAGAATCATGGAATGGTTTGGCTTGGAAGGGACCTTAATGCCCATCTTGTTCCACTCCCTTGCCATGGGCAGGGCACCTTCCACTATCCCAGGCTGCTCCAAACCCTGTCCAGCCTGGCCTTGGACACTTCCAGGGATCCAGGAGCATCCACAGCTTCTCTGGGCACCCCGTGCCAGGGCCTCCTGGCACCTTCACAGAATAATTTTTTTCCTAATATCTCATTTAAGCCATCACCTGGAGTGGTTTTTGGGTTGGAAAAGACCCTTAAAACTCATCCTGTTCACAGTGTCCACAGGCAGGGACAGCTTCCACCAGCCCAGGTTGGCCCAGCCTGTTGCCATGTGGAGGTGATGGTTGTGTCGCTGGTTTTGGTGTGACAGGAGTGCCTGTGGCAGTGGGAAGAGCTGACCTGGGAGCTTGGGGTCATTTCCATGGGGACAGGTGGATTTATAGACAGTGCCCATGAATAGTGGCCTGGCAGCATTTGGGGGAGCCCAGGTGAAGGCAGTGCTGTGTCTGGGGGGGTGACAGAAAGAGAGGGAGAGGACACAGGTTCCCCATCCCTTCCTGCTCCCAATAACCATCCCAGGCTGGCAAATCCCAGAGTTTTGGAGGCTCAGCCTTTGGGATAGAGGGGTGAGGGATATCCCAGTCCCTCCTTGCAGCAGTGTGCTGGGATTCCAGGCAGCTGGAATGAGCAGGGATCTGTTCCTGCCTTGGCCCTCTCTGTGCTCTGCTGTGACCACACAATCTGCAGGTTCTCACTGTTGAGCAGGTGAATTTGGAAGGGACAAAAAGTACCTTAAAGTGGAGCTGGTGTGAGCAGTTCCCACTTGGGGTTCCTGGAGGTTCCTTGGGCTGTGGCTGACATCCTCAGTTGTTCCCTGTTTCTCCTTAAAACCCCTCCCATGGCTGTGGTTCACCCCCTGGAGATGCTCCAGTGTCTCCTCTCTCCCCTACCAGCAGTGGGTTTACAATCACTCCCAACTCTCTTTATTTATGCACATTCCTTGTCTTTCCCTGGTTTATGATTTGGAGGCAAACTGGCACAAGCCCTCAATCCCTGCTGCCTCTTCCAAGTTCTCTGAGGAGCCATGAAATTATAAAGATACCTTTTCTGCTGCCAACCAGGCTTCCCACACAAGTTTTAACCACATATTTAGCAATTTCAGCACTATTTGGAACAATTCTCTGTATCCCTGCAGTGAATTTTGCATCCTTTGTGTGGTTTGTGCTTCCCCTCCAGTAACTCTGTTGTTGTTTGCCCCTGACCTGTAGCTGTGCACCTGCACTTCTTCCCTCCCTTTGGGTTTATTTTCCTGGGATTTATTAACATAACTTTTTTTAGTTTGCTGTCTCAAGTTGTGCTGAGCTCTGGTTTTCTCTCTCAGTCAGATTCAGAGGAAGATGAACCAGCAAAGAAAAAAAATACTCTTCAGGTAAATATCAAGGGCACTTGGTTAAATAATTTTCATGGGAAAAAGTGTTTGATTCTTGGCCTTCCACTTGTGTAAATCAACCACTCTGATCACCTCATAGCTTTAGGGATATTCCTAAAATCCCATGGGTTTCCAAGTAATTTTTTTTGCCTCCCATGAAAAAAAACATTGAAATAAATACATTTTTTACCTTTTTATTTCCCCCCAGGAATAAAACATAAAAATATTGCCCTACCTTTACACCTTTCCTTAAACTCTCTGATTTAAGAATTCCCACACTTTCTTTTGGGCTCTTTCACCAATTTAAGTCTTGGCTAAAGAGGCATTCATTTGGGAATTGGGCAGATATTTGCAACATTGACATTTCCCTTCAAAACCCCTCTGGCTTTTTATGCAGTGCAGAGTGGCCAAGTGGCGAGAAACCCACAAGAAATGTTAGAATTGAGGGAGATAATTAGAAAGGAAAAGTGAATAATCTGCCTCTTTTCTTTCTGTGATCCCTTTGTCCACTCTGATCACCTTGGGCAGATATTTGTAACATTTAACATATGCATAATGCTTAACATTATGCAGTGCAGAGTGGCCAAGCAGTGAGAAACCCACAAGAAATGTTAGAATTGAGGGGGATAACTGTCAGGAAGTCATGAAAAGTCAATAATCTCCTTCTTTTCTTTCTGGGATCCATTTGTCCACACTGATCACCTCCCTTTAGGGATATTCCTGAAATCCTGTGGGTTTTCAAATCCTTTCTTCTGGGCACTCTCAGCAGTTTAAGTCTTGGTGAAAGAGGCATTAATTTGGGAATTGGGCAGATATTTGCAACATTCACATTTCCCTTCAAAACCCCTCTGGCTTTTTATGCAGTGCAGAGTGGCCAAGCGGTGAGAAACCCACAAGAAGTGTTAGAATTGAGGGGGATAACTGTCAGGAAGTCATGAAAAGTGAATAATCTCCCTGTTTTCTTTCTGGGATCCATTTGTCCACACTGATCACCTTGTGTAAATCATCCACTCTGATGACCTTGTGGCTTTAGGGATATTTCTGAAATCCTGTGGGTTTTCAAGTCCTTTCTTTTGGGCGCTTCCACCAATTTAAGTCTTGGCTAAAGAGGCATTCATTTGGGAATTGGGCAGATATTTGCAACATTTCCCTTCAGAATCCCCCTGGCTTCTTGTGCAGTGTATTCAGAATAGCCAAGTGGTGAGAAACCCACAAGTGTTAGAATTCAGGAAGATAACTGGCAGTAAGTCATGAAAAGTGAATAATCTCCTTCTTTTCTTTCTGTGATCCTTTTGTCCACTCTGATCACCTTGGGCAGATTTTTGTAACATTTAACATATGCATAATGCTTAACATTATGCACTGCAGAGTGGCCAAGCAGTGAGAAACCCACAAGAAATGTTAGAATTGAGGGGTATAACTGGCAGTAAGTCATGAAAAGTGAATAATCTCCCTCTTTTCTTTCTGGGATCCATTTGTCCACACTGATCACCTCCCTTTAGGGATATTCCTGAAATCCTGTGGGTTTTCAAGTCCTTTCTTTTGGGCACTCTCAGCAGTTTAAGTCTTGGCTAAAGAGGCATTCATTTGGGAATTGGGCAGATATTTGCAACATTGACATTTCCCTTCAAAACCCCTCTGGCTTTTTATGCAGTGCAGAGTGGCCAAGTGGCGAGAAACCCACAAGAAGTGTTAGAATTGAGGGGGGTAATTAGAAAGGAAAAGTGAATAATCTGCCTCTTTTCTTTCTGTGATCCCTTTGTCCACTCTGATCACCTTGGGCAGATTTTTGTAACATTTAACATATGCATAATGCTTAACATATTTGTAACATTTAACATATGCATAATGCTTAACATTATGCAGTGCAGAGTGGCCAAGCAGTGAGAAACCCACAAGAAATGTTAGAATTGAGGGAGATAACTGGCAGTAAGTCATGAAAAGTCAATAATCTCCCTCTTTTCTTTCTGGGATCCATTTGTCCACACTGATCACCTCCCTTTAGGGATATTCCTGAAATCCTGTGGGTTTTCAAGTCCTTTCTTTTGGGCACTCTCAGCAATTTAAGTCTTGGCTAAAGAGGCATTCATTTGGGAATTGGGCAGATATTTTCAACATTTCCCTTCAGAATCCCCCTGGCTTTTTATGCAGTGCAGAGTGGCCAAGTGGCGAGAAACCCACAAGAAGTGTTAGAATTG
This sequence comes from Agelaius phoeniceus, assembly GCF_051311805.1. Taxonomy (NCBI): domain Eukaryota; kingdom Metazoa; phylum Chordata; class Aves; order Passeriformes; family Icteridae; genus Agelaius; species Agelaius phoeniceus. The sequence goes on from NC_135295.1 coordinate 2,648,849, forward strand.
AGGGGGGTAATTAGAAAGGAAAAGTGAATAATCTGCCTCTTTTCTTTCTGGGATCCCTTTGTCCACTCTGATCACCTTGAGCAGATATTTGTAACATTTAACATATGCATAATGCATAACATTATGCAGTGCAGAGTGGCCAAGCAGTGAGAAACCCACAAGAAATGTTAGAATTGAGGGAGATAACTGTCAGGAAGTCATGAAAAGTGAATAATCTCCTTCTTTTCTTTCTGGGATCCATTTGTCCACACTGATCACCCCCTTTTAGGGATATTCCTGAAATCCTGTGGGTTTTCAAGTCCTTTCTTTTGGGCACTCTCAGCAATTTATGTCTTGGTGAAAGAGGCATTAATTTGGGAATTGGGCAGATATTTTCAACATTTCCCTTCAGAATCCCCCTGGCTTTTTATGCAGTGCAGAGTGGCCAAGTGGCAAGAAACCCACAAGAAATGTTAGAATTGAGGGGGATAATTAGAAAGGAAAAGTGAATAATCTGCCTCTTTTCTTTCTGGCATCCCTTTGTCCTGCGTGGACATCACCAGGGACGCGGCGAGGGCTCCGGTTTGTCCGCTCTGCTCCCTCAGCCCAAAAACACACCAGTGAAAGAGACCAATCGCTTGCTCCTGCCCTACGCCTTCTCCAGGAAAGCAGGAGAAAACTCCTCTGACTCCAAGCCTGCCAAGACCCCGAGCTCTTCCTCCAAACCCAAAGCCGTGCCCAAGCCGGCCGTGCCCACCACCCCGTCGCCGTCGGCCATCAAGGCGGCGGCCAAGAGCGCGGCGCTGCAGGTAACCAAGCAGATCACCCAGGAGGAGGAGGACAGCGACGAGGAGCTGCAGCCAGAGAACTACTTCTCCTTGTCCGACAGGAGCGAGCCTGGCACCGCTGGCACCGTGGGCACCGAGCCCTACCTGTACCCGGGCTCGGAGGAGCCTCCTCCCGGCACGGAGCCGCAGCCGCAGTTCCAGGACGCGGCCGCTAACGCCCCGCTGGAGTTCAAGACAGGAGTGGGCTCCAGTGGAGTTCAGCACAGCTGGGCACCCAAAGCCACTGAGGACTACGGCAGCCAGCCCTATGGGCAGTTCCCCCCTGCCTATGGAGAGCCTGGGGGCTACTACCAGGTGGGTTTGTTGGCCAGAGGGGAGAGGAGGGCTCTGGGCAGCTGCGTGAGTGAGTGGCTCCAGTTGGGTACTGGGGGCTGCTGCTGGGAGTGCAGCCTGTGTGAGGTACCTGGGCAGGGAGTGCAGCCTTTGTGAGCTGCTTGGGGCTCAGGGCAGGGAATGCAGCCTTTGTGAGGTGCCTGGGCAGGGAGTGCAGCCTGTGTGAGGTGCCTGGGCAGGGAGTGCAGCCTGTGTGGTGTACCTGGGCAGGGAGTGCAGCCTGTGTGAGGTGCCTGGGCAGGGAATGCAGCCTGTGTGAGCTGCTTGGGGCTCAGGGCAGGGAATGCAGCCTGTGTGAGGTACCTGGGCAGGGAATGCAGCTTCTGTGAGCTGCTTGGGGCTCAGGGCAGGGAGTGCAGCCTGTGTGAGGTACCTGGGCAGGGAATGCAGCTTTTGTGAGCTGCTTGGGGCTCAGGGCAGGGAATGCAGCCTGTGTGAGGTGCTTGGGGCTCAGGGCAGGGAATGCAGCCTGTGTGAGATGCCTGGGACATGGGGCAGGGAATGCAGCCTGTGTGAGATGCCTGGGACACAGGGCAGGGAATGCAGCCTGTGTGAGCTGCTTGGGGCTCAGAGCAGGGAATGCAGCCTGTGTGAGATACCTGGGACACAGGGCAGGGAATGCAGCCTGTGTGAGATGCCTGGGATATGGGGCAGGGAATGCAGCCTGTGTGAGGTGCCTGGGCAGGGAATGCAGCCTCTGTGAGGTGCCTGGGACATGGGGCAGGGAATGCAGCCTGTGTGAGCTGCTTGGGGCTCAGAGCAGGGAATGCAGCCTGTGTCAGGTGCCTGGGCAGGGAATGCAGCCTGTGTGAGGTATCTGGACAGGTAATCCAGCCTTTGTGAGCTGCTTGGGGCACGGGGCAGGGAATGCAGGTCTTGGGAGCTACTTAAGACACAGGGCAGGGAATTCAGCCTGTCTGAGATACCTGGGGCACAGGGCAGGGAATTCAGCCTGTGTGAGGTACCTGGGACACAGGGCAGGAAATTCAGCCTGTGTGAGGTACCTGGGCAGGGAATGCAGCCTGTGTGAGATACCTGGGACATGAGGCAGGGAATGCAGCCTGTGTGAGGTACCTGGGACATGAGGCAGGGAATGCAGCCTGTGTGAGGTACCTGGGGCACAGGGCAGGGAATTCAGCCTGTGTGAGGTACCTGGGACACAGAGCAGGTAATCCAGCCTATGTGAGGTATCTAGGACACAGGGCAGGGAATGCAGCCCTTGAGAGCTACCTGGGACATGGGGCAGGGAATGCAGCCTGTGTGAGGTACCTGGGACACAGGGCAGGTAATCCAGCCCAAGCTATCTGGGACAGGGAGCCACAGCACCAGGCCAAAGGGGATTCCTACAGCATGAGAGCTGCAGATGTGCTTTGCCAGACAGATGTTTAACAGCTGCACTCCTGTGAAAATGCCCTGCATGTGAGGGTGCAGAGTCAAGGCTCACTGGAGCTGGTGTCTGAGCTCTGGTTGTTTCTAATAATTCTAAGAAATGGAATTCTAAGAAATGGAATTCTAAGAAATGGAATTCTAAGAAATAGAATCCTAGACTGCTTTGGGTTGGAAAGGACCTTAAAGCCCATCCAGTGCCAGGGTTCCAACCTTCCACTATCCCAGGTTGTTCCAAGCCCTGTCCAGCCTGGCATTGAGCACTTCCAGGGATGGGCCAGCCCCAGGTACTCTGGGCAGCTTGTGCCAGGACCTCACTGCAAGGGAAGAATTCAGGGAAGAATTCCTTCCCAATATCCATCCATCCCTGCCCTCTGGCAGTGGGAAGCCATTCCCCTTGCCCTGTCACTCCTTGTGAGAGGTCCCTCAGAGCATTTGTTGCTTTGTCCCTCTGATGGACTCAGCCCACAGGGCAGTCTGTGCCTGGTGCCACTCCAGGATTGCTCTCATGCCAAACTGGTTTCCATTTCCCTGTTTCCCTGCCAGGATTACTACAGCAGTGGGTACTACCCTGAGGTGGAACCAGCCCAGGCCTCACCACAGGAGACCAGCACCGACTCCTCCTTCATCGACGACGAAGCGGTTGGCACCTGATTTTCTGTCCCCAGATTCTGTGGAATTTGGCTTGGAGCTCTGCCAGAGCTCAGGAGCCTCTTGGCAGCCACTCTCCTGCCCCCCAGCACAGCCTGGGTTTCCAGGGCTTTGGGCTGGGTGGTTTTTCTGGGGGGGCCTGTGCTGTGTTGTGGGCACGTGTGGGCTCCTGCTCCAGCTGGCTCTGCAGGCCCATAAGCACAGAATAGAATCAATTGTTGAGGTTGGAAAAGGTCCCCAAGACCATCACCCAGCACTGCCAAGGCCACCACTAAACCAAGTCCCCAAGTGCCACATCCATGTGGCTTTTAAATCCTTCTGGAGGTGGGGACTTCCCCACTGCAGCCTGTGCCAGGGCTGGACAGCCCTCAGGGTGGAGGAATATTCCCTGTGTCCACCCTCATCTAACCCTGGCACTCCTTGAGGCCATTTTCTCTTGTCCTGTCCCTGTTCCCTGGGAGCAGAGCTCACTGGCTGTCCCCTCCTGTCAGGGCCTTGTGCATGGCCAGATTGTCCCCCTGAGCCCCCTCAGCCTCCCCAGGGCAAATGGCTGCAAAGAGAGGCCATTTTGCATGGGAAAAAGAAGTGCTTTCCCCAGGGTCTGGGTGTCAGATGAAAGGTGGCCTTTGGGGCTCTAAGGACTTGCAGGGTACTTCTTACTGGCAGCTTTAGATTTGGAGAAATCCAGCAAAGTTTGCAAATTTCTTGCTGGGCACCACCCTATTGGTGTGGGCAAGAGGCCACAAATGGAGGCCATTTTCCATGGGGAAAATGAAGTCATTGGCCAGGGTCTGGGTATCAGATGAAAGGTGGCATCTGGGGCCCTAAGGACTTGCAGGGTGCTCCAGCCCCTTCCCCAGCTTTGTTTGCTTCTCTGGACATGCTCCAGCTCCTCAATCTCTTTCTTGTCATGAGGGGCCCCAAACTGACCCTAGGATTGGAGATGCCAGCACAGGGGATGGGCACTGCATGGAAACAGCAGCAAATGCTGCTTTCTGCATAGGAAAATGAAATTATAACCTTCATGCTAAGTAGTTTTAGATATTCTGATGTCCAGCACACTGGAAATCTCCAAAAGATCAAAACCCCAGCTGAAAAACTGTTAGCTGTGCCTGGTGTCAGGTCAGTGCTGGGTGTAATTCCAACTCTTCTGTTCTGCCTTCAGTTCAAACGTCTGCAGGGCAAGAGGAATCGTGGGAGGGAGGAGATCAACTTTGTGGACATCAAAGGTGACGACCAGCTGAGCGGGGCCCAGCAGTGGCTGACCAAATCCTTGACAGAGGAGAAGACCATGAAGTCATTCAGCAAGGTGGGTGGAGGGTGAGGGCTGTGCCTGGAGCCTCTGCTCAGTGCCTAAATCCTGCTGGAGCTGTGCTGGGTGCTGGGCACTCAGCAGGGAGGGGAAATGATGACATGTGAGACCAGTGGAGTTCCTCAGAACACAGCATGTGGCTGGGGAGGGCCAGCCAGGAAGTGCTGCAGCCCCAGGAATTTAAATCTGCAGTTTAATGGGGAACAAATGCTGCTGGGGATGGCTCTGTGCAGGCCCTGGTCTTGGTTTGCTGTCCAAGCACCTCTCCAGGCTGAACACTTCACCTCTTTCTGCTTTTCCAGAAAAAAGGAGATCAGCCCACAGGACAGCAGAGGAGAAAACACCAGATCACATACCTGATCCACCAGGTGAGTGACCTCCCTGTGGTGTGTGAGCTGATCCAGCAGAACTGCAGGGCAACACAAGGCTGGGGTGCCAGGGGCTGTCCCTGAGAAGCCCCTGGTGAGACCCAGTGGGGCCAGGAGTGAGTCCTGGCTCTGAGGGGATCCCAGCCCTGAGATTTCAGCTTTGCTTTGCCCTTCCTGCACGTTCTGAGGCCCTGGGATCCTGTCCTGCATTCTGCCCCGGGCTTGGCTGCTGAGCCCATCCCCACGAGAAGCTGCTTTTCAGCATCAATGAAATGTCTGTGCATCCCAATTAATCCAGGCCTCTGTCAGGATGATTGTGCAAACCCCTGTCCCCACGAGAAGCTGCTTTTCAGCATCAATGAAATGCCTGTGCATTCCCAATTAATCCAGGCCTCTGTCAGGATGATTGTGCAAAGCCCTGTAACAGAGGCTTCTGGCTGAAGGGCTCCCTAATCCACATGAGGCAGGAATGCTGCTGAGTCACTGAAACACAGAGGCTTTAACAGCATCCTCTCCATCTCTGCAGGCCAAGGAGAGGGAGCTGGAACTGAAAAACACATGGTCTGAAAACAAGCTCAGCAGAAGGCAGACTCAAGCCAAGTATGGATTCTGACACATCTGTCCTGCTTTTTGGCTGCTGTGTCCGGTGTCTGCTGGGCTCCTGGAGATCAGCCAGGCCCCAGCATGGGGCTGGGAGGACACTGCACTCCCTGGCCTGGCAGGAAGAAGGGGCATTGCAAGCAGGTCCTGGAACTCCAGCTGTTAATCCTTCCCCTCCCTCCTTGTAAATGTGGAAGGTTCCCACCGGCCAAGGACGGTCCCGAGGCACCGCAGGGAACGTGCTGGGTGTGAGGCTGCAGCTCCTGGCCTGAGGGAACAGGCTGGGCCTCCTGACCCTTCAGCAGAGGCTCAATAAACTCCCAGTTCCCACTTTGCTCCTCTCTTGGACTTGCTGTGCATTGAGAATGTCGTTTTCCTTTCTAAAACACGGTGAGTTCCAAGAGCAAGCCTGGCTTTGGAATTTTTAGTTTGATCCTTACCTTTAAGGTGTCCTCACAGCTGTTTCCTCGTGTCTGGGCTGCTCCAGCACTCCTCTCATGTCAATAATTTTGAATAATTTTGATATCCTGGTTTTTAATTGGGTGTTTTCTCTCTGGGCTCCACAGGCTGAGGGGACACCCTCGTGCAGCTCAGAGCCTGTGCCAGGGGAAGCACCACACGTGGAGGGGAGGCTCTCCTGCCTGGCACACTCAGGGCTTTGGGTTCCCCTGAGCCATGTGTGCATGTACATTGTCCTTCCTTTTTCCTCCTCTTTCCCTCTCCCCCAGCCCAAGGCCTCCTGTCCTGCCCCAGGCTGTCCTCAGACTCATCAAAGTGAGTGTCCCTCGTGTGGCTGCCTGGGACTGAGCTCTGCACTTTCCTCTGGGCACACACAGAGGACAGCTGCCAACTGTAATTTTTTTTTCCCCAGCTTGTTCGTATCAATTCTGTTTCAATTAAGTGTTGACTTTACCCTCCTGGCTGGGAAGAGGAGACTGCCCAGCCCTAATTTCTTCAAATCAAACCTTTTTTTTTATTTTATTTAAGGAATTCTCTCAAGGTGATGCGACTGCAAATCCTGTGCAGCTCTGCTGGCCCAATCCATGGATCCAAATCTGTGGCATCACTTTGTTGTTCACCAAAGCATGTGATGCTGAAGGGAGCAGAGAGCTGGCCTGGGTATTTAACTTATATTCCCACCAATCTGGGTTTTATTTGGCTCAAATGGCCAATATTTGTTATTCTGGTAAGAAGAACTCCCAAGAGGTGTTTTTTCTCCCATGGTACCTCTTAAAAACAGGCAAACCCCCATGACTGAAGTCTTTTCTTAGAACATTTTAAACTAATCTCATTTTTAGTTTAGCTCCCTGTATGTTTAGTATTTTGCAGAGCCTGTTTTGAGTATTTGAATGATCAGAATAAAGTTACTGTTGAGTAATTTATTCATATCTTGTATGTACAGTGAAACCCTCCCAGAAGAGATTTGCTGAAGGAACATATTTCTAAATGAACACACCCAGCCCTGTTTCCATCACCAGGGGCTCAGATCCTCATCCAGGTACCCTCTTGGCCTGGGGATTTTGCAGTGTGGGGGCTGGAACTGCCACCTTCCCCTTTCCATTTCTCGTTGGGGTTATGGCTTGGGTTTAGCACCAAGGGAAGTTCCAAGGGCTTGTGTTCCACTTTCAGCCCTCTGAGAGCAACAAAATTCAGGTCTGTGAAAGGTCAGAAGCGAATTTGCCCAGAGATTAAACAGCTACAGTCCCCAACCCTCCTTTCCCCTCCAAGCCGTGGCTTTGGCCATCCTGGCTCCCCGCTCCTGTTGGGCTGGGAGCCTCTCAGGACAGCCCTGGGACAGTGGTGTCATCCCAGATTTTGTGGCTGAGGAAGCAGGCAGGGCTTGGAGTGTTGGCTGCAGGCTGGAGAGGTTCAGTGTAGCATCACTGCAATTTCTGACCAATTTAATATCCAAGTGCATGCACCAAGTGTGCCAAACCCATCCCTGTTTTTCCTGTAACCTGTAGCCTTTTTCCCAGTTTCTGGCCAATTTAATACCCAACTGCCTGCACCAACTGTGCCAAACTCATCCCTGTTTTTCCTGGAACAGCCTTTTCCCCTCATTTTATTACCAGAAGTCTCTTGGAATGTGTTCATGGGTAGGGTAAGGCTCCCCCTGTGCTGTCCAGCAGGGTTGGGAAGCTGGAGGAGCAGGTTGGCACTGCCAGCTGGGGCCAACAGCAGCCTTGGAGCTCCTCCCAGGGCCAAGGGCTTCCTGCAGTGAGGGGGAGGCTGAGGTTCCTCCTGCCTGGGAGCCAGGTGCTGTCCAGGTGGTTTAGGAGCAGTCCCCAGGCAGCTGCTCGTACACATTCTCAGCCGTGGGGTGCAGGTCCCTGGGTGTGCTCCTGCTGTACACGGGGTCATCCAGCTCCAGCTCAGGGCTCAGGACAACCTGGGGGATTCCCAGAGAGGGGGAATTGAGAGCCAGGAAAGAAACAGCACAGGGTTGGGTTTTCACCCTCCCAGCCCTTGGCTTTGGGACAGGGACGCAGTTTTTGTAAGGACCTGGAGTGACAGGACAAGGGGGAATGGTTTCCTGCTGCCAGGGATAGGTGGGATATTGGGAAGGAATTCTCAGTGCAGAGGGCAGGGTTAGGTGGGATATTGGGAAGGAATTCTTGCCAGTGCACAGGGCAGGGTTAGGTGGGATATTGGGAAGGAATTCTGAGTGCAGAGGGCAGGGTTAGGTGGGATATTGGGAAGGAATTCTTGCCAGTGCACAGGGCAGGGATAGGTGGGATATTGTGAAGGAATGGCCTCCCACTGCCTGAGATGGATGGGATACTGGGGAGGAATTTCTTCCCACTACCAGAGTTAGGTGGGATATTGGGGAGGAATTTCTTCCCACTACCAGAGTTAGGTGGGATATTGGGGAGGAATTATTCCCACTACCAGGGATGGATGGGATATTGGGAAGGAATGGCTTCCCAGTGCCAGAGGGCAGGGATGGATGGGATATTGGGAAGGAATGGCCTCCCACTGCCTGAGATGGATGGGATATTGGGAAGGAATTTCTTCCCACTACCAGAGTTAGGTGGGATATTGGGGAGGAATTATTCCCACTGCCAGGGATGGATGGGATATTGTGAAGAAATGGCTTCCCAGTGCCAGAGGGCAGGGATAGGTGGGATATTGGGGAGGAATTATGCCCACTGCCAGGGATGGATGGGATATTGGGGAGGAATTCTTCCCACTGTCAGAGGGCAAGGATAGGTGGGATAGTGGGAAGGAATTCTTCTCTGTGAGGGTGATGAGGCCCTGGCACAAGTTGCCCAGAAAAGCTGTGGTTGCCCCATCCCTGGAGCGTTCCAGGCCAGGTTGGACAGGACTTGGAGCATCATGGAAGGTGTCCCTGCCCCTGGCAGGGGGTGAAATAGGATGGGTTTCTTTCCAACCCAAACCATTCCAGGTTCCCTGTGCTCCTGGTGTGGAGCAAACCCCGATCCCTCAGACTCCAGGACTCGTGTTGGGGCTGAGCTCTGGAGCCATCACCTGCCCTGGGGCGCCACCCACCTGTGTGCCCGGGCTGGGAGCTCCTGTGTCCTCCCTGTCCGTGCTGGCAGCCGCCGAGTGCTGCCTCCTCCTGCAGTCCTGGCTGGAAACGCTGCGGAACAGCCGGCGGTGGGGCCGGCCTTTGGGGGGCAGCGTGGAGAAGGCGTTTTGGGGGGCTCTGGGGGGCCGGGCAGGCACATCCTGCCCAGCCAGGGCCACCTCGGAGTAAATGTTCTCCTCGGGGCTGCCGCGGGGGCTCCAGCCGCGGGCCATGGCATAGAAGGGGATGGGCCCCTCAGGGGTGGGGGGTCCCCCTGGGGTGGGGGGTCCCCCTGGGATGGGCTCCTGGGGTTTGGTGGGGCTGGGGTCGATCTCCTCACGGGGCTCAGCATAGACGTGGAAGCACATGAGCTGCTGGTACTTGGCCTCGGGGGGCTCGGGGCGGGCGGGTTCCTTGTGCACCTGGGCATAGGGAGCCTCGGGGGCTGCCGCGCTGCTGGAGGGGCTCTGCAGCCCCCGAGCCGCGCCCCGGGAGCTGCTCTTGGCAGGGAGAGACGGCGGAGCCTGGGGGGAGATGGGACAGGGTGAAAGTGAGGGTGGGAGTGGCTGTCACTGCATCCCTCCCCTCCTCTCTCATCCTGCCCTTGGGCAGTGCCTCCATCCCCTCATGCACAAGTGAGGGTGGGAGTGGCTGTCACTGCATCCATCCCATGCTGTCCTTGGGCAGTGCCTCCATCCCCTCATGCACAAGTGAGGGTGGGAGTGGCTGTCACTGCATCCATCCCATGCTGTCCTTGGGCAGTGCCTCCATCCCCCCCGGCACAGGTGAGGGTGGGCGTGGGAGTGGCTATCACTGCATCCCCCCTGCCCCATCCTGTCCTTGGGCAGTGCCTTCATCCCCCCTGCCCCGTTACCTCCTTGGCAGAGTGGCTGTCACTGCATCCCCCCTGCCCCATTCTGCCCTTGGGCAGTGCCTCCATCCCCCCTGGCACAGGTGAGGGTGGGAGTGGCTGTCACTGCATCCCTCCCCTCCCCTCCCATCCTGTCCTTGGGCAGTGCCTCCATCCCCTCATGCACAGGTGAGGCTGGGAGTGGCTGTCACTGCATCCCTCCCCTCCTCTCTCATCCTGTCCTTGGGCAGTGCCTCCATCCCCCCACCTGTTTTTACCTCCCTGAGGAGATGAGGACTGGGAGTGGCTGTCACTGCATCCCCCTGCCCCATTCTGCCCTTGGGCAGTGCCTCCATCCCCCCTGCTCCATCTCCCTGGTGGAAGTGAGAGCTGGGGGTGGGTGTCACTACATCCCTCCCACCCTGTCCTTGCACAGTGCCTCCATCCCCCTGCCTGTTTTTATCTCCCTGGCACAGGTATGGCTGGGAGTGGCTGTCACTGCATCCCTCCCCTCCTCTCTCATCCTGTCCTTGGGCAGTGCCTCCATCCCCCCTGTTACCTCCCTGGCACAGGTGAGGCTGGGATTGGGTGTCACTGCATCCCCCCTGCCCGTTTTTATCCCCCTGGCACAGGCGAGGCTGGGATTTGCTGTCACTGCATCCCCCCTGCCCGTTTTTATCCCCCTGGCACAGGTGAGGCTGGGATTTGCTGTCACTGCATCCCCCCTGCCCGTTTTTATCCCCCTGGCACAGGTGAGGCTGGGATTGGGTGTCACTGCATCCCCCCTGCCCGTTTTTATCCCCCTGGCACAGGTGAGGCTGGGATTGGGTGTCACTGCATCCCCCCTGCCCGTTTTTATCCCCCTGGCACAGGTGAAGGCTGGGATTTGCTGTCACTGCATCCCCCCTGCCCCATTACCGCAGCTCTGGGAGGCTCCGGGAGCTTGGCCGCTGCTTGGCTCGCTGGGGAATGAGCAGCATCGCCCCCACCCGGGGGCTGTGGCCGCCCTCGGGGCTCGTCCTTCTGCGGGGAGAGCAGAGAGCTGTGGGGATGGGTGTGTGCTCAGGGCACGCCCAGCCGGCTGCTGGCTCCGTGCTCCTGCTCGCCAACCCCGGCTCTTGTGATGCTTGGATTTCCCTTGGGAAAATCCTCCGATGGCTGCAGGTGTTGTGTTGTGAATTCAGGGTTTAGCTCAGAACCTGGGTCCCTCCCCTGATAATTCCCTGCCAGGTGTGTCAGTCACCTCTCCTTCCCCCTCCCAGCACTGTCTGTCACTCCTGGAATTCCAGAAGGCATCGAGTGATTGGCAGACTCAAACCCCTGGGGGGCCCTGGGCCATCCAGGTGTCCTTTGTCCCTTGTCCCTCCCCTCCTGTCCCTGCTTGGTGCCTCCCTGCCCCTCTCCCCGGGGTTAAAGGAGCAGCAACCACGGGCTCAGGGAGTTCTGTGGGAGCTGGTGCTGCATTCAGAGGCCTCTGGGCCAGAATAAAGCTCTGGATCCAAACCCTCCCTCAGAACCGACTCCTTTCCTTCACCATCGCCTCAAAGCTTCTCTGGCAGAGATAAACCTGAGGAGCAGCCCCTGTTATGGGGGGAAGCTCCATCCCAGCACCACCAGAGCTCCTGCAGGCCTGGACTTGTCTCCAGTGCCCAGCTACAGCAGCCAGCCAGCCAAAAGCATCTGTGGGGTGAAACACCACACACCCAGGCAGCCAAAAGTGTCTCTGGGGTGAAACACCACACACCCAGCCAGCCAAAAGTGTCTGTGGGGTGAAACACCAAAGTGCCACTATTTGGTTCAGCAGCAAGGGCCAGACAAGCTCAGGCATGTCCTGTCCAGCTATATTGGTAATATTCCAATGTGCAGGAGCTCTTGGGGGTCTCATGGACTCTCGGGGGCTCTCAGGATCTCTCAGGAGCTCTCAGGGCTCTTGGGGGCTCTCAGGAGCTCTCAGGGCTCTCAGGGCTCTCGGGAGCTCTCAGGGGCTCTCGGTGGCTCTCAGGGGCTCTTGGGGGCTCTCAGGGCTTTCAGGGGCTCTCAGGGTCTCTCAGGCACTCTCAGGACTCTCATGGGTTCTCAAGCACTCTCAGGAGCTCTTGGGGGCTCTCAGGGTCTCTCAGGCACTCTCAGGATCTCAGGCTCTCTCAGGCACTCTCAGGGTCTCTCAGGGGCTCTTGGGGCTCCCAGGATCTCTCAGGCACTCTCAGGAGCTCTCAGGGTGTCTCAGGCACTCTCAGGAGCTCTCAGGGTCTCTCAAGCACTCTCAGGATCTCTCAGGCACTCTCAGGGTCTCTCAGGGTCTCTCAGGTCTCTCAGGCACTCTCAGGAGCTCTCAGGGTCTCTCAGGTCTCTCAGGGCCCCCGGGGCTGGCACTCACCCGTGTGCAGGGCAGGGCCACGGTGAGGAACTCTGGGTACGGGGTCACCGGGGCTGTGCTGTGGTGCTGCAGCAGCTGGGCCAGCTCGGCGTGGGCGCTGCGCTCACCCAGGATCACATAGCGCCCGTCCGGCTGCTGGTCCAGGACAAAGTGCCGGCAGCGATCCCTGCCCCTGGCCGGAGATGGCACGGCATGGCATGGCATGGTACAGCATGACATGGTACAGCATGGCACGATATGCATGGCATGGCACAGAATGGCATGGCATGGTATACGTGGCACAGCATGGGTACAGCTGCCAGGAGGGGAGAGAGCACGGCATGGCACAGCATGGCACAGTATGCATGGCATGGCATGGCACAGCATGGCACAGTATGCATGGCATGGCACAGAATGGCATGGCATGGTATACATGGCACAGCATGGGTACAGCTGCCAGGAGGGGAGAGAGCATGGCATGGCATGGCATGGCATGGCATGGCACAGCCGCTGGGAGGAGAGAGGGTATGGCATGGCATGGCATGGCACAGCATGGCGTGGGCACAGCTGCTGGGAGGGGAGAGAGCATGGTATGGTATGGTATGGCATGGTATGGTATGGTATGGTATGGTATGGCATGGTATGGTATGGCATGGCATGGCATGGTATGGTATGGTATGGTATGGCATGGTATGGTATGGTATGGTATGGTATGGTATGGCATGGTATGGTATGGTGTGGCGTGGCATGGCAAGGCACAATATGCATGGCATGGCACAGAATGGCACGACATGGTATGGCACGGCATGGGTACAGCTGCTAGGAGGGGAGAGAGCATGGCATGGCACAGCATGGCATGGTATGCATGGCAAGGCATGGCACGGCATGGCATGACATGGCATGGCACAGTATGCATGGCACAGCATGGCCCAGTATGCATGGCATGGCACAGAATGACACGGCATAGTATACATGGCACAGCATGGGTACAGCTGCCAGGAGGGGAGAGAGCACGGCATGGCATGGCATGCATGGCACAGAATGGCACGGCATGGCATGGCATGGCATGGCACAGCATGGCACAGCATGGCGTGGGCACAGCTGCTGGGAGGGGAGAGAGTATGGTATGGTATGGTATGGCATGGTATGGTATGGTATGGTATGGTATGGCACGGCATGGGCACAGCTGTCGGGAGGGGAGAGAGCATGGCATGCATGGCACAGAATGGCATGGCATGGCACGGCATGGCATGCATGGCACAGAATGGCATGGCATGGCATGATACAGCATGGCATGGCACAGCAGGGAATGCACAGGATGGCATGGCACAGGATGGCACAGTATGCACAGCATGGCACGGCATGGCATGGCATGGCATAGCATGGGCACAGCAGCCAGGAGGGACCTGAGCTGGCCGCCCCTCCTCAGCCAGGCCTTGTCTTTGCTCACCTGTAGGACAGCACGGAATGCACAGCACAGCATGACATGGCACAGCATGGCATGGCACAGCATGGCATGGCATGGCACGGCATGGCACGGCATGGGCACAGCAGCCAGGAGGGACCTGAGCTGGCCGCCCCTCCTCAGCCAGGCCATGTCTTTGCTCACCTGTAGGACAGCACGAAGCCCACGGTGCTCTCGCTGAAGCGCACCAGGAAGCAGCCCAGGGGCTGATCCTGCAGCAGCTCCTCTGCCTCCCTGCAGGAATGGATGACACTGAGCCGTCCGAGCTCATCCCCTCCCTGCCATGCAGGGCTGCAGCTCCCTGTCTGGGAGCCCAGGGAGGGGACACCGGGCTGAACCCATCCCCTGCTCCCCGCCCTGCCCTCCCTGCCTCACCTGCGGCTGATGAAGCCGTGGAACCACGAGGGCAGCTCCCCCTCGGGCCCCAGCCTCTGTGCCTGTGTCTGCTCGAACCACAGCCGGGTGCGGGCCCGCAGCGCCACCCTCTCCTCATCCTCGGGCAGGGACTGGGCTGCCGGGGCTGGCCGGAAACCTGGGGGGACCTGAGGGGACGGGGACAGCACCGGGAGCTCAGGGGAGGACACACAGCAAGGACGTTCAGCTGCCAGTGCAGCCCCGAGGGCGTGGGAGCACTGGGAGGGTGAGCTGGGCTGTGCCCACCCTGGTGTCCCCGTGTCCCACCCTGCTGTGTCTGCTGTCCCCATGTCCCACCCCGCCATGGCTGCTGTCCCCATGTCCCACCCTGCCATGGCTGCTGTCCCCATGTCCTACCTTGCCATGGCTGCTGTCCCTGTGTCCCACCTTCCTATGGCTGTTGTCCCTGTGTCCTACCCTGCCATGGCTGTTGTCCCCATGTCCCACCCTGC